>NC_092818.1:100524212-100876712 GCF_023375885.2 Dermacentor andersoni | reverse complement strand
AAGGCAGCGGTGTAGATCAGATGAGACGGGGATAGCCGATATTCTAGTTGACATCAGGAGGGAAAAATGGAACTAGGCAGGCCATATGTATTGTGTAAGACAGATAACCTGTGGTCTATTAGAGTTACAGAATGGGTGCCAATGGTACAGGAGCACAGTCGATGACGACAGATGATCACGAGATGTGTTTAAATTAGAAAATTTGCAGGCCCAACTGTTGACATAAAAATAGGCTGATGATGAAACTACACTCGAACAAGGGTAGCTGACCGCAAAGGGCTGGTACGTATATGCAGTACGATGTCTGTTTTTCTTTTTTAATAATTGAAATGACAATAAATGAAGGGGACACGAGGGCCCCTTAACTGCATCGTCCATACGTTCCCTAGTCCGTGTGCATGTTTATTACGTAACCTGCATATGAATAAGTACCAACTCAACTCACCTTCAGTTCTTCTGAGACATAGAGTGTGTTCCAATTCTGGTCAGCATCGGAGATACTCTTCGTAGGCAAATTAAGGAGAGAGCTTCGAGCCCAAGTAATGGAAAGTGCCTGAAACTGTCTCTATAATAAAACAAAAACTAAAAAAGCACACATTATCTCTGTATTTTAACTGTTTGCTCGTGAGAACCTATCACAAACACAACGTAGCTTACTTACATTAGCCGAATAGGAAAGCGTGACTGCGTTTTTTTTTTTCGGCGCAAGCGACCTTTCCGTCAAGTTTCCAAGATTCCTGCTCAGCCGTCATCTTGCTTGGACAGCAAGGTAGCCTGCATCGCTTTTGACTTCGGTGCAGTCTTTGCAAAGCTGTCTTCTTTGTCGTCTTCGGCAGAACTGGAAAGCGAATTAAGATGGCCGCTATCCGCTTGGCTATCTACTTTGCTGTCTATGGCGCGTATTTAAACACAGATGTAGTATGCTATATAGAAGCCCACGAATAGACGTAACATTGCCACGTGACTGGCCGCTCGAAGCACTTTGCGTGTATTCGCGGGCTTCTTCCACACTCGAAAAAACACTTTTATGTAGCACATATTCAGCAACAGAAAGCTGTATCGGGAGTTTCTCGTATTGCTCAACAATTCTCTCATTGACGCTTTTCATCTAATTATAATTATTAAGAAACTGATTAATTATTTAGACTCATTAGTTAGTTAGGTGGACTGCAAAATATAATCTGAGTACCTCCAAGAGACTGCAAACAACATTACCTTGGTTCGGTACAGTTCCGTGGCATTTGCACAGTTTTAAAGTTTGACTCGGGTTACGAGGGGCACCCAGTATGGCGCCAAAAAGACAGAGCCGGACACATAGCACAGTGTCTTGTCGTTTCTATGTCTGTCCCTGTCCTTTTTAGCGCTACTGGAGTTCTAGCTATATTACGGGAGACACTCGATGCGTAGAAATTGATCATCTAAAGTAGCTCTTTAAGCTCGCAATTGTTAATTGTTGTGCTAATTGCAAGCAGTCGCGCGCGTCCAACGACACGGCCGCTGTCTATCGGCTTAGCATGATCAGGCAATTAGCTGGGGGCACGAGGAATGGGAAGAAAGTTACGCAGAGTTCGGGAACTTCAAGTTTAAGGAAAGTACTCTAAAGAAGGCCGTTTCGACTGAACCACATTATTCGACAAAGGTTTGTTGATCGTGTTTCAGTGGAACTGCTGTTGTATCTTTTCAGCTTCAGTAGACTTAACCTGCTTTATCACCCGCCGTGGTTGCTCAGTGGCTATGGTGTTAGGCTGCTGAGCACGAGGTCGCGGGATCGAATCCCGGCCACGGCGGCCGCATTTCGATAGGGGCGAAATGCGAAAACACCCGTGTACTTAGATTTAGGGGCACGTTAAAGAACCCCAGGTGGTCGAAATTTCCGGAGCCCTCCACTACGGCGTGCCTCATAATCAGAAAGTGGTTTTGGCACGTAAAACCCCATAATTAAAAAAAAAACCTGCTTTATTTCTCAGCTTATTTCTGACGCCATCATCTTACAAGAAACATGGTTATAAACAATAGAAAATTTAAATTTTAAATATAGATAATTTTGCCTACACCATCGTACTAGAGGTGGCGGTTTAAGAATACTCGTTTCAATTAAAATTGATAATAAGGCTAAAATTTTGTTGCAATTTGCAGCTCCCGACTGCAAAATTCTAGAAATACAAATAAACCTACCTGTATGCAAGCCCATTAGCATTACTGATGCATACTTTCCTCTTGGCGTACAAGATGCGTGCGCCCTCATAGCACTTTGAATGTATGTCCAGTGCATCTCATTACACACGATCATTCCTGAGGTTCAGAGAACGCGCAGAGCGGCAGCCCCTTCATGGCTGTCTCTAAAATGGAGAGTACAAATGGAGTACAAAGTGGAGAGTAAATGGAGTACAATGGAGTCTGGGCTGTCTCCAATGGGGCTGTCCCCAAAATGGAGAGTACAATCGCCCGTTCAGTTTAGCTGAGTTTAAAACTTCTCTTGCTTGTTGTAACAGCTCAGCACCAGGTGGTGACCGTATCATATATGAAATGAGCAAGTACCTCCACCCTGAAGCACAAAAAAACACTTCGCTCACTTTTTAATGTCATGTGGGCCGCTGGGTGCGTCCAATCTTCTTGGAAAGAAGCTATAATAAAACCCACACTCAAGCAAGGTAAGGACCCATCCTTATACTTAGTAGTTACAGACATATCTCTGCAAGCTCTTTGAAAAGATTATAAACCGACAGCTAAACTATCTCCTTCAGAACAACGACTACTAGATCCTTACCAGTGTGGTTTCAGAAAAGACAGGCCGACCGCAGACCACCTTGTCCGCATTGAGGCAAATATAAGGGACGCCTTCATAAACAAACAGTTTCTTCTCTCCGTATTTCTTGATTTGGAGAAAGCATATGACACCACATGGCGCTTTGGTATTATCCGAGACCTTTCTGCTATGGGTATCCGCGGCTGTACGTTCAGTACCATCAAAAGTTACCTTTCTCACCGCAAATTTCGTGTAAGGGTGGGCCAAGCCTTCTCGAGGTCTTTCACCCAGGAAACTGGTGTTCCGCAAGGTGGTGTGCTAAGCTGCACACTGTTTATTGTAGAAATGAATTCTTTACGCATGGCTATCCCACGAACAATGTCATACTCTGTATATGTGGATGATGTGCAGATTGGATTTAATACATGCAACTTAGCTATCTGCGAACGCCCTATGTCCAGCATACTTTAAATAAAGTGGCGAAATGGGCTGAAGAAAACGGTTTCAGGTTGAGCCGACAGAAAAGTACATGCGTTCTTTTCACGAATAAGAGAGGTATAGTACCACGTCCTGCTATTGAGCTCTCTGGTAGCAGATTACCTGTAAATGCCGAGCACAAGTTTCTCGTCATCATATTGGACTCGAAACTCACATTCATCCCGCATAATAAATACTTGAAGGCTAAGTGCCTTAAAACAATGAACTTATTGAAACTTCTATCAAGTACAACATAGGGCAGTGACAGGAAATGTCTTTTAAACCTGTATAGGTGTCTTGTCGGCTCACGTCTTGGCTACAGCGCTATAGTATATCAGTCCGCTACACCAAGTGCTTTAATGATGTTGAATCCTGTCCATCATCTAGGAATCCGCCTCGCGACCGGAGCCTTCAGGACAAGCCCCGTACAAAGCCTTTATGCAGAAGCAAATGTATGGTCACTCCTTTTTCAGAGATCATATAGCAGTTTTATTTATTTCCTTAAAATAAATTCAAACCACGAACATCCCTCTTATTCATGCATAAACGATATGACCGCTGCCATACTCTTCCAATAACCGACCTGCAGCGAGAAGGCCGTTCTCTTTGCGTGCAACGAACTTTAGTGAGGAAATGGGTGTTCCGGTGATTGAACATTGTCTTGTGGCTCCAGCGAAACTGTTACCGCCATGGCAGTGGCAGCTGATAGAGTGTGACACATCCTTTGTAGATATCACTAAGCATGAGCAAGAGACACATATTAAAATGCATTTCTTAGAACTCCAGTACAAGTACTCGTGCACAGAGTTTTACACAGACGCTTCGAAGTCACATTCCGGGGTGTCTTACGCAGCCATTGGTCCATCCTTCTCAGAATCCGGTGTACTGCACCCTGAAACAAGTATATATATGGCTGACGCCCATGCACTATTGCTGGCTGTGAAGCATATAAGAAAATGAAATCTTCAAAAAACAATTACATTTACAGACTCCTTATTTGTCGTAAAAACCTTGAAGCCACTCTATAAACAAAAAACCCGGTACTTACTGAGCTCTATTCCATTCTGTGTGGAGTGTATATATCTAACCAGCATGTCATTATATGCTGGGCACCTGGCCATAGAGGCATCGAGGGTAATGTATTAGCTGACTAAATGGCCACATCACTCACCTCACAAGCTATTATTCCTACGGCTGCTGGCTCTTTCACAGATCTGAAGCCTTTCTTACGAAAGAAACTGCGAAGCCACTGGCAGCGCTTGTGGGACATGGAAACCAAGACTAAGCTTCACTTGATTAAGCCAAAGTCAGGTTTCTCGCCCCCGAAAACGAAAACACGAAGAACTGATGTCCTATTCTGTCGACTCAGGATAGGACACACCTATGGCACCCACAGTTTTTTACTGACTGGAAAGGAGCCTCCAACCTGCGGTAGATGTGGTGAGAGGCTGACCGTTCTTCACGTCCTCCTGGAGTGCCGAGAAGCCGAAGCTGAAAGAAAGAGATATTTTCCTCTTGTATATCACCAGCACACCCCTCTCCATCCTACAATGTTTCTTGGTGCAAAACCGTTCTTTGACAACAAAGCAGTTCTGGGTTTCTTGAACCATGTTGACTTGCAAGTTTTTAGCCCCATAAATATGTAGCACATCCTCCTTCTAGAGGATGGCGCTGTGATGGTAATCTTGTATAGCACATGCCTCCAGGCCCTTGCCTCTCAAGGCTTCTGTGAAGGCCGTAGTGCTTATTGCAAAAGTTTATCTATTAGATATTTCACTATATCATCATTATATCACAATGTATCTTTCGTGTCCATTGTACAGCCCATTAAACATTGGCATAATTTTATCTCGTATAGGTTTTATGCACTTTAGAGCGACTGTTTTTAGGCCCCTTTACAGCCACGTAACATCTACCCTTCGTTATTCATAGCTCTA
Organism: Dermacentor andersoni; assembly: GCF_023375885.2. Taxonomy (NCBI): domain Eukaryota; kingdom Metazoa; phylum Arthropoda; class Arachnida; order Ixodida; family Ixodidae; genus Dermacentor; species Dermacentor andersoni. The sequence continues at coordinate 100,871,552 of NC_092818.1, read as the reverse complement.
CTGCGAACTCATTAGCACCGACCTGGCAGTCTTTGGCCACATTTGGCCCTTGCGCCACAAAACACCACATTCATCATCATCATCACCCTCATAGCACGTTGACGATTTGTCCAGGTGACATAATAGTTGTTGCAGATATCAATTTGCACCATGTATCGTGGGGCTTGAGGACTGATTCTTGAGGCACCAGATTATGGAATTGGTCGTTGGATACTAACAACGTTTCGTGTGTAAATTCCAGCTCGGTTACTTTTGTGCGCCGTCGACCACACTCTACTGCAGACCTTACATTTTGTAGCTCAAGTCTCTACGTATCGTCTTGGTCGACTCTTGATGGTCCTACTAGAAGTGTTCACTTCCCGATATTTTTTGAAGTCCCACGCTCTAAAATCTCAAAACGTGAGCAGGAAAAAAATTCTCTATTAATTAGAATACGTTCAAAAAGCGCTTACGACTTGTTCTCGCGTGTCTGTCTGATGAGTGTAGTGCGCGAAAAGCCGCGGTTGAATGCGCTCGAGCTCATAGGAAAAGAAAAGCCGCATGGAAAAAGCTACTAGTTGATGAATGTTCCAAATATTGGAGCGATTACAAATTTTATGGAGGTGTACTTAAGCGGACAGTTGCCAGAGGCAAAAGAGGAATGTAAAACGTTTTTCATTATTATAAGTTAAGTTCATTATTAAACGAAAATTATTCCATTTCCTTCGTAGTTGAAAAGCGATGCCGCGACCATGTAATGTTGACGCTTTCGTTTTAACTTCTGAGGAAATAACGTACTAATTAGTAGAAATTTAGAAGGAATTTGAACTTTTATTTTCTTCTCTTTTAACAAATCGCTCCGTTATCCGAATGCTGTCGAACGATTTTATAGAGATTTCTAGGAAAGAATTGGCTAACGTTGTGGAACGACAACTGATTCAGCTCCCGGTTCCAACGGTGTGCCCTCTAGCGTGTTAAAAATATTATTTAGGGAGTCGCCTGATGAGCTTTCAATTCTCGTGAATCCCTCTGTAATGTTTCTGTGGATTACATATGCTTGGAAATAGCTAAAATAATTTCAATTCTTAAAGATAAGGGTGATGGATACAAAATTGATATTTGTCAATAGCCAAAACCTCAAATATGGTAAAATTGAAAAATATATATATTGAATGCCCGTCTTGGTGGAATATGTTAAAGAAAGAAATGCTTAGCCTATGCCAAATTAGATTCAGACAAGGGGCGGCTTGCACAAACATTTATTAACGAAAATAATAACGATTTGAAAACGCGTTCCAGCGCGGACTAGACGTTGTCTAGGGAAACGCGTTCTTAGATTCGTTATTATTTTCGTTATTAAATGTCCGTGCATGCCGCCCCAGGGCATATCCAATGTGGCATGTCCATGGGGATGTGGGAAGTCGAATAAAATTAGTACGGTGCCAAAGGCACACTGCTGCTCTTGTTACTCCAGATACTCCAAAAGCTTACAGTAGTGTAGAACATAAAATTTTACTAGACACACTAAGAAATCTGGAATTCCCAAATTATCTTGTGGCATGGATGGGTGAATTTTTACACGGAATCGAATTTTACTGTTCTTTGCGAGGTTCCACGTCTAGTACATAAAAGCAGTCACGCGGTGTTCCTCGAGGAGTTGTTACGTCGCTTATATTGTTGCATATTTTACTCAGTTCCATTCCATGTCTATAGTATGTATATACGTATGTATACGCTGGTGACATAGCGTTATTCGCATCAGATATAGAGATTCCGAACCAAAATTTGCCGCTAATAACGTGCTGCACCAGGAAGTGTGGTTTGCATCTCTCTTGTGCAGATTTCGTTTGCTAACAGTTTAGACATCCTTAAAAATGTACGAAGCACCAATCAGAAGTTTGAAAACCATATTTATTTCCAAGCTGGCGTGGTTTTTTTTTTTTTCCTTGGCCGATAATTCATATACCACAGGTAGTCTTCGTACAGAACCTAGTTGAAACTTTGAATTAAGCATTAGTGATATGTTAATTATTGGCGGTACGCGAGAATCACTAGAGATACCTTCTTTTTATGATATCTATCCACGTAATGCTGAACATCTTTCCTACAGGATCATTTAACGAGTCTAGCTATAGATACTATCATTCCTACAGATGCATCAAAATGTGTAGAAAAGTAGGTTATTGGCATTTTCTCCCCTGCTCTCGACTGGTCTTTCTCCCTCATAATTCCTGATTACATACCATTATTTTTGACTGGCGGTATTATCCCTGAAAAAACTAGGTCCACCACCTTCATCAGTAGTCGTAGTAACAGATTCGTTACCATTATGTTCATCACTCACTGACAACAGTGAATCTCACATCTTGCATACATTCCTTTCTCTTGTGCCTGCCCAATTAAAATTAATAAGACTTGCTTGGGTATCAGGGCATAAGCGATTATTCTTTAATGAAATGGCAGATAGTCTGGCCAAAGTGGCCCTCAGTGGCCCAATTTTCTAAGTACTTACAGGGTCAACTTGCATTACCACAGCTAGATTCAGGTCAGATGCTATCATGATTGACTTTTTAAACCCAGCTATAACTAAATTTGCACGGTATTGATACTTCCTATTCTCTTGGCGCAGAAATTTCTTTCGAACTGGCAAAACTGAAGTAACTTTCTCTCGGTTACGGTGTCGAATTCCTTCTTTAATATTTTATCAACACAGGGCTGGTCTGGTTTCCCACCTACTGTGTCCGTTCTGCGGTGAATATGACAAAATTGACCTTTTTTTTTTCTTATTCTGTAGGTGATCAACACATGCAACGAAAAGCACTTTAGAAGCAACATTCAGAAAAGTTCGCATGAATTTAGTAATTCCTGAATTTCTTTCTCTCGGAGCCTCCTCTCTTGGGCAATGTCACAAGGGTCCAGCTCAGCCGTTGAAGAGCTTATTGTTGTTTCAAAACGATTTCTTAGTTAAATTTATATTCATACTTTTTTCTTATTTTCTATTCTATTGTTTATTTCCCACTTATATATGTTGTTTTCACGGAATTACTAATCGCCTTTTAATTCCACCCACATCTTGGTCAATACCCCAGTGGACATGAGCCAGTTACAGAGGGCAAACAAACAAACAAACAAACAAACAAACCGGGAACACTTATTTGCAGGAAAAACGCTTCGTGTTTGTGCTCGTCCCTACTTTACCTCATAATAATGTTCTTGAAATATATTGTAGGTTTAACATTCCAAAGCGACACACGTACGGCACATGAGATACGCTGGGGCGTATTGGTTTTCATCATTTCAGCAATTCTTTATCGCGTACCCAAATCAATATGCACGAGTGGTTCAGCAATCCACCCTCTTCGTAACAGAGCCACCGCGAGCAAGAATCTAATTCGCGCAGCCTCAAAATGTCGCAGCCATTGAAACCATTTCACAGGTCGCTATCTCAGACTGAGCTGCTTTGCTGTAACATGGCTTGCAATTTTGCAAGGTCGTAAAAGTCTCGCAGGCATATTTGTTTCCTCGTTTCTGACCAATACCGCGGATGACCACGGTATAATAAAAAATTTAATTATCGAGTTTTACGTGCCAAAACCACTTTCTGATTAAGGCACGCCGTAGTGGAGGACTCGGGAAATTTCGAACACCTGGGGTTCTTTAACGCGCACCTAAATCTAAGTACACGGGTGTTTTCGCATTTCGGCCCCATCGAAATGCGGCCGCCGTGGCCGGGATTTGATCCCGCGACCTCGTGCTCAGCAGCCCAATACCATAGCCACTGAGCAACCACGGCGGGTGACCGCGGTATAACAGTCATCCTGTATTTTCCGCTTAATTTTTTTTTCTCCTCTCGATGGCTATTTACGTGCTCCAGGAGCCCCTATCCACACGCTGTGCACGTTTCTCCAAGAGCGATTCCTCTTCGCAAGAGCTCTTCTCCGCAATTTTCTCTTTACCTTACATCAATGCCCGACCAGTTGTACCGAAAACTCGAACTTTCGATCCGCCTAATTCCCGTTTGAAGTAAGCCTCCCCCTCCCCTCCCCTTTTCCCCGGCAAAAGACATGTAAAATGAACTATAAAACGAACAAAATCGTATACGTGGCCCACAGCGAAACCTAAGCGCGGCTGAGGCCTGCACAGAGTTATTTCTTCGGTGCGCTGGGGTTTGAAAACCGGCCGGTCGAGTCGGATATCGGCGAACCTTCAATCACGCCCTCCTCTCCGGGGTGCTCCAGACCTTCCCGTTACCGCTTCTATCTATTTTCAGGCTAATTTTCTCTCCTTTTCCGTGCTGTTACCAATCTCCTTTTTTATGGTCTCGCCTTGCCGCCAACCGACGATATCGAGAGCGGCGCGAAGTGTCCGCACGCGTGACCCCATTGTCGATCATCTCACGCTTCGAACGGTGCGCTCCTCATCGATTCCAAAAAGCAGTTCCTGGTACGAGGGGTACGGGGTCGCCCGCGAAACCGTCGTCGACGTAATACAGGGTGCTGAGCGGCGGGTGAAGGTTGGGGGCTATCGCTTTCTTCCTTGCTTCTGCAAGAAGGGCCCGCTTTTGCCCCACGGGCTTCTGCTTATTCGTAAAATTAAAAAAAAAATTCTTACTTGGTGGTGGTGGTAAACTTTATTTTTTTTGTACTTCATATATGTCGAGCCCGACACAACTGCTCGAGATCACACGTGTTTTGCGTGGTCGCCCAACAGTGTGCTGTTTGATTCCAAAGCATTTGCGTACGGTCGCGAGCAGCGCGAGAGAGAAAACACCAAATTTGTTTGCAAACAATGACTGCCGTATTTGCTCGATTTCAACGCACCCTCGGTTGTAAGAGGCACGCCGGATTAATTCTTCGTGGCCAGGAAAGAAAAATGCAGCGCTTGCAACGCGCATCCCGATTTTCATGCTTCAAAAAAAATGCAATACCCTTGATCGTTGTAAAAAAAAAAAGTTTTTTTTAACTCCAACGTTGCCGGTAGTGTGATGTGAACACCAGCTGTGGGCGGTGTCCTATGATGACAAACTTCCGCAGCCGAAGGAAGGCAAATCTGGGTGTTCGGGATTAGAAGGTGAGATTCGAGACCGGAGGTTGGATTTGGACACCACCGATTATAGCTTAGGTTTATTACTCGATTCCAACGCGCTCGGTATATATTAATTAATATTTCCGGGGGGGAAAAGTGCGCGTTAGAATCGAGAAAATGCTGTAATCTTGATGTGTGGATTCGAACCTGACAGGTTAATGCATTACAAGAAGCTTTTCCCCATAAGGGTGTTTGTTTCATTAAATATCTTCGCGCGGGACGCGGGTGCTTAATCACTGCGGCTTCTTGAAAACAATTTGGGTGTTCCCTACTAAATTGCTCCAGCAAGTAGGAATTTGGGCGTAAATTGTTAGTCGTCTCACCGCAGCTGTCTGGTTCGATGATGATGATAAAAACGTTTTATTTGAAGGAAAAGGGGAGGGGAGTTAGGAGAAGGGTGGTCGGATTCTTATTCCGGAATTCCGTTGGCTAAGGCCGCCGCCCTAGCTCTTTCCACGAGGGTTCGCTGGTCCTCGAGGGTTGAGCTGAACAGGGCTGCCTCCTATCCTTCCCACGTTGGCTGTTGTACAATTTATAAGGCACTATTAGCCTGGCAGGCCCATACCATATGGTACAAATCTGCTTTCCGCCCGCAGAATTTACACTCGGCCGAAAAGGATTGTGGCTCAATAGCATGTAGCTTGACTGGGTTATTAAATGACATGGTTTGTAATCTTCGTAAATGACATTCTTCTGATTTATCTAATCCCTTAGTTCGGGCCCGGGTATTTTCGTCGCGATAAGCGCAAATGCTGTAATGCGTCTGCATGAGTTATTAATGGCACTGGGAAGTCCGACTCTTCGGGAAGGGAGGAGGAGGGACCCTGGGGGAGAAAAGCTCGGGCGGCAGCGTGTGCACACTTTCGATAAAAGGTCTAACAGGATTAAAATAGTGCACACAAGATATCAGCTCGAAAATTATCGATGACTAACTTCAAGTGAAAACCAAATGCCCTTCGCTATAGAGAGAGACAAAAAGGGAAGGAAAGACAGCGAGGTTAGCCAGCGTAAATACCGGCTACTTATTTATTTGGCTACCCTGTGCTGGGGAAAGGGGTAAAGGGAATAAAAGGAGAAATAAGAGAGAAAAGACTTTACGTATACTCACTACAATGTTAGAGTTACTTAGGGGACTTCTGCCGGCCCTGAACTAATTGGGCCCGCCGAAGTGGAGCGTTGGCGTTGTTTAACGCTTTGTGCTGTCTTCTTACAATCATAAATAGTCTGTTCGCTTTCATTCAAGTGAATGCGACCATGTTAGAAGGCCTCCGTGAGAGTTCCAACGAGTTGCGTGATGAAGTTAGCTGTTGGTTTCCCAGCAGCGTAAGCCCCCGTGAAGCGATATGAAGCCACGGCGTCTGCTCGCCTTAACGTACAACCGTACGCACTTCTGCCTAGAACGCTTCGTAGGTGCGCTGCGACGAGAAGAAATTTATATCTGTGATCTGCTAGCCACTTAAAAAAAGATAAAGGACAGTACATGTGATACTGGAAGCCGCAAGGAGGCGGAGGTAAAATGATACCTCGAACTTGGTAGCTGCTGCGTTATTGCTCTGCTCTGTAGCCGTACGCTCGAGCAAGCGCGCTGGACAGAAGTGCGGACTATCGTACCTGAAGGCATATGCTTGCCCTACAAACGCGCTATGGCACACCTTGAAATCTCCCTGCACATCGTTTTATGTGCTACTAGAGAACAGTGCAGTGAAACTGCCCTTAAGGTACCCCCACGGTGAATTCGCCCTGCTAACTTTTACGGCGCAGCGTCGCTTACGGAGTACGTCACGCCCCTTATATACCTCCTTCTGCACCTCCCACTGCGAGTTATTAATATATATATATATATATATACATATCTTCCCTTCTATGCGTGGCTTGACCTCTTATTGATTCATTTCTCGTCTAATAATTGCGATAGCGCATAAACGGTGAAAAAAGAACGTTCTGATATTGGTCACAGCGTTGTCCTTGAGATAACTGGAAGGGACCCTAAAGAGGAGTAGTAAGTTCGCCCGTATTGGTAAATAGCGCTCTCTCAAAACCGAAACGGTCACTCTGTGCCGTAATTGGAAACTCGGTAAGTCGGAAAGGTGCAGAAGCGAAAGGCAGATGGCCACGCCTCCTTGAAATTCACGAACTATATCGCCGTGATGTCGTAGATTTGGTTAGTGGAAGCTATAGGTACGCTTTAAAGGGAGGCCCGTTATGAGGGTTCTAGCGAGCATTTAGAACAGGCTGCTTAGCCTTCAAATCGTTTTCAAAGTGCCTATTCATAGCATAACTTACAGTGCAACTTATTTTCGCTAAAAGAAATTGCAGTGGATAATGAACTTCAACGGAATTACAAAACGTCTATCATTCAGACATAAATAAAAAGAAGTCGCTTCCCGGAGTTTGTTGTTGTTGTTGTTGTTGTTGTTGTTGTTGTTCCGCAACTCCATTTGAAATGTTCACGCTTTGTAACAGTGAAGAGGTTCTTGCAGGCTTAACACGTGCACACTTTATAAAAGGCAAAAGAAGGCAGACACGCAACAGGTGCTATAATTCGCCGCTAAAGTTTATTCAGAGCAGACATCACAAATATAAAGAAGCAAGGAAGTTGCTTCGCAATATATATGCTGTCTGCTCTCTATAAACTTTAGTAGCGAGTTGTATCACCCGTCATGTGGTGTCTGCCCTATTTAGTCTTGTCTAAGGTGCTCGCGCGCTTGTTAAACCTGTTAAACCAACTAACCCAGTAACGCGTTCTTTTAAAAGTGAAGGTCGAGTAGGTGAAGTGAAGCTCCAGGTAGCTGATTGTTTAAGGCACAACTGGCGCCTAAACACAAACCCACCTAAAACCTTGCGCTATAGACGGCACGGATTCCGAGCGCGTCATTCACCAACACGACAAAGTATACGCCTCGCCCGAGCGGTCCATCAACGTGCGTTAATTAACGATCCGAGCGGGTGGGCGGCGTAAACACGACGTCGTGAACACACTTCCTAGTTGGGCGCGCGAACCCTTTTTTACGGTGCTGGGTACAGTTGGTCCGCCGCTTTGTCTATACCGCGGTGCGTGGTGAAACACGAACGAACTCGGGAGGACAGCGAAAAGTTCGAGGCGTCGACTTGCCCAATTAGCGCCGACCGCTGTCGCTGCTTCTGCGAGACCGGTTTCGAGGCGTACTGATTCAAAGGCCGGGAAAGCACTCGACTTGGCCGTTCGAGCCGAGTCAAAGCTGAGCCGATAAGAAGCGCAGACACACGGGGTAGTCATTAGCGCCAGCCGCTTGGGTTAGTGCCGTCGAGATTAGCGGAAAAACTTTTTCCAGCTGCAGCTGTTGATGGCGTGCTAGAAGCTTAACCAGGAGCGGCTGGGACGCTTTCAGAAGCTTTCGCTTGGGCCCTATCAGTCTACCTGTTCGTACTCGGCTTTGAACTGAAAATGAAGAATAAAAATTGCTATTTCAGTACTTGAAAGGCAAATAAATTGAAGAGGCAAATGATAAATGTCTTCATTGTGTCTCCAGCTTTCAATAACAACACGAACCTTAGCGATTACCCGCGTCTTGTTCGACAAGCTCTTACCCCGTACACGACGCAGAAGTCTTTGTCCATGTCGTGCTTTTCTTTATAGTCAATAGCTTTTTCAATGTATTATCTGCATTAAGCTTCGTTTAGGTAATAAAACTAGTGCCTTCTAAAATGATCACATAATGATTTGCCAGGAAAGCATATGCCAACCAGTTCGCGAAACGCGAAGCAAGATGGCATGGGAAAAAACATTTCTGGGTCCGTTGACCTCAATACAGGGTGACAAATAATACCGCCTCGAAGAGTACTTGAAGTAATAAATCTAACTGAATAAGTGTGATGCATGCGCTAAGTTACAACCGTTAGGTTAGATTAGGCGCGTTGTGAGAAATTATGTCAGCTTCAGTAACACCTTGCCAGGACTCATTTCGAGGCTGTAAGCGCTGCGAGAAAACTAACGAGTGTGTGGGGTTAAAACTGGCTTTAAACAATGTATGTATACCGTGTGTCCCAGCCAACGTTAGCCAAGCTGTTCATCGGAGAAAACAAAATATTGCAAGATATAATTATAAAGCCTACGGTGTTCGCTTGTCACAGATCTGACGACTGGACACCACAGGTCGTATTTCTCACTGTATCTAAATTTCTTTTTAGTCGTTTACCGGCTTGGTTAGCTTTAGCTGGGACGTCCTATATGTGACATAGTCAGTGTGCTCGTTGTCGTTCGTTATGTTACAGTGACACTGTTTGCAAGATGAACTCATGAGTTCGCTTTCGTTAGGATGGCTTTTGGACACCATTCTCTCGGGGTCGCACGTTGGCGACTCTTTGGAAATACTTTCGCAACAAGGATGGTACTTAATATCAAGCGCGAAACCCAGTTCTCTGATAACGGTGCTATTTGGTTTAAAGAGCACTGAACTATACTAAGAGAGAGAGAAACAAGGAAAGGCAGCGAGATTATCCAGACGGACGTCCGGTTTGCTACCCCTCCATGGGGGAGAGGAGATGATGGATTAAAGATAGAAAGGAGAAGACGAAGAGACAGATAGTGGACTCTTGCCATAGTCAGCGTAAGGTGTATACAGGCAACTTTTCAGGTTCATTTGACTTTAGAAAAGTCGTAAGAGCACTCGTAGGCTTTCTCGGTTGATAATGGACGGGGCCAGAAATCACCCAGAATCTTTGTATCTGTAGAGGATCGACCGTTCAGCTGGCTGAGTGCGCTTCGAAGAGGGGGACATGAATCGTCCAAGAGGGTGCGATGGCATAGTATGTGCTTAATGGTCTCCTCAAAGTTACAGTGGTCTCATATAAGAGAGTCAGCCATTCCAATGAGCAAGGAGTATGATTTTGGGAAAGTTACACCCAATCGTAGCCGGCAGAGTAGTGCACTGTCACACCGGTAGAGGTGTGGTGGCAATCGCAGCTGGAGTGATGGATCAAGTATAACGGTGGTTACGATACTCCGGCGTCTTCCAAAGTGCCATCGTGATAATTCGTTGAAGTTCCCTGGCAGTATCTGTTTTTGATAGTGGTATGATTGTTGTCTGGGTGTTATCGTGGGCTGATCTATCAGATTCATCAGCAATGTGGTTGCCGAAAAGGCCGCAGTGACCAGATAGGCACTGGAAAATAATATCATGTGTCTTTTTCCAACACCACGATCGTAGATTTCTATTACGGTCGAACTCATCTCTTCACAATTTTCATGACGCAGTGCCACCTGCAGGCTTTGAAGGGCTGCTTTAGAATCCCAGACCACTGTCCGTTTGCATAGTGTCACAGAACCTAAAAATGGACACAACGCTGCCCATTTACGCGGTGATTTTTTTTTTCGATATATTCGACAGCAGCACGAAGAGCTGCAATTTGTGATCCTGTAAACATCGTCACATCCGACGTTCGAAATTTGGCTGTGATCAGACGGGTCAGAACAACGATAGCGGCTGCTGAATTGGTAGACGTGACGGAACCGTCCCTGTAAATGTGAACGCGGTCCGCATACACATCGTGTAAAAGCGATAGAGTAAGCTGATTTAAGTCTGTTGACGACATGTGTGCCTTCTTTATAATGTATGGTATGTGGAGGCGTATTTGAGGCTCCTGCACACACCACAAGGGAGATGAAGATCTGACATTGAACACAGTCAAGGGACCTCCAGATCGCGTCAGACAGGTTTGAAAGCTGTTTTCTGTCTCGGCTGTCGCAAGTTTTGCCTTCTTTTTTTTTTTTTTGTCAATCCAGTGAAAACACACTAAAATACGCCCGCTTCACTGCCGGCGTCCTTGTCTTCCCGCGCTGCACTTCATTAAACGCCACTGTTTTCTTAACTGGCGTGCGTAACACGCATCAGCAAAACAGGCGAACGCAACCAGAAGTGCCATTCCTGCAGCTTCCTGATAACGAAGGCGTCTTAACTAACCGCAAACCGGGAAAGCCTCAAGGCTATAGCACCGAGAGAGCACCGAGAGATAGCCGAGAAACCTCTGCTACCTTTCAAGTTTTCTCCTCCACTCTCCTCTCCTTTGTTTTGTTCATCTCGTTTTACTTTGCCTCGTTTAAGCACGCTCAATAAGTTCTCGTGGAAGCGTTTACTTTATCAAAGCACCGTTTCTTCCTCGCTGGAATGCCAGTTCTCTTTCTTGTCCCCCCTCTCCCCCCCCCCCCCCTTTATTTGACCATGAAACGTGACGTGGTTGCTGCCCACTTGGCTAAGCGATGAAGCAGGTTCTTGCCGTCTTTTGGTGCTTCGGCCTCCAACACCGCTAGAAAGGTATCGACCCTTAACTCGGTAACTGCCAACATATATACCGTATGCACCACGCTCAGTTTGATACCGCACATATCTAATTTAAGAGGAAGCTTTAGCTCGAGGCCAACTCCGATGCTGCCTATTAAAATACATGTAAAACGCAGAAATACTTTAGTGAGAAAACCGCTTGACCGATTTGAATTCTATTTGTCGCATTTGAGAGAAAAAGTTAAATTCTAGTCCATGTATAAGCGGATTTTCGTTTAGTGCATGGAAATGTCTTAAAACATTGCCGGCAATCTATAAGTGTGAAAAAACATAGAAGCACTAAAATTAAAAGTTAACTCCGTACCAAAAACAGATATCGCAGTTTCGTAAACTGCACCGATTAGAGCATCTGAATCGGACAAGTTGGATAGATATAGATTTACAGTTTGCGTGAATTTTTTACAATATTCCCGAAGATCTTGCAAAACTTATACTCACAAATGAGAGGTATAATCAAGAAGGGTGTATAATGTATAAAATATGTCCGCTTTATATGTACTATAATTAAGTTCAGTTTACAGAACTGCGATCTCATTTTTTTTTCAATGCCGAATTAGATATGTGTCAACGTGATTGTCCCGATTTTTGGAGTTCTGCAATTATAAACAATTATTAAAGAGATCGACAACCCAAATAAAATGTCTGATTACTGCAGTCACTCAGTTACTTCATTTTATTTTTTATTTTAGATGCCACAAACCTCTTCGAATTGCTTGCAGTGTTTGTCAAGAAAAGTGGTTGTTCCGCTTTCATTATTTAGCTAGGAGTCCCTGGAATTAAGAAAACAAAGCATTTGCTATTGTATCGTTTTGTTGAGATAACAATTATATGGACACATCAAGCGAATTTCTGCCGTCGCCGTCGCCGTGAGGTTCCATATTCAATGCTTTCTTTATCTTTCTGTGAAGGAAAGGAGCAGTCACAAAAAGTTACTACTGCGAGTAGCTTGAAGTGGCTGCTCCGTCCAAATGACAGGAACGGGTGGTTCGCAGAACAAACAGAATACATAGGGAAGATATTGCAAAGATGGTTGAAATATTTGAACCATAGAACTAACAGACAACCTTTATGTCTAACGAGCAATTTTATCGGACTGAAAGAAATTCTACAGAAATTGATAACGCGATAATGTGATGCGTTAACATATGAAACAGTGCAAGAGTCGAAAGGGTGAAAGAAAAGAATGGCAAAGTTCAGTAAGAACCAAGGAAAGATAAGAGATTTGTTACAAAAACATGTCGCGAACTTTTTGCAATGATATGTTTGCGAGGTCCACGCCATTTTGTTGCTGGAAGTTATTTAACAGCGAAGGTAACCGCTATAGAATCATTTATATTGCATATTTTTGGAGGAGCGTGTTACACGACACAGTTCCGGATTACGAGTGTCCTAGGTGACCGCGTTTCTCTTAAGATAGGCGAGAATTTGCAATGCAGTGTCTTTTCTCTTCACACACGTCATATAGCAGCGAGGAAGCCTAAGTTCATAAACCGAAGGAACTTTAACTCTGTGTAATTAGCAAATAATTTGCCTGTGTGAGACAAATAAGACATTTTGGAGAGGAATCTAATAATTCGCCTTTGTAATAGCAATGGCTTCGTAATATTAACATATGTAGTTGTGCCCCATACAGGAGCACCATAATTAGGCATAGAAGGGAACAATGAGTTATATAGAAGTAGATTAACAGATGCCGCGAACCTTGCACAATTCCGCTGCAAGAAACCAATAGTGCGTCAAAGCTTGCCAACCAAGAAGTCAACGTGTGCATCCCGTGACATAGTTGCAGAACAAATAGACGCCAAGAGTTTTGAAGGACTGACCATATTCAACCGACCGGTCATTGAAAAATAGAGGGCACAGGGGAATATCTTTGTGACGCCGGTGAAAAAATCACTGCTTTAGTTTTACTGAAATTTAGTTTTAGGTGGTTTTATGTGGAGCGTTATTGAATTAAAGCTAGAGTAGTGTTAGTATGATTTGCTAAATCGGTGGTGGAGAGACCAGAGGAGATATATATTTAGGTATATGTATGTTATGTGCCAAGCCTTGCTACATGACATGCGGTATATGCGGGTAATACTGCCACGCCATTCTATCAGTAAAGTTGCTTGTACCAGGACTTACATTCCTGACAAAATCATTCCTCAGAATTTCGAGAATAGCAGTCCACGAACAAATGTCGTGAAACAAGACCCCTACAGTGCATGCATGTTAATTTAAATATTCTCATACTTCAATAGTAAAAGTGCGAAACAATAGCAGAGCTCATATCTGAAAATGGTGTAATTTTATTGGCGCGGCTGTGCACTAGCAACGGGATCGGCCCAGGAAAGAGCTTTGAGGAGGAGGAAGAATGAACGTTTATTGTGAGAAACAGCAAGCAAGTGTTCTTCCTTCACCCTAGGTGGGCGGCTCTCTTAGTCCAGAAAGCCGTTGGCTAATGCCGCAGCCCGGGTCTGGTCCACCAGACGTCGCTGATCTTCCAGGTTCTGTGCCTTTAACATTGCCTCCCACGTTTCTTCGATCACTTGTAGCGGTTCTGAGGCATCATCCTGACTGTTTTTCTCGCGGTGTGGGCACACCAACACCATGTGTAGGAGGATGTCTGGTACATCACAATATCGGCATAGGTATGAGAATTTAGTGGGGTGCATCCGGTGCATGATAATTCCATGGACATACGTATTCGTTTGTAGTCTGCGGAGGGCGGTGGCTTCTTCCTTGCTTAATTTTGGATGTGGTAGAGGATATTCTCTTCTTTCCAGTCGGTAATGTTGCAATATTGCGGCGAAGTTGATGGTTATGTCCTCTACACTCGTCGCGTTCCGGAGACCGTGGGGCAGGAAATCCCGGCTGGTATGCTCTCGGGCGACAGCGTGTGCTGCTTCGTTTCCTGCCAGATGTTCGTGGCCTGGGGTCCATGCAACGTAGGTTTCGGATAGGCGTCTTGTTATTTCTTTTAGAATCTTCACTGATGCGGCAGAAATTCGGCCTTTTCGTAGGTTTCTACATGCCGTTTGCGAGTCGCTCAAGATGATTGCTGTGTCTTTGCATGTGGCGATGCCGAGGACGATGGCCACTTCCTCCGCCGTTTCTGGATTTCTGGCCGGTATGGTGGTAGCGACTAGCTCATTACCTTGGTTGTTGGTCACAGTAATTGCGCATGCTCTTGTACCTGGGTATTTTGCCGCATCTGTGTATCTCGTGTTGGGGTCCTTTGAGTATTTCTTGCTGAGCGCTCTAACTCTTGCTTGTCTTCAGTCTTTGTGGTATGTTGCATGCGTGTTGCAAGGTATTGGAGTGACTGAGATAGAGTCACGAAGAAGTGGCGGCAATCGGGCTTTCGCGTCTAAGTCTGCTATGAAGTTTTCGCTGTATAACCGGCACGGAATAGTGGTGGTAAAGTCGCTAAGAAATACGTTGGCTTTAATTAATAAACATAAATGAAATTGTCTGATGGCTAGATTATAACAGAGCACCTCTAGCACAACTACTCGTTTTTTGCTTAGTCAGCTTACGTTTACTTCAATTCGTACTGCCGCTACAGCTACAAGACTTACGCTTCATGTAATATCGTAACATGTTGCTATCGCATTCATTGCTTCACCCTTATGGCGAAACTGATATTTTTTTATATGCTGGAGCGAATTCTCAGTTGTGGATATTTCAGCAAATCAGGCAGTAATCATTTAATTACTGTACTAATCAGGTGATAGCTGGAACAATATTTCATTATTTTTGGTACAAATTCACTCTCCGTGACCAAAAATAAACGCAAGCAAGCACAAATGTTTCTTGATGTGGAACTGTGTTCGGGTATCACAGGTTTGAACACTTACCGCGAAGTACCTTGCTCTTTCCTTACGGCGAGAGTTATGCAATTTAAGTTTGTCATAATTTGACTTGTGGCGCATGCTCACGCATTCACGTGACTCAAATGTGTGCGATAATTTCTTTGGCCTATACATTGACTGGCGCACAAATTCTGTAAACACTATACCAAGCTTAATCATTTCTTTTTTTTTACAATGCACTCATTTACCCTGACGTTAAAGTGGTGGACACTTTCTGAATGATGTTCAGTACGAGAGCACGTCAATCCTCTTTTATAAAGCGCAGTACACTGAAAGCCTGTTTCAATAGATGCATGGTTTACAAAGGGCATCGATTCTTTTTTTTTCGTTTGTTTCGTTTCTGTGCGTTGTAAGATTGTCGCACGTGAAATTTGTTTTTCTACATTATCAACGTGCAAACAGTCTCAAAATGATGTCTCAAAGAAATTGTCCGAAGCAAATAGCCTCCTAGGGCAACGTAAACAGTGGTCCCCTTATGTCGGCCCATTCTACTGCAAACGGTACAGCAATAAGAGCGACACATGCAGGCAGTTCGTTATGAACAAGATGTATTTATTCCGTGTCTTCCTTAAACAGCACTCGACATTAGCAACAGTAGCTAAAATGGAACACGTAAAACGCTTTTAAAGTTGTGAGCAGCGAAATAAAGCAAGTATGAAGGCAAACAACAATGCACTGAAGATTAACGAGAGAACGGACATTTCTTTCAACATCTTTCTTTTCTTTTTTTAGGAAAAGAGAACAAACACTTCTATTACGGGGAGGTCTCTACAGCATTCCACTTTCCATAGAATCAAATACTTTATATGACAAGGTTTTTGACTAAATCCCCTTTTTCTTTCTTTTTTTTTTTTTAGGACGTTGCGAAAGTGTGTTCAGCGGGCTCAGAAAGGGTTCCGAGAGCCGTTGCCGTGAATTGAGGCAAATAAACCTTTCAGTGTCCGTCTAAAACGGCGAAGAATTCCACTTCAACAGTTGCGACGGGGGTGGCATTGATTACATCTCGAAGCTACAGCGAGGTAGAGCATCGAGGTGGGAGCGGGGCGTGGAGCTTAAACGCGGTCGGCTCGAGCGGTGCTGGGCACAAAGGAATTTAAAATGGGGCTCCTCAATGAAATAGGCGGCCGAAGCTGGCGGTTGCCCCCGGCGGTCCCTCGAATCTGCGGCTACAGACGGTCGATAGCCTCGCAGTGGCCGTCAAGGCGTCGCTCCGACTATCTCGCCCACAGTTTCTCATCAAAGGCGGCGCGCTTATTGCAGTCTATTATGAGGAAACCATTTCTTCTCACCGCTCTGCCGATGTAATCCTCAGCGGAGAGAGAGAATATTTGATGGCAGAAAGGTGGAGAGGTCTGCCTGAGTGACGTAAATCCTCAGTAAATCGATACAATCAGTTCTACAGGACCTTTAAAGTGAAGTGCGATTGCAAGTGATACCCAAAACGACCTCCCCTGGGCGCTGGATATATATGGAGCCTGATTATCGGATGTTGTGGATTCAGAGGAAAGCGGGAGAGAGAGAGCGTGGATGTATAGAAAGGCAGAGAGGTTAAGCAGAAATAGCCATGTATGGCTACCTTATGCACGGAGGAAAGGGGATGAAAAGAGGAAGATTGCGTGAAGCGCGAGAAAGAAAGAGGACCAAACCAAATAAACCGCATACACCATATCCAGCGGTAGCACGTAGCGCCATCTTAAGATGATATTATTCACGACAAAAGACAAGAAATTTGAGCAGCTCAGATGTATCCTTCTGCACTGGCTTCCTTTGGGTCTACTGGCCTGTAAACTCTGTCCTGTTAGCGGACGATTGCCCATTCTGACAAGCACTGCGCACATCCCTTGCACGTGGAATTGGTATAAATGCGACGACGAGGAAGTCTTCAAGACAGATGTCCACAGACTTCAGAGTATTCTAAGCCCGAGCCCCCAAATCGGGACTTGGTCTCCCAAGAAGTAGATCTCTTCAACCACAGAGGCAGCAAATTTTTATGCGCAGCATTCGTGTTTGTTTCGAAGCGCAGTTTATGTGCTTTCGGAACACTGTGGCTGCCTACAATTTGTGGAGGCGTATGGCCCCCCCCCCCCCCTAGTGTTTTCGTTCGTCAGACAAAAGGCCTGGAAATTGAACCGACCTGACTGCTTCGCTGCCATTTACCCGGATACGTAGAAGGGCGCGGTCGCCTTTGCATGATCGCGGAAAATTTGTTTTAGCTAAATGAAGTAACAGCGCATGGGACAGGACAAAAGGAATGAATGGACGAAACGCTGACTGTCAACCAAATTTTCTTGCTCACAGCACAATATGCAAAGGCGAATGAGAGATTAGGAGACAAGCATGTAAAATGCAATAAATTAAAAAGAAGGGCAATGACACAGGGGTCTATCGCACACGTGAAAGAAACGCCATTTCTTTGAAGAGTAGCGGGGCACGAAAGGGCTCGCTCACTCGTGTGGGACTTTCCTGTCGAAGCAAAAAAAACGTATATATTTCGCGTGAACACTGGTTCCAATAATTCCTCAGTACTCTTCACTTATTTAACGGTGCCTGAAGAGCATAGTGGAGACATTGCGCTCTTGTCCATTCCTTCCATTTTTCCTATGCGCTGTTACTGTATTTAGCTGCAACGTGCGTCAACCAGCTCACGTTGGCACTCTTTTGCTTGCTTGCTTGCTTGCTTGTTTGTTTGTTTGTTTGTTTGTTTGTTTGTTTGTTTGTTTGCTTGTTTGTTCGTTTGTTTGTTTGTTTGTTTGTTTGTTTGTTTGTTTGTTTGTTTGTTTGTTTGTTTGTTTGTTTGTTTTGTCTGTCTGTCTGTCTGTCTGTCTGTCTGTCTGTCTGTCTGTCTGTCTGTCTGTCTGTCTGTCTGTCTGTCTGTCTGTCTGTCTGTCTGTCTGTCTGTCTGTCTGTCTGTCTGTCTGTCTGTCTGTCTGTCTGTCTGTCTGTTTGTTTGTTTGTTTGTTTGTTTGTTTGTTTTCGTGCATCCGTGCGTGTGAGCTCGTTTGTGTGCCTCCACTCTTGAAGACGCCGTACTAGTAAAAAAGAACATTTATTTCCCCAACAGTGCGCAATACACAGCTTCAGATACGCAAGGTTTCTTTTTTGTTTGTTTGTTTTTCCAGCCCTGTTATAGCTCAAACTGAGCGTTTACAATTACCACCAGGCCTTCAGGAGTGTACTGACGCTTAAATTAAAACGACGTTACACGCCTGACCGGGCCCAACTCTGAAATAAGCAGCTGCAGTACCGCGTTCATATTCTTAAAAAGAAGCCCAGAAAAATTTGTCCGAAGTGTGAAAAATAACTAGCTCTTATGTCTTCAGAAATTGTCGTTTATTATATTTACATTAATTTCCACTCATCATCATCATCATCAGCCTTTAATGTCCACTGCAGGACGAAGGCCTCTCCCTGCGATCTCCAATTACCCCTGTCCTGCGCCAACCGATTCCAACTAGTAGCCGCAAATTTCCTAATTTCGTCGCTCCATCTAGTCTTCTGCCGTCCTCTACTGCGCTTCCCTTTTCTTGGTACCCATTATGTCACCCTAATCGTCCAACGGTTATGTACTCTGCGCATTACATGACCTGCCCAGCGCCATGTTGTTCTATTAATGCCTATTAGAATACCGTCTATACCCGTTTGCACTCCGATCCAAACCGCTCTCTTTCTGTCTCTTGAACATATGCCTAGCATTCTTCGTTCCATCGCTCTTTGCGCGGTCCTTAACTTGTTCTCAAGCTTCTTTGTCAGCCTCCAAGTCTCTACGCCGTATGTCAGCACCCGTAAAATGCACTGATTGTATACTTTCCTTTTCAATGATAATGGTAAGCTCCCAGTCAGGAGCTCACCCGTATGCGATCCAAACCATTTTTATTCTTCTGTGAATTTCCTTCTCATGGCCCGGGTTCCCTGTGATTAGTTGACCTAGGTAAACGTACTCCTCCACAGACTCTAGAGGCTGACTTACGATCTTAAACTCTTGTTCCCTTGCGAGGTTATTTATCATTATGTTTGTCTTCTGCATATTAATATTCAGCCCCACTCTTACGCTCTCCCTGTTAAGGTCCTCAATCATTTGTTGTAACTCGTCCGCAGTGTTGCTGAATAGAACAATGTCATCGGCAAACCGAAGGTTGCTGAGGTATTCACCGTCGATCCTTACTCCTAAACCTTCCCAGTTTAATAGCTTGAATACTTCTAAGCACGCAGTGAATAGCATTGGAGAGATTGTCT
Source organism: Dermacentor andersoni (assembly GCF_023375885.2). Lineage (NCBI taxonomy): Eukaryota > Metazoa > Arthropoda > Arachnida > Ixodida > Ixodidae > Dermacentor > Dermacentor andersoni. The sequence continues at coordinate 100,852,081 of NC_092818.1, read as the reverse complement.
CCTTGTCTGACCCCTTTCTTTATAGGTATCTTTCTACTTTTCTTGTGTATAATTAAGGTGGCTGTGGAATCTCTGTAGATATCTTCCACGGTATTTACGTAAGCGGTCTGTACTCCTTGATTACGCAATGCCTCTATGACTGCTCACCGATTTCAGGCTGCGTCCATTTTTTACGGCTTCTTCAGTCTTTCTTAAGTTATAGTTTCGAATATCACTTATTTTCGCCTTGTTGATCAGTTTTGACAGTTCCGTGAATTCTGTCTTATCTCTTGAGTTGGACACTTTCATTTTTTGCGTTTCTTTATTAGATCCTTTGTTACTTGGGAGAGCTTGCCTAATGGTTGCCTTGGTGCCTTGCCTCCCACTTCAATTGCTGCCTCTGAAGCCAGCCTTGTTACGGTTTCATTCATTACCTCTATGTCGTCATCATCATCTCTCCGTTCTAAGGCTGCATATTTGTTTGCAAGTACCAGCTTAAATTTTTCTGCTTCTACCCTTACTGCCTCTAAGTTGACCTGTTTTTTCTTGACCAGTTTTACTCTTTCTCTGTTCAAATTGAGGTGAATTCTTGCCCTCACTGACCTATGATCAGTACACTTTACCCTACCTATTACTTCTACATCCTGCACTATGCTGGGATCGGTAGAAAGTATGAAATCAATTTCATTTCTAGTTTCACCATTAGGGCTTTTCCAGGTCCATTTCCTGTTGCTACGTTTCCTGAAGAAAGTGTTCATTATTCTCAGCTTATTCCTTTCTGCGAATTCTACCAGCATCTCACCTCTGGCGTTTCTAGAATCGACACCGTAGTTGCCAGTTGCCTGTTCATCCGCCTGCTTTTTCCTCACTTTTGCATTGAAGTCCCCCATTACTACTGTATATCGCGTTTGCACTTTTCTCATCGCTAATTCAACATCTTCATGAAACTGATCTACTTCCTCATCGTCGTGACTGGACGTTGGAGCGTAGGTTTGTACTACCTTTAATCTATACCATTTATTGAGTTTGATTACGACTACTGCTAACCTCGCATTGATGCTGTAGAATTCGTCTATGTTGCCCGCTACGTCTTTATGGATTAGGAATCCTACCCCGTATTGCTTCTTATCCGGGAGACCTCTATGGCAGAGGACACGGCCGTTATTCAGCAATGTGTAAGCTTCACCAGTACTTCTAATCTCACTAAGGCCGATAATATCCCAAACAATGTCTGATAGTTCTTCGAAGAGTCCTGCTAAGCTAGCCTCACTCGAGAGGGTTCGGGTGTTAAACGTCGCAAGGGTCAGTTTCCATTGGCGACCTGTCCAGACCCAGGTATTTCTAGCACACTCTGCTGCGTTGCAAGTCTGACCGCCGCCTTGGTCAGTTTCTCCGCAGCCGCTGGGAACTGAGGGCCATTTCTTTGATGAGATAATTTCATTAGTAGAGGTAATCAAATAATTAATTCTGAAATGTATCCGTGGTGCTGTTTTGGGAGGCAATTCTGGACACTGTAATATTAAGTCATATTGTCGAATTCGCCGTCTGGTCCGCTTTGACTGGCTCACAGAGCGGCTACGCCGTCTCTTTTTGGCGCAATACGCCAACGTGGCTGGATTGGACAACATGGCTGAATCTGACAGTGTCCAAAAAGCCCCGCGGTCAAGTTTTCGTCAACTACCTCAATGTCTCTCATCAAAACGAGTCAAATGATGAATGCCCTAAAGAAATGAAAAACGAAAAAAACAATGAGAAGGCTGGGGCAAATGCGGGCGTAAGCGCCTGCTGCGCCGGCGGCAACTGGGAAGTTGGGCTCGTCCGGAAGTCGCAACAGCCGTGTATCACCTCCTTTCTTCCCGATAAAAAGAAATATTATAAAAATAAATGTGGACGGAATTTAATAGAAAGCATCGGAGCCTCATCCAACGGTTTTTTCTTCGACTTTCCTTTTCTTTTTTTTTCTTTTTTTTTTTGCGCAATCAGCAGACGCCTAAAGTCAGTGAAGGGAACAGCGCAGAAGGGTTGTTGCTTTCTTTCTCCCTCTTGATTTTTTGACGACAGCCCGGAGGAGCAATCCTGGTTCCCCTTCCCTCCTTTGTTCGCGAGTGCTGTAGTTTGTATGAGGACTATTCCTTTCATGCTGCCTGCTTCAGATTTTTCGAGGAAGTCGACTACGTTGTTTCCTTATACTTTGTGCCCGCCGTTGGATTCGTGTGCTGATACAATGGAAACAGGACGCGGCACAAGGACAGTTTTCAATCCGTTCGATAAATATTGACCTTACTGATTGATTGATTGATTGATTGATTGATTGATTGATTGATTGATTGATTGATTGATTGATTGATTGATTGATTGATTGATTGATTGATTGATACAACGTTGCGTAATGTATCGTGAATCAATCGCGTTGCACAGTGTGCTTTAAAACGTAACGCTGTGCGAGATGGTTTACGTGAACCTGGCGACGTCACAGTTTCTTAGAAAACTACCGAGAGAAATATGCGCCACTGTCTATTTTAATTCCACCTTAGGAAGGCCGGGATGAGGAAACCTTGATTTAAATTTAGCGTAAATCGGCTTAAATGATCGCTGTGGCTGCGCAGATATAGCTTTCCATCGGAACACAATTCTCACAAAAAGCCTTAGTGTTGCTGTAGTGTATCGTGCACCATAATTTCTCTTCTGATAACATGGTACATAAACGGAAACAATTTAAACGTGTCACTGTCACCAGCGCACTATGACCGCCAACCCCATCTTCGTTTTTCCAAGTTTAGTGACCCCTTTGGTATTCTTTACATTCTATACAACTGTAAACCTTAACGTGAGTACTGTTTTAACAAGAAATTCGTAAATTCTCCAGGAACAAAATCATTTGTCAAGTTGGATTTTCTTGCTCACTTGTTGGTACATTACGAACATAAGAAACCTGTTTTTAAATGTGACCACAATGGTCAGATGCCAAAAGCGGCAACTCCATTCACGAGGACTACATCAACGTCTGCACACGTACGCTATGGCGAAACCCACTTTTCTTTGCCGAAACACTAAGACTGAACATCGCCAATGAGTTTATGTCATGTTTGATCTATAGTATACCCCGTATCTTCATGTCAACTAGGGCTATTCTAAAGGCGCTTAACGAGTGCTTTTCGCCGCCTATGATGACGAAACAATTTATACCAATTTAATGTCAATTTTCACGAAAGCTGACGGGAATAATATGGTTAAACCAATTTCATTCAGTTCCACAGGCATATGATTTCACATCCGTGATGAATATATTATGCAATCGATTGCGAAATCATTTTGAGAAGAATTAAATTCAATGTGGAATATGGTGTTTAATTGCTCTCAGGAGGATATAACAGTTAACGTAGACAAAACACGCTGCTGCACACTACTTTGGTACAAATTTCAAAAATGCTGGGAAAGACCGATCATCCGTTGCTAGATGCGCCTTCAATTGCTCTTGGTGCGCCGAGAAAGAGTCCAATTTGAAGACCCCGCTCCCCGGCATTCTTGTGCATACAGCAGCAACCGTTTCGTTTGAAAAAAAAAAAAAGTTCGCCGACGATTACGATACTCCCTAATGCGAAATTTGCGCGCAACTTAATACGTGTTCTCATTTCCCGATATATTGGCTGGCCCGGACAATGTCTCGTGCGGCAGGTTGCGAACAGGGCGAAGTGTGGTGCGGTTGCCTCTCTAATCTGGAGATCGCAAGAGCCAGCGCGTGGGTGACGCTTGGGCGCGACTCACAGCAGCAGCTAGCCGCCGACGACAAACCACCCAGGCGACGGGCGCTACTCTAGTGCCATGTCGTAGCCATGGTCGCCATACTATATTATACTTTCACTATATTATTTCATTATTTATTATTTATTTCATGATCATATAGTATTATACGTCGCCATACTATAGATATACTTTTCTTCTCACGCTTTCGCCATGCCCGCTTCCGCTTTCCGCGCCGTGGTTCCGCTGCACCCTCCTCTCCGCTTTCCTCCTCGCGCCTCTTCGCTCTCCCCGCTTCTTTCATTCGTCGCTGCGTGCCGCGTTCGCTCTCATCTTTCGCTCTGCTCGTTCGCTCGGCTACGCCGCCGACGCTCGCCGCAGGAACGGGCGCCTAAAAACTGCACTCTAAAAAAACATTGTGCAGGTTTCACGCTTTGTGAGCCGATTCTGAAGGCCGATCAGTGTCACACAGTTATTTAAAGTGCTATACTTTACACAGGAAGCGATGTGGAAAGTAGCGCTCTCTACGTAGTGCACGAACGAGCTGTCGACTCGGGAAAGATGAAAGAGCGACATGTGACCAATGTTCGCCCCCGCGTGGCCACGAAAGCGTGAGAGCGAAAATTGCGGCGCGTCGTACGTGCGGTGCACAATGCACTCCGCGCGATATCGCCGCTCTTGCAGCCGGGTCACGTCGCGCCGCGGAGCCGTTCGCGATGGGGCACGGGTGCTCGTGGTTCTTTTTGTGGCTGCAATCATCAACGGCGACTTCGACCAGTTGCTTCCGGCGCGATCTGTGCAATCGAGGGCCGCGTCCTCTTGCCTTCTTGGCACTGTGGCTCCTCTCAGGTTCTTCTGTGTCGGTTGCGGTTAGGAGTTTCCTCCTTCACGACAGCTTTTATTCTGCACTGATTGGGATGACTCGTACAGCTTCCGACAATTATTGTATGACACTCTACGGAATGAATGACAGAGCTGCACGTGATGGCTGCGGTACTTCGCTTTGTCCTAGACCTCGTTGTGTTCGTAAAATGTCACCCTCCCCTCAAATTTTCATTAATGCGCGTCTGTTTATTTATTTGCCGGAAAGGGCCACTATAGGAGACGCTAAATATCGGGAAAAAATTCAGTTTACAGCGTTGCTCGTACAAAAGTGCCCGCCGCTCTAAACACCAAACATATTCGCTGCCAAATATTTACCGATTGCAACTCCATAAAAATGAAAAATAAGAGAGACAGATCCACAATGCTGCTTGCCTAAGAATTACAAGCACTTTTCTTTTCGCTATGCTGATGTACACTACATTTAGCGTATTGGCGTGCGTTCGCAGCCTGTAATTCATTTAGCGTTGGTCATACGTAAAATATCAATAACTTCCACAGGGAATCGGACTTCTCTGCAACAAGTAAACCTATACCTCACCTGAAACACGTATAGCATCTGGAACACTGGCACACACAGCAGCAACGTTCAAACTGACAAAAAAGAAACTAAAGGCAGATATCAACGTTGTAATAACTTTCGTATGTAAATTATAGCAACTCAGCTTTCGGTACTATATATTGCCAACATGGTCGTTCTAAGAGAGAACACTTTTGAAAAAAATGTCTACGTACTTGCGAGTCGTGCGGCCTTTTAAACCTTCACTGCAGAGAAAATGATTCGTTGGCAACCTTTTATTTGCATAACTAAACACACCGCATTCCGAAGAGCTTGATTTCAAATTCCGAACATTGCACTATCATACGACTGTGCGTAGGTCACTTTGCAATAGGCTTCCCTGCGTTGCTTTGTGATCCACAGCACCATGTGAGGCGGGCGGGTACTGTACACATGCATTATCTTATTTACACAGAATGTGAAAGAATACGGCACTTTTTTTTATAAAGGGGTACGCGTGGCTTGCCTGGTGCAGCATTTCGGTTTCTCGTACGAACTCGCGGCATTGCATTTTAGAGGTATCGTATGGGCCGACACAGTGGTCCAAGTCGAGCTGATGTCAAATTTCACAAAATCTAACGGCAATGACGTCCATACGATTCCGCGTAGTCCAAAGTTCGGCGAAAACTCGTCTGGCGAAGGTGATACATTGTCAAATAAAGTGGCCCTCGCCTAAGGTTCAAAAGGAAATAAAACATATAAAGACGTTTCGAGACCGCTACGGGTTCATTGTGAACGAGGGAGCCGTAACGGTCTCTAAACGTCATTATGTTTTATTTCCTTTTGAGCCTTAGGCGAGGGCCAGTTTGCTTGACAAAACAATTCCGCGTGCATCTGCATTTTTATTCGGCATGAATATTTCACTTAATTGCTTCCGAGTTCATTTTGAAGCAAAATGATGGCAAGGTACCTAATTAATCGGGTACCAATGACACGAGGAGGTTTTGACGTTTTTCTGCACTGTACGCGGCGTTCCTGCTTGACTATTATTGCAGAATTTGCACTCACTCCGAAGTCCTGTTCACAGGCCCAGATCCACTGAGCAACGTTTACCCAGACCTCGACCGATGACTTACCCGACCGGGGACCTCGTGACCTTCGACGGCAGGATCGTGGAAACCGAGGTCAACAACTTGACAGACTAGCAGACGATATCTCGACGTTGCCTCTCTGCGACAACGCTCACATAATCGTCGTCATCACTTTATTTTTGCTTTAAACGCTCCAGTGGGGCATAACAAAAGTAAGGGAATGGAGGAGGGAGAGAGGGGGTAAACAACTTACAATGCTTGACATATCCACTGCCTCATCAGTCGTCTTCCGCCCAATCACTATAGGTCTGGGCCGGGAATGTTCTTCAATAAAGTTTTATCTGTGTTCTTGTGATGAACGGTATTCTGTAAAAGCAATTTCCACGAGAATGAGGAAGGGACTTGACGTTACAATAAAGAGACGTGACAGCCCGGTGTTTAAACATCGAAGTTCATGGGGCACGTTCTCACGCGACAGTATCCAAGGCACTCAGTGGATGTTGTGTGACGTGGTCGTGTGAATACGTTTTGAATTAAATATGCGAAAACATTTTTTAACACTGTCACCACGGTCCTTACACTTCGTCCACTTCTCTGCTCGCCTGTACAGTGACTGTCCATCGACAGCAATTATCCGAAGCCTCAAACCAAAACAGGCATAAATTTTCGAGTAAGCTGAAAACAAAAATTAAAAGAAAAAACGAAAGAACATACAATTAGATGGCATTTACAACGAAGTTACAAAAGGTGCGTTTGCGTGCGTGATCATTTGCATCAGTGAGAGGGAGAAGAGAGAAAGAAAGAGAAAGCCGGCCGTCGTGCTTTGGCCACGGAGCCTATTTATTTATTTATTTATTTATTTATTTATTTATTTATTTATTTATTCATTCAATCATTCATACTGCAGCTTTAGAGGGCTATTGCAGGAGTGGGCACATGATACAGAACAAGATGCTATAACAGAAGTGCACCTAATAACTGATGCTAAGCAGGCGACAGTCACAATATACTGTAAAAGAAGCAAAACGGAAACATGCAACTATATAATCGACAGTTCTGCAAATAACTTTTCTATACGAAGAGAAGGAATATAGCCACAGGCAACTAATTCCAGCACTGATAGGCGACACGATCCGTTAATGATGCAGTGATGCAGTGAAGGAACTTGAAACCTTCCATAACGCGACACGTCGATAAAGAAGTCAAGTTTAAAGAAGAAAGAGCAGAAGAGTGAGTGAGTAAAAACTTTAATGCAAATAAATAAAATGAGGCACGATAGTTGGAGCCCTATTCCAAAGCCCCACTGGCACGAGCGGCTCGGCTCGCTGGTCTTGGTCAAGAAGAGCCAATCGGATCTCCCGTCCTTGTTCCGTAAGCCATGCCTCTCACTGCCTATTTCCCATTAGTGAATTTTTGTGTGTTATGGGGCTGCCTATGCGGAGACCTATTGGGGCACTCCCATGCGATGTGTTTTAATGTGGATGTGTCTGTGCACCACGGGCACTCGTCAGTGAACCTCGTGGGTTGTGTTCTGTGTAGGTGGTGCAGGCTGGGTATGTATTCGCCTGAACACGACGCCAGTCCCTGTCCTGTTGGCTGTTTAAATTGGAGTGAGGATGTCCAAAACGTTTCCGCTCCTGCCTTTGCTGTCACGAGAATTCGGTGTAAGGTCGTCGCTGGGCCATACCGTTGCTGGGACGTTTAATCATCGAGCAATACGGTCTGCCCTCGCGTTTCCTGCGTTTCCTCGTGTGCCGGACACCATATCGTGTGCCGGACACCACACCTCGTGCGGTGCCCTTCTAGTTGATTGCCTAAAATTTTGATCATTGATTGGGGTGCCGTTCCATTTAGAAAGAGGCGGCAAGCCACTTGTGAGTCGGATAATATGACAGCCGAATTGGTTTGGTGCTCGGCGTCCTGGATGGCCAAAGCGATGGCTGCAACCTCTGCCACGCACACTGAGGTGGTTTTGAAGGATGCCGTTGTTATGTTGTTCTGTCACGTAGAAACTATGGTGAAGGTGTTTGAGCTGGTTTGACATGCATCCGTATAATGCACTCCCGGTCCCATGCCAAAACGTTTCTGAAGAGTCTTTACCCTTGCTATGCGTCGTCCGGGATATGGTACTTGGGGTGCATGTTTTTGGGAACTGGGCCCCCGCGACGTGCGATCGAACGCTGCGGTCTATCTGTGCCGTTTCCTTTACACTCTACTGGGGTCCCAGTGTAAAGCCTAACCTGACCAATACTTCCCTGCCCTGAGTTGAAGTACAAAGTCGTTCTTTCTATGCATATAACGTCGCGACTGCGTACTCGTCAAAAGTATTGTGCAGACCCAGTCTCTCGAATCTCTCTGTGCTAGCGCATTCGGCAAGACCAAGGGCGGCTTTGAAGGCTTTTCTGATTATTGTGTTCGCCTGTATTATCCTTGATTCGTCAAAGGTTAATACGGAAAGGCGTGTGTGATGCGGTTAATTACGAATGCGTGGCCCAGGCTCATGGTCTCTCCCTGAGTTAGGCCGTCTCTGCTTCTTGCCAAACCCTTCAAAACTAAAAGGGGTTGCAGTAAATGTGGCCAGAAAGAGCAGAAGAAGGCGAAAATTATCAGTCATATCGACGACAGATAAAGCGGACACATTTCTTTTGGATGGCTTCAATTTTACTCACATGACGTTGGCTGTGAGAGCACGAAATAATAGCGGCGTAGTTAATGATATTTTATGACATTTATCACAGAAATTTTTGCACCTTCTTTTTCTATTCTCAGATATTTCCGTAGTTCTTTCTAAACGCAGAAAACGCCGAACATTATTCCAGTACTCAGGAGCCATCGATGTAGAGGTGGCTTTCACTGCATAAATGATATAACAGTGGCGAAGTGGGCTTCCAGGGCGCCAAAATTAAAGCATACAGTCGAACTATACTCGTGTCACGGGAGAACTGCCACGAACTGTTCAACAATGGCCTCCAAGGTTGCGCACTCCGCCAGTTATTGGAGGCCATGCTCGATGGAATCAGTCTTTTGATGCGGAAGCATTCCTTGGCGAGTGCCCCAACAAAATTTGTCCGTCCCGTGACGCCTTATATCTGCAACATAAATGCATAATTGGTCAGGTTAACACATGCAATCGTTATAAGTGTAATAGTAAATGACCAGTAGTGCTTAAAAAACAATTCTGATCGGGACTCGAACCATGGACCGCAGCGTGGCAGGCCTGCGTGAGCCACATTACATTCCTGAAAAAAAAATGGTTACGTCGCCGTCGCCACGTCAAGGTCGTAACAAAGAAAGCAAATTAAAGAAGTTGGCCTACATCCAACCTTCAAGTTGACCCACCCCCAAATTTCGGTAGACTCACCCCTAAATTTCAAGTTTGCCCACCCCTACATTTGGCTTCCCCATGCATTTTCTATGGGGCCCTATGTATCGATCCCTATGGGTATGCATAAATCTGATCATATAAATATTCTCTTGATCATCTTTTTTGTTTCATTTGTTCCCTATAGCTTATAAAGCTACCAAACATCTACATTTACACTACTATAACGATTAAATGCCTTCGCAAATTACGCATGTTTGTACACATATAAGGCATTACGCTTTTCGCGTGACATACACATTTTGCTGGGGTTCTCGCCAAGGAATGCTCACACATTAAAACAAAACAAAAAAAAGGAGCCTCACAGGCGGGAAACGCATAGTGAATATTTTGTAATAACGTAAATATCGCCATGTCTTCAATGCACTGGCGTTTGAAAGAAAGAAAGAAAGAAAGAAAGAAAGAAAGAAAGAAAGAAAGAAAGAAAGAAAGAAAGAAAGAAAAGAAAGAGTCTGCAGACAGCTTTTATTCGAATTCGCAAAGGCTTTTTCTTTTCTCTTGTTTTCTTATTATTATTTTTACAGGTCACCAGGCTTTCATCAGAACTAGTAACACTGCAACATTTAATCTTACAGTTTTCGTCCTTTGATCGTTTTTACTACTTTCATTAATTTTTTACGTTTATGCAGTGCGTGAGAAAGGTGATTTCAATACATAACTCAGGTAATACACCCTTACCCAGCAACTATATGGACCTATTCGATCATTAACAAGCATTCTGCATAAAATTCTAGAGCGCATCATATATTCGCACTTGGCAGAGTTTTCAGAGTTTTACTCCATTTGTAGCCTTTGTTAACATGGTTTTCGCAAGTTCTTTTATGTGAGACATAGCTCTTATCATTCACTAAATATCTTTATGCCCATTATGATCTGGGTGCCTACGTCGACAGTGTATTTTTTTGATTTCGCCATAGCCTTCGACTATGGGTCTTACGATTTACCTGTGCTTAAGCTGGCTGAGCAAAACCAAGATGTAAAAATGCTTGACTGAATAATTTTTTATCTTTAATCGGAATCAGTTTCTAAGCCCGAACAGCTGTAATTCTAGACTTTCTATAATGCATCACCTGGGTTGCCGCAAGGCTGCGTTCTAAGTCTCCTTCTTAAGGTACATTTATGATATTCCCAACTGTGTTCTTTCTTCATCAATTAAGCCCTTCATGGGCGATTGTGTGCTCTATAGTAAAATTACTAGTCCTTCTGGTTCCAAGAACTCCAGGATGACATTAACCGCGTAACTTACTGTTCTAATTTGTGCATGCAACTTAACTAAAGTAAACGTAAGGCTGTGCATATATTTTGTTGTTCTAAGACTACCATCAGTGGCGTAGCCAGAAATTTCGTTCGGGGTGGGGGAGTGGGGGGGGTGCTCTAGTTGCAGTTCGGCCTCCTCATTGTAGAATTTGTCGAGGGGTGAAATACATTAATAATAACTGCATTGCCATTGCCACAAAGATGCTGCAAACGAACTTTTGAACTCCACGCACTATCAAGACAAGTAAAATATGAATTTTTTCATAAAAGAACATACTAGCATGTCTCAAAAATTGGGCCCGAAATAACTGATATCAATACTTACATGTTTTCTGTCTATTTAGTAAGTAAAAAAAGTATCACACGAGCTTTATAAATGTATCAGTTTGAAACTGGCAAAGCAGTGCATGCCGCTCATACGAAAAATGTAAAGGCCATGAAATTAGCAAGTTAAGGACAAATATTTTAAAAACACTTTGTTAACCTCCCTGCCTTTCTCTCATTTGCATTTCTCTCTCTCTGTCATTCAAGAACCTTCTTTACATTTTTGCACATATACAACGACCAGGGAAAAATCTCATGGATGCTATCCTCTGTTACAATGTATTGCGCAGGAGCAGCTGTCACCGGTCGTGTATTGTGATTAATTGCACCGAAACTATAGTCGAAACAGAGAGGACATATAAAAAGCAGGAGTTCTGTAAAATCTACGAGGGTGGGTCAAATGAAAGTGGGCCAATGCGAATATATGACAAACGGGGTACTTTATTCAAAGTAGTCTCCATGAGCATTTAAACATTTGTCTCACTGACTAACGAGTCGCGTGATTCCCGTCTGACAAAACTCCTTGGGTTGCTGTTTCAAACAGTCTGTAACTGACTTTTTCACGTCATCGTCCGACACCAATCTGATTCCCTTGAGCTGCTTTTTTTCAAATGCTCCAAAATGTGGAAGTTGCAGAGCGACAGGTCTAGGCGGTATGGTGGATGTTGCAGCGTTTCGCACTTGAATATTGCCAGTCTTGTAGCACATCATCGACGTGTGGACGGGCATTGTCGTGGAGCAACATGACCCCATTCCTCAATTTTCCACGTCGTTTGTTTTTAATTGCGACACGCAGCCGATCCGACGTTTCACAATATCGGAAGTGATTGATAGTCTCTCCAGGTTTAGCAAATTCGATCAATAATGGCCCCTGACGATCGAAAAAAAAGAAGTCAACACCTTTCCGGCAGAAGTGACTGTCTTTGCTTTCCTGGCGGATGGTGAATTCAAATGTTTCCACCGTAAGCTATGTCGTCGTGTTTCAGGCTCGTAGAAGCGGCACCATGATTCGTCCCCGGTCACAACTGCAGACAAAAAGTCGTCACTCTCATTGTGATGCGGGATTAAATGAGTCAAGGCAGCGCCGAACCTCTCGGTCTTCTGGCGGTGGTTTGAATCCACTGCGCACACAAGAGCTGAAAACTGAGATGTTTGTGAATTATGGTGTGACCCGAACCGTGACTGATGTTCACATGCCCTGCCAATTCATCGATGTTTATCCTCCGTTATTGTCTAATCAGCCTTTGCAATTGTGCTGGGGATGATTGCACGGTGGCTTTGGCCCGGTCTTGGATCGCCTTAGCAACTTTCACGTCCTTCTGTGAACCGTTTCCTCCAACGCTTCACAGTGGCCAATGAAATGCAATGTTCAACGCACGCGGCAACCATACGGCGACTAATTTCTTTTTGGGAAACATCTTCAGCTGCCAAAAACCTTACGGCACCACGTTGTTCAACTTTTGGAGTGTCTATGTCTATTATGTCACGCAACCATGTTCAACCCGCTGTATGAGAGCATTAAAGAGTCTTCATCCTCACACCTGCGTGTCACTGTTGTAAATGAGAGATGCCTCTGTGCTACGCGCATGCTTTGAACATAATGAACCGAACCATTATTGCGCGGGGTGGGTTGGCTCACTTTCATTTGACTCGCCCTCGTACATTAGAAATGTGAAGATAGAAAGCAATATACAAATTCGAAGATACAGCTCCATAAAGGGCAAGAAAGTGTCACTGGAAACAAAGTTCACTGCACGTATACCCAAAACTTCGCAACAAGATATCTAAATATACGTATAAGTCTTTAGTAAATCTACTAAATTAAGAAAAAGTCGCTGAATATAATGCTTCAAACCAGGGAAATAAACATGTTGCGCAACCACAAATTCACAGATCACAGCCTCCCCTCCCTCCCCTCCCCCCGATGTATCGCGCGCGACAGGAGGCGGCGCCCTTGCGCACACAAGACTGAGCCACCATCGTCGGCTCCCCCATGCCACCCCCCCCCCCCTCCCCATACTCTTCCACTCGCACATACAGCATGCGGTGCACGGTCACGATGTTATCGCCCTTGGATTTTATACGGAACATGAGGGTGACGGCGACGGCAAGAACGCGCCTGGAGTGTCCATATAACTTCTATCGCAATAATATAATAATAGTATCCGGCAGAGGAAGTGTCCCATGGCCCATTACTTTCCGCAAAAGAAGAAGTAACAAAATCGAACTTTCACCATGGGAGAATTTGCTGTGCCGCAACAATGCCTTTTTTTCTTTTGTGGGGCGGAGGCACGGAAATGAAAAAAAAACGCAAGGAAAGCATGTTGGCCACACTGGAATGCCTACTTTGGGCACCTGATGTGGCTACCGAAGGAATGTCGAAGAAAACGTGAGACGCTTGGTGCACAGAGAATATACGCATACTGCTCGGTGTCTTACACCGGCGAGACAAAATTTTCCGGAGAGGTTGCGCTCAAGCGAACGCGTTGCAGTCCGTCGAGTCCCCGCAGTGATGGCGGCGAGTGACAATGCAATGTTTCTTTTTCTCGTCTGCTAGCCAGAAAGCGTCCAAAGCTCTGCCAGATGAAAATCCACTCGGCTAGAAAAAAACGAACGCGCCTCGAAGTGCGCCGCGCGGTGGTCGGGGCAACACGAGAAAAACGCATGCGCTCTGGCTGGTTCCGGCAGTCCGCGGGTAGCGAGAAAAAAAAAATTGAAGAGGCTCAATGAGTCCTCGCGTGTAAAAGTCAAAGTATAAAAATAAATAAGATCGTAGTTACCTTTGCTGGTTTTACTGTCTCGACCTGAATGCTTTGGCGCAGGTGAAAAAGGATGTTTATATTCTTTCCTGTGACATGACGGCACAAATGAACCACCACAACGCTTCGGCTCATCGGACTTCGCTGCGTGCTTTGTCAACTTATCTGATAGCGTGTTGATTTGGCTTGTCTCGTTGTATGGTCCGATGTACGACTTTAGAAAAGTCAGTGCACATTTGGCGTCAAATGGTTATGACAACATTAAACCCGCAAAGTTCCGGAATTGAAAATCTGAAGCACGATTTTGGAAATGCCAATGCACCTCTCGCATCAAAAGTTTATTTCATTTCATTTTATTACCTTAAAGACCCCTTGCGGGGTATTACATAAGGGATGAGTGGTACGAAAATACAGGAGGTTGCCCACTATGTTATTTTACAGATAGAACACTTGTTACTTCTTCCACGAAGGCAGGTGAGGTGGCGATGGCAGCGACGTGGTGATGAGAACGTTATACCCATAAAGTTTCAGAACTGAAATCCGTGCACTCCGTAGATTCCGCGGCCTCCGCGAGATGCCGCGATGAGCCCGCTCGTCATGTTCGAATGCGGCTCCTTGCTGTACGATATGTGACTCCCGGTGCATGAGCGTTGCCGCGAAATCCAGCCCGATTTCCGGCGCCGGGGGTTGTTTTGGTCGGCGGCACATGACATCACGAAAAAATTTGGGGGGAGGAGCCCCCTCCCCCCCCCCCCCCTCGACTGACTACCATGCATGCATATTACTTTATTAATGGTGTTCCTGTGTCGGAAGTCACCTCCTACGAGCATATTGGTCTTCACATAACAAATAACCGCTCTTGGTACGGATATTTTGACTACGTAACTAATAATGCATGACCGCATGCTTGAATACTTACACCGTAATTTTAGCTGCGCCACTTCCTCTCCAAAATTAACTCTTTACAAAGCACTGGTTCACCCAAAATTGCAGTATACGCTTCAGCCATTTGGGATACGTCCCAGTCTCTGCCATTTCTCGCTTAGGAAAGTGTACGAAACCGTGCAGCACGCTTCGTTTTGTCGAACTATTCTCACTATGCTATGGTGTTACCTGCATGAAACAAATTCTTAACTTACCTCATCTTTCTTCACGCCGCAAATGTTCTCGTGCCCGCCTTTTCTCATAAAGTTTATTTCAACCCCCTTTTAAAAGAAACCCTGTCTGTCCCCTCCATTTCTTGTATATTACGTCCTGCATTGACCGCAGCCTGAAAGTTGGGGTGTCAGTCTGCCGTACAAGCACTTAACAGTGGCTTTTCCATCCATGTGACAAGCGTGGACTGCCATCACTTTTTCAGTCGCGCTCATCACTGACACAAACAACATCAATAATGCTGTACACATATCGTTAATGCATTCTGTGTTTGTTTTTTACCCCGACACCTTTCTGTAACTCCTGCTGGTCTTGAATATATGTGAAATAAATAAATAAATAAATAAATAAATAAATAAATAAATAAATAAATAAATACGGTAGGCTTTTTCAATCGTGTGCTGCATCTGACGAGTTCTGCACCTTGCAGCGCGAGTTCTGGTAATGCACAAAAGCAAGTCGAAGCTAGAAGATCAATGACGTCCTGCCAACAACCGCAAGCTGTGCAAGCCTGCGCACCTTTAATTATTTGTTCTTCGCCCTCGTTTCTATTGCGCGTTGGTTATAAGTAATACGTACTGTCATGCCTCCTGCCTCCAATATATGTCCTCGCAATATACGGTACCGTGCACATTTCGCCATAAAGGTCACGGATGGGCAAGCAGATAGCCCCTTTCCCCTTCACAGGTGAATGTATCACTTCTGCCGCGCCCGACACAGCAGAAAATAATTTTTTATGTTTGAAAGACTGCTAGCTACGCTTATTGGAATAACAACAGTAGGCGGGCATTGTTGCAACCAGCTCTTTATGATGTAGTCTGTGGGCGAGAATAATAGAAGCCAAAGCATCGTGCACTGATACGGCGCAGTGCTAACTTCTACAAAGCTTAGGTCCTGCACAGTGCCAGCATGCGGTAGATATTTTTTTTCTCGTTATTTTGTCTCACTTGTGATATTTTGCCATTCTTCGAACTCCGTATACACAAAGTTAGAAAAAAGAAAAAAAAAACATTAGGTGAGAAAGTCGCACAGAACACTTGACAATTTCCTGACAACACTCCCCTTCTTTTTTTTTTCTCTTGCATATGCTTATCGTGAGACAAGAAAACAGTATTACTGTTTCTTATAATAAAACATTAAACAGGTTCTTTAAACAGTATTACAACCCGCCGTGGTTGCTCAGTGGCTAGGGTGTTGGGCTGCTGAGCACAAGGGCGCGGGATCGTATCCCGGCCACGGCGGCCGCATTTCGATGGGGGTGAAATGCGAAAACACCCGTGTACTTAGATTTAGGTGCACGTTAAAGAACCCCAGGTGGTCGAAATTTCCGGAGTCCTCCACTACGGCGTGCCTCATAATCAGAAAGTCGTTTTGGCACGTAAAACCCCATAATTTAATTTTTTTTTAAACAGTATTACTGCTTAAACTGTGTTTTGTAGCTTCTGAATGCAAGACACTCTCATTGCCGCTGCAAGCCCGCAACAGTGGCATAAGCCGGTTTTTTTATGCTGTAATATTATGACGGGGATAAGAATAAGAATAAAACGTGATTATACGCCAAATGTTATCGCCATTTCCTAACTCTCAATTCTTCCAGTGACATATGCCCTGTATAACTCCTGTGTGTGATTTTTAGTGTGCGGATGCTTACGGAAACGTTAAACATGACCAAGTCAATCTTTTAGGTTACACGCGAGCCCACCGCCTCTTCCCTTTTAGCGCTTCTTCATTTATGCTAATTACATGATTAATAACAATTCTGCAGTTTCAAAGTATGACTGTGCTAAGAAACTCGAAATGCAGGAAAGAAATGGTTAATAATGCCACGAGATCCTAGCTGGCTTTCCTGCATTAGTCGCCGACGTCTAGGCGGTATTCCAACGGTACAATCCCGCCAGTGACGGAGTACCGATGAGCCACATATAGTCTAGGAACGTTCGCAGGTCATCTGACTCGGGACATTACGACGTCCAGTGGATATCCCCGCTAAAACAGACGGCGTGCCATGGGTTTCTCCGAGACCACCCTGGAAAAAAAAAATAGAAAGCAGCCGACTGCAGGTCTTACAGACGTCGCTACAGACGCAAAGTTCCTCGAGCGGCCACGATCGCGCGGCAATTTTGCGTTTCTTCGCGGGCTTCTTTCACGCTCGGAAAAACACTCTTACGCAGCACGTACTGAGCAACAGAAAGCTGTATCGGGAGTTTTCCATGTTGCTCTACAATTCTCTCATTGACATCTTTAATCTAATTATAACATATGAGAATATGATTAATTAATTAAGACTAATTATGCAATTAGGCGGAGTGCAAAAAGTACTCTGAGTATCTCCATGCGACGGCAAACAACATTACCTTGGTTCTGTCCAGCTACGTCGCGTTTGCATATTTTTTTAAATCTCGGTGCATGACAGTTGGGACACCCTGTACATGTGTTTAGAAAAAGTTTATTTAAACAAGAGATGATACGAACATTGAGTCACAATAACGGCACAATTCCACCAGGACGATAACGTATACGAGAAAAGGAGGATTGTATACACGGCAAATTCTCAAAGTAGTGTCCGAGTCCTCACTCACTAACATATAACATAGACCCACAGAAAAGCATAGTTGAACATAAGCTAATTGTCACATGTATAACATGTACAACGTCCAGCATGAAATGTCAGCCACGTGCCAAGAACAGATATATTGCTTCCGCATAGAAGAATGGAACTGCACTGGGCAGTTCCCTTGTTCAAGACCTTCTGAATGGCCCAGGTGGGATATGTAACTAAATGCAGTTTTCAGTTTCAATGCTATCAGAAAATACGGGATGTGCGGTATACGCATGAGATAGAGACGTTATAGCTGTGTGTTATAATTTGAACATCTCAGAAAACATGTTTCTGTTTCTAGGAAGCTAAAAGACCGAACCTATGGGAGGTCGACTATATTCATATGCGATGGCCGGAAAAAGTCCGGGTGCGATGTCCTGGGACGTCACTAGTAGCCGGAGCTAAATTTTATGTAAATTTATAGAGAACGCCTGTCTGGGAAGCAGACACACAGCCGCCTGACAGGCCATGTCCTGGTATAAGTTCGTAGAAAATATTTCGCGCGCTGATTGCACATGCCAGTTCATGTCCACCATGACACGTTTTCCGGACCTTGCCGACTAGCCATGACGTAGCTGCGAGGTCTACTGGATATTTTCATTTAAGTGTGGGTCGTGTGGATCTTTCAGGGACGTCGATGGGACGTTTCGCGTCATCTGGGGAGTTGTAAGTATCGCTGCACAATACGCCGTTGTGAAGAGACAAGTAAAGCTACATATCACAGTGTATTAACATTTATTGCTTCAGTGAGACCAAACAAAGTATAATGTCCCCGTAGTGTCTGCTGTCGGATAGCGTATAGTAATGAGCAGCCAGAAATCCTTCAGAAAAGCAATGGACTAGTGGAATTTGACTAATGCAGACAATCAATTGCTGAAAAAAAAATTGTCAATGTTGACTCGCTATGCACTTCACGTTGACGGTCTTTCCACCACAAGGACGACATAACTGCTGATTTCGACGGTGAGAAAACATCAAGTTGAGGCATTGAGGTCAATGAAAGCCAAGCACGCAGCTTAAAAAACGCGCCGCAACGCGTTTGCAAAGCCTGTTGGTACCATCCCGTGCTCGACTGTCTGACGCGTCAGTGCGATCGAAATAAGTGGCTCACGTGTGTCTGGAGGCGACGAACGCTTTCAGTAGAGAAATTCCGGCGAGGTAGGGAAGCGCGTTGATTTGTAGCGCCAGAACAGAATGCGCACAGGGATACTGAAGCGCAAAGCGCGACCGCCGATACGCGCAATACGCGTGCAATACGCGCATTCGAGCGTTCGGTACCGGTGGCGCCTCCAGACGGCGAGTGCGGTTCAGAGATGGCAGCACCGTCGCATCGAACAACCGCAGAAAGCTCGGCAGTTAGGCCTATTAAGTGTGTGTGTGTGTGCATGTACTGTTCTGCTTGTTTATGTGCGACGAAGAACGCCAGCCAGATGCCCGATAACACCTGAGCCGTGTGTGATTGCTTCGGATGTGACTCGTGCGACGGCGTGCTGTCGTGCAGCGCGGACGCACAATGCGGATCCTGAAGTGATTCATCCCCGGCGAGCGATATCTCCCGGCCGCGGCTGGAATTGACAGAAAAATCAAGATGGCCTCCGAGACTCCTCTGCCTCCGGCTGCTGCGCCGGACACCGATTCGGTGGTTGTGTATAGCACGAACGCGCTGGAAGAACGGGAGATCACCGGTACGTGTCCCCGTGCTGTCACGCCCATCGCTCACGATCGCGTCTCGCTGGCGCCCGGACGCCTGTCGAGAATCCGGAAACGCCTTCCTCCTATTGGAGAGCTGTCCCTGCGGGCTCTGCATGGGACTGATTGCTGTTGGCGCTCGTAACTCGCCGGCTTGAATCATTCGTGACCCCCCTCCCCTCACGCCTATGACACCCAGTGCTTTAGTAGGCCGCAGGTTGTAGCCGCTCACCAGACGCGGGTTTCAAAGCTTCCTGCAGAGCCGCATTCCGCGACTGGTTAAATAGGGCATTCGAAGTCACGGGCACGGTCGCGGCTCTGATGCAAGCACGGCGGGGATCCTATCGTCTGACCTGCCGATCAGATGCAACTTCCCTTGTTGCTGACACCTCCCTATTCGTAATGCCGGGGAGCGCGGTTTCTGTTGGCGAAACACGGGACAGATCGCTTAAGCACCAAAAGTCCCGTAAGCCTATGCGATTGCTAGGCACGGACGTGTCAAAATACTTCGCTTCGAGTGCGTAAATAATTGCTTCTTGTTTTTGAAACCCTCTCCCTCTGCCGATCAAGCCCCGTTTCGGAGAGCAGGCTGGAAATAAATAATGCACGTGATTGGACTTCGTCTTTCTGGGAATCAGTGCACCTGTGGAACTTTATCCTTCCTTCATGCGCTTCGCAGTGCAGCCGCATTCCGTAGGCCAAGTGCTTTGACACTAAAGAGGCTGGGCCGACTGTGTCGCATTTGCGATAGACTTTGCCGATAACTGGTGCAATTGAGGATGCCGGAGGACACAATTGTTGCGATATCCAATTCGTGCAGCCGAGACATATTTATCAGAGCACAGAATTCTCAAGCTTTGCGATTGCGAGGGCTCCGTGAAACGAAATCGTTCTGCTATGTCAATAGTACACAGCGTCGCGTACATTTATTCCGCGTTGAAACATACGTTCATAACGTAAAATAATTGCTTTAGTCGCGTACGTTTATTCCGCATTGAAACAGACGTTCATAACGTAAAAGGATTGCTTTAGCTTACGCTTGTCGTTTCAGCCATTTTCTCACAGTTATAGTATATCTTGGAGGATGGTGACGCCAGGTATGTTTCAAGGCACCCCTTGCATGCAATGTTGGGTAATGAACAGATAAGCCACTTTAGAAAGAGCTGCAACTTGCCTGCTGTTGAAGTTGTGACTTTACCAGTTAAAGTACTTCATTCCATATCCTTCCTTCACTTATGCTGTTACTTTCCTCTCTTTGCAGTCACAGAGCGGGCACCAAAGCCCAAGCCACCTCCAATTGATGTGAGTATACAGGAGTTGTAGGCATACCCATACTTGTGGTGCCTCTCCTTTCAGTGGCAGTGTAGCTTTCAAAGTGTACTGTACCTGTGGCCTCCGAAATCTTTTTTTTTTATTATTATTATGCTGCTTGCTTTTTTTTTCCACAGGATGGCCTATAAAAATGAGATTTCCCAAACCGTGTGCATATAGCACAATTAGTAACGTTAAAGTCGTCGACTTCTTGCCAGCATGCAAAGTATTTCATTCTTCAGTGCTCTCAGCAGCACCTAGTACAATGATGACGCTCACCAACGGCATTCTTTTGTTGAGTCATCCATATTGGCATAGAGATCTTGACATTTATTTCAGGACAAATGTTTGCTGCCACAGGATACATTTTAAAGCTACTCTATGAATTGAAAGACATCCGTTTTTATTAGTAGCATCCAATATAATTATGGCTAAACCAGACTTTGTTGCTTGAAATTGACTGATAATGCTCTGCAGCGTAGAGAGAAGCTGCACTGGCAACACATAATAAAGAACCAGTTACAGTGCTCAGCAATTGAAACACGGTATTCTAACAGCATGATGGCCTGTGCTTTTTGCATCACCAGAGAGCTCTGGGTGAATGCTGGTAGACCGATTGCAGTCACAATGCATCACAGTCTCTCACTTTGATCTAATACCATGATTATTTAGCTTGATGTCCCCAGTGCTAAGCAGTGGCACAAGCACCGGGAGCCACGTGTTCCAGGTATCGGGTTTTAATTGTTGAAAACTGTACACTCAGAAGGAGAATACATAATGTTTTTTATGTGTTTATTATACTCAGACACTTCATGTCATCGTCTTCAAATTATATTTCACATTTTATTTACAATTCATAGCCACATAAATACATTCTTCACTCAGAATAAATTGTGTGTTGGTGTGTGGCACTGCCATCATCTTTAACTGCTGCACATTATCCAACATTGATGCAGCGTTGCTAGTCCAAAGCAATGCACCTAGCACAGCAACAGCCCTCATTCATTTGACAGCCTGTAATTGTCACTTGCAACCAGTATTCAAAAATAGTGGACGTAACTTATGTCTTCTTCAAGCATGCCTAACAAATCGTAATGTAAATCATGCCCTTTTCTATGCACAAGGTGCACTTGTCTATTGATAAATATGTACAGCCTTCACTACTGCTGTCTACAGTGCAGCACTGTAAGGAAAATAAGGTGCAATGTCACTGCAGTCTCTAAATTCAAGATGTGGTACTCAAGTATACGTCGTTTGCTGATTCGTATGGCATTCCTTGAGCTCTATCACTGTCGCGGAAACATTAAATTTGCCCTCGAATATATGATTCTTCATTTAGCACAGCATTCTATCATTCTGAACAGAAATGACAGAGACTACACATTGTTACGGAGCTAATACAGCTGATATGTGTAAAATTCCGACTCATTTATGTAGTAGCATGTATAAGCTCCATCAACTCACAATGTCATTATATATCAGTGCTCCTTAGGGCACTATTGCTGCTCTGAAAGACAGGGGGAAGAAATTGCTGTAAAATTTTAACCCAGAATTGCAGATAGTGATATGTGTCTGCTACCACCACATCGTCAGGATGTTTAGAAACAAGTTTCATATGCAAACATGTTTTCTGTGAGCAAATCATTTTGTCAACATCCACAAAATGAGGTTCCAAATAGTATCTGCATAGCACTAATTTGTAGCACATTCTCCACCCCATGCATGTGCGTAGTACTTGGAACAAACCAAAGGAGTGGACAGTCTTGAGTAATGAGATAAAAACGGACCCAACCATTCATGTTTCATCTTCTACACAATTTATAATGAGCACTATATACATTCATGAAAGCTTTTATAAAAGCCTTTTGTTTTCACTACAAAATTAGGCTAGAGCTAAAGGCTGCTAAGATTACTGAGTGCTCTTGAGTCATTTCGTGTTCATACTTTCACTAACGTACAAGAGATTTGTAACTATGGTGCACATTACTGCATACAAGAAGTGTACACAAGGGACATAACCGTGAGGTTAGTCAGCTGATTGCACATACTACATGCAAGAGCACATTAACGCAACAATAAAGTTTACGTGAACATCTTTTAAAGGTGAAAATATTCAGCTTAATATCAATTTCAGAAGTTTGATAGAAAGATGGCTTCTGAAATGCATGATATTCACAAATATTCAACTTGGATGCTGTTTGAGGAAGAATATAATTAAAAGGACATTCTGTATTCCATTTGAGGAAACAGGACACCTCTAGACCGGACCTGGAGACAAGATTCTACCACTTTCTTTTTTTTTGTCTGCACTACAGAGAACCGTTGAGTAGGTGGGGCGAGCCATGTTGCAGCATCAAGGGCAGCTTCTGAAGTGCATGACGTGCACAAATATTCAACTCAGATACCACTCAAGGGAGAATTTAATTGAAAGCACATTCTGTTTGCAATTGAGGAAATGGGGCACCTCTTGAACAGACTTGGGAGACAAAATTCTATCACTTAAAACTTTTTTATTAGAACTATTCAGAGTGCCAGTAAGCAAGTGTAGCGAGCCATGTCACTGCTTCAGACTGGCCTTCAAGGAGGTGAATTTGCTGCAGCTACCATAATTTTAAACAGTGCATCTATACCTGATGCATTAGCTCAGAGGCTATGACATTTCTGCTGCTGCACACAATATTGTTCATTTCCCAGCCATGATGGCCACAGTCCGATGGGTGTAGAAAGTGAAAACATTTGTATACATTTATTGAGCTGCGCGATGAAGTACACCAGGGGTCAAAATTAGTCTAGAGCCTCTCCTTATGCTATCTCACATGGCCTGCTATGCAGCTTTTGGACTCCATACTTTGAATTACGCATCTTTGACAGCACAGTGCCTGTACATTGTCTGATGTAGTTTCATGCACTGCATGTGAGTGCATTGCAAGCACCCTGCAACTGCCTGGGTCCCATTTAGAATAAAAGAAAAACACACAAAATGACAAAATGAATCTAGACATGACCTCAGGGCCTAGGCAATAAATTAATTCGCAAAGCCAAGGAGGTTTGAGTAGACAGGCTTGGTGTTCCATGTTCACTATTCTTTATATAGTCTTCGTGGTGTGTACCATAAAGAGAGAGTCCTCGGAGGGTTCTTATGAATTGTCTGTTGTCATGCATTATAACAGGTTCCTACCTCCATCAAATAATTGTGTGTGGTTGTGTTTTTACTATGGTGAAATCAAGTTGTCGGATAGCTTGCTTCATTTCGACCTTTCTAACTTCATCCAGGAATTTAGACGCACATTCTTTCTCTGACAGCTTTGTCAGTTGTGCACAGGTGGTGGTATCATTTCATGCGTGTTTCTGTTGTGGCTTCTTTTTTACTGTAGCAAAGTTATTTCCAGTTTTTGTGCTTTTGTGAGTTTTGTAAAAAGATTTTTTAATACTAGTTAAAACAGGTCACTGTTGCAAATGCACTTTCTATTCCACTTGTGCAGAATATAGAAGGTAGTTAAATAACTATACATTTTCTGCACCATACAACATATTTTTACAGTTGCAGATAAGGTACTCTTCAAGCAGATGGCAGCTGTCTCAACCTTGAGGGCAATTTCCTCCTTTCTTAGAGAAATTTCAGTTGCTAGAGCACTAGCTTATACATATTCTTCAAGCTCTTTCTTCTTTTTTTATGTAGTCTGACATCATGAACCTTAAGCAAAAAGGCACTGGCAGTGTACTGTGACTTTGGAATACATTATCTCCCAATAGAGCAGTGCTTACGTTGACCCTTGTTCTCTTTCCTATCAAAGGAAGAACTGTAAAATAAGTGCCTCAGTCACTGCATGAAACAGTGACAGATGCAATTAGTAACTACAAATGTATATTTCCAGCTTTAGTTCCATGCATCAAGCACTGGAAAGGAAGATGATAAGTAAACATTGGGCAATGCAGTAGTCTTGCAGCACTCGTAGATTATAGTCTAGTTGAGGGATAAGGGAAGCTGGGTAGCATAACTCGTGGTCTGTTACAGTTAGTTATAGGAGGAGCACCGAGGGAAGGGAAATGCAGTTGAAGGCAACAGATGATCAGATGGTGTGGTTACATGGTCGGTCTAGTTGACGCAGTGTTGTAGTATTGGGAGATCTCTGAGATATGACTTCGTCCTGACAGTGGTGGTTCTCCTAGGCAGCTCCTAAATGTTGTTTAGTACATCTTTGTTGTCATTGGCATCAGTATGATTTGCAGTGAATGCAGAAGTGCGATTAAGGCATTCTATGAACAGTGTACAGACATACTGTTTCACTTTGCTTTAGAACTGAAAGCTGGGTGAATTTTTGTTGATTCATCGTAAGCTTGTTTGTTCGCTCTGTCTGTGCCCTTCATCTTCTGTGCGCGCTGCAGTTCCAGCAATCAGTATAGTTTTACAGTTGAACATCTCTACGACAAGCACCTCAATGAAATGACCTGTATAACAAAGGAATAAGTCTGTCTCAGCTCTGTTATAAGCTGCGCAGTGTGCTGGCAATCTTTACAACGAAGTGACTTGTATAACGAATGATTTTGGAGGCCCCAAGCACTTTGTTATAGAGGCATTATACTTTACTTTCGCTGGTAGAGGCTAGGATTCTGCACTAACTAACAGAAACTGACTAAGACTGATTGTGGGCAAATTTATTATCTATTCATACATTTTTGTCCCAAACACTCTAGCAGGGACTAAAAGACCTGATCTAATGGCAGTTTGATACAAGCAGTTAGTATTTTAGTTGCAGGAATCTTTGTTCAAAACTGAGTTTGTGCATATGCCTTTTACAATGGTAGGGTTTTTGTCTGTAGTCCAGTACTGACCTTGGCAGTCTATATGGGCTTACTTGAAAGTATTCATCATCATAAAGCTGACACAGACAAATGATAGCTCAGAGGGGGTCGGGGGCTCATTCTGTAAGTTTTCGCTGAATTGACTTTCCACTTAAGCACGCTGATTAGAGAGAGCTCGAAGCCAGTAGGGCAGGCTTCATTCGTCACCGCCAGCTCTCAAGCTCTATCCATTCGGTGCGCACTAAAATAGGCAGGCAATGAACGCTCTCAGACTAGCCCCCCCTCCCCCTTCCCCTACATGTTAGCCATGGCATCACGGAGCTTCAGCTTGACAGGCACTATGGGGATACACCTGAATGAAACATTTCTGCATATAAATCACAGCATTGTCATATTTCTGAGACATTTGAATAGAGATGAAACCTCTGCTTCTTTTAATATCACCTTAACACTTGTTTGGCCACCGAATAGCAAGCTTAGGAAAATAATTAACTATGACATCATGAAACTTATTTTGTAATGACATGCATGGGGGCATATCAGAAACAGAAATGAACTGTCACAAGAAATTTGCAGTTCAAATTTGTATTAATCCTTTAATGGGCAGCTGAACAATATTGTTGACGTGATGACAACGTCGGTAGAAACAATACAGTTCCAAATATTAGTCTGTGCCTTTAAATTTGTGTCTATTTAGTTACATGTACAACAGTGATCTGATCAGAAATGTTGACTGTGAGCACCAGCAAATCTTTTGATGACAAAACTCTAAGCTTTGTCAAGTCTCCACCTATAGTGCGTGGTGGTCATATTCTTGACTCTACAAAAACTGTTTCCTTTGTTTAAGCAAGCTTGTAATTTTTATCTGCATAGCAACACATCTCAAGAAAGCATATAGACGTCCAAGTGTTTTTGCTATTAGATATCCTGTAAAGGGTGCATGATGACAATCCATAAAATGGTCAAGCTGCCACTTGAGGGTTGAGACATGCTTTTCATGCTGTGCACTAGAATTACTGCATTTCACAGCCTTTAGAAGTTCCTGAGTGGAGTTGTTTAGTTAATATTACATTTAGAGGTTATATAGAGTGTCAAGCGCGCATTTCCATTAATATTTTGGGCAAATTAAAAAATTGTCACAAGCAGCAGACATACACATTCCCATGCGAATTTGGTTTGTTAGCTTCTAGTTACCCCAGTTATGTTCATCCTACCTGGCCGGGAACAAAATATTATTTTGTAGCATATCAAGAGGGCATTGCAGCAGGAAAATTTCACACTTTCCAAGCCACTTAGAGCTTCAAGGGGCAATAAAGCAGCCAATCAAAATGTAGGTCTTAAAGTGTCAAAAGCAGTCAGCAGGCATCACAGATGTCCTTTGGCTGGCATTGTTGCCTGACCTATGCCATCAAGTAATAATAATTTGTTTAGGCTAAGTAAATTTGCACTTCGATGACACTGAAGAACTAAAGTTTGTATTGATTTTTGTAACTGACGCCAAGGCTTGCAGTACGACAAAGGAGAAAGGCTACCTCTATATGATAAAACACAGAACATAAAAGAAAGAAAAATTTTCTACATGAAAATAACTCAGAATTGCTAAGTGAAGTGCGTAAAAAAGGTTGTGGCAGATTGTCTGCCACGGCAGTAAAGTAATCGTTCATTTCCTCTCCGAAAGGTACGTAGCAGGAAGGCCACTGTTGCCCTAGCAGACAGGTGCTTCTGGTTTAAGATGTTAAAATGTTCACAGTGGGGTCTGTTTCTGCATTGGAAAAGTACAAACAACTTTTTCCCTTTTTTTTTTTGTTAATATTATAACTAAATAAATGGTGCGCAGCTGGTATCAGAAAGTACCAAACAGTAGTTTTGGACCACATATTTACCTTTACTGGCAGCTCAACAATATTGTTGACCTCCTGCACCTTGCTTAGTTCTTAGAGAAACATGTTCATAGTTCATTTGGTATGTATTTTTGCATTATCAAGAAAAAATAAAGGAATAGAAAATTCTACACCAAGTCTTTCGTATCTTGCCAGTTAAAAGGCTAAATACAATTGTATCCCTTAATGTAATATCAGAGCAATTGAAACTTAGTAGTCTTTTATGCCAATTCAGTGTCAGTATTATCTTGCAGTTCACATGAAATTGTTTGCATAACCAAGTTTTGTAAAAGCTTTATTGTCAAAATAGAAGTATTTACTGGAGTTGACACTTTATTAAGTTTTGCCCACTTTGAATGCTCAATTCACAGCAGTTTGCCAAAGTTTCATTAGTAACCGTTTCTTTCTTTTTTTTAATGAGTTCCTAAACTTGATGCTGTCATTTGTTTAAAGTTTTCTTATTCTGCCTACTCTTATAAAATATTTCTGAGCCTAAAAGGAGGTACTGCAAACATTCGCTAGAATTTGTTTTTGTTTTGTTTTTTTCCTTTTTCTAATGCAAGAAACATTGTTCAGAGTGGTCCTGTAGGTGCATGTAGAGAGCTCAGAATCACACATGTGTGACGAACTATGGAGCATACAAGCTGAAAGCTTCCACTTAATAGAAGCAATCAATGAGCTCGAATGTTGGTTTATGTACTTGTGCATTTATACTATTATTATGAAATAGATAAAGATATTGTTACATTGAATCAGAGTATCGAAATTGCAAGAATCTAAAAATGATGGGAAACACTTGATTTTGTACATGTTTTAAACATAAATTACACCAATATATATTTCCCCAAGGCACAATGCTGTAGTTGAAGTAGCTGTGTATAAAATCAAGATACATTGAAACTGTGGTGTAGTGATAAAAGAAGAAATAGGTGCACCCTACTTAATTCAGCATTGGGCATGATCTAGGCTCAGGTGTTCACCTAACCCTACCTAACGTAACTTTGGTGCTGCACGGTTGCTTAGCAACTGGCTCCATACTAGTGTGGCCTTGTCCTCCTGATTAATCACAGGAAAGAAATAATTATGTGCAAAGTCGTATTAGGAAGTGGTTGTTATAACTGTATCGCCTTCAGATGCCAATTAATTCAGTCCGCTGGAAATTAGGTTTGCCACATTTCTTGCATTTCAGAATCACTAAATGTGTACAGCTGCAGAACAAATGCATGTTTTTTTTTTATTTTTGAGTGAGCTTTGTCAAGTTTACAACTCCCTGTGAGAATTCCCTATTGGAACGTCGGATATAAGAACATCAACTTGCTTCATATCTAGCATATTTGGAAAGCACCTGTCCAGCCACATTGAGTAGGGTTGCTATATTCGAGAAAAGGAGAGAGGGAGCAGGGCCTAAGAACCAGTTATAGCATTCACAGTTCTCTAAGATATCAGTCCATACGAGGACCCTGCACTTTCCAAGAAAAACATAGTTTCGGCTTCCACATGTAGTGCATGTGGTAACAAATTGGTGTCACATGGTGTCACAATCTTTGCAGGGATTTCAATGCTTGTGTTTAGACCACCTCCTCTTATGCAGGTTACCGCAGCACAGCAATACCAGCAGCCAGACAACAAGACGCCCACGACTGTGCAGCCCCAGACGCCTGGCAGTTCAGCCTACAAAAGCAAGCTGGACAAGGAGAAGAAAATTGGCCACCGGCGGGTCGACGAGGAGGGCCAGATCACTTACAAAAAGGTACGTGCTCCTCTCTTTTGACATAAGCTGTTGCTTTTCAGAACTGAAGCAAACTTCAGCACAGGCATTTCGCTACAAAGCTGCTTTGGGGGCACTTGTAGTCATACACTTGATGGGTTCTGCAGTCCTTGAACACTTGAAAGTGCATCGTCTCGTTGTAAACGACGAGAATACTGTGTTCATGTGGCACGAAAACTGAGTCACAGCCAGCATTCCTGGCATTTGAGCAGCATACTTAGAATAGTAGCAGCACATGATGAAACCAGCTGACACTCTAATTCAAATTAGGTGTGTGCGAATGCACAAAACTTTCAAATAATGAATCAAATAGTGTCCTACTCAATTTGGTCTTCAAGTCGAATAGTTTCTATGTGTAAATGCAAATATTCTTCGAGTACTTTCTGAATATCTCAAAGCGTCAACTGCTCCCAAATGAACATAAAATTGGAGCAATGGTAAATTTTCATCCCCGCCGGTATAGTATAGACATAAAACACAAAAGATTGCTGTGCATACGAAGAAACTACTTGTTTGCTCCTGATGCTCCATTTGTGTTTTTAATAAGCAACACTTCATAACATACTGTGTAATGACAAACTGGCTAACTTTAAGAATACTGGGATGTGGAGCTTGTTTTATATATTAATTGTAATAAGGGCTATTCATTATTTGCAAGCAATTTGAAGGGTATTAAATGTTTGACTCGGTTTGCTTTTGGCTTTATCCAATTCATATTCGATTTGGCTTCAAAAATAACTTTTCGCATACCCCTAATTCAAACGATTGCTTTAATGTGGTAGCCTGCAGTAGTACCTCTAAGAAACAGGGGGCTGTAGCACTTGTGCGGGAAGCAAACCAATTTAAATGCCCTGGGCTGAAAAGCAATTGGAAGTTGACTACATAAGGAAGATCACATGTGATGTGCACATGTGTTTCCTATGCTTGAACCATTGCTGAGTGGGTGTCAACCTGTTTTCACTTTTGTTCCTTAAGAGAGCAGCTTTCACAAGGAGCTGTTGGTTTAATCCTTTGTATAGTGAGTTACTGCTAAAGGTCACCTGCTCTTGCTGCTTTGAATAGGTCACAAAACAGCTAGCTTGAGGCCACTTGCTTCTTTTTTTTAGTCTCGACCTTTATGACTTTGTCTGAGGTTATTTCCTGGTAAATGTTGTGAAAGGGTAGCATACAATGCAGGAGCTTGTTTTGTCAGAGCACAGTAATATGGCATCTTGTTTTAAAATGTGCTGGACCTTATTTCTCTTTCACACATGTTTTGCGTTGCTTCTGCAAGATTACGCATCGCAAACTGTAGCATGTTTCTACAGAAACTTTGTTACAGCAAGGCTTGCTGCCTGAGAAGTTTGTTGCCTTGATTTGGGCTGCTTTACGGTGCTAGTATTATTCTAATATTCGGAACAAAGGAAAGAACGTAATTCGAGACTTGCAGGGCTTGAAGAATTTCTAAGGAGAAATATGAATAATGCCTGTCATGAATGAAAGACCCTCGTAAGCAGTGAGTATACCAGCGTGTTTATTGATGTGCTTGTGTAGTACTGAAATGTAGCACTTGTTTTACTATGCTTGCCAAAATTCAGAAGCATAGTGATATGATAGTTGTCACTATGTTAATGTTTTACAAGTGTTTTAAGTCTTAAGAGCTCAGTATTTATTTTTCTGCTGTCGTGTCACTTGAATTTGAAATTTTGTAGTTGTAAGGGCTTGAAGTTATCTCCACTGTCCCTATTAAGTCTGCATTTGCCAGGAATCGCCTACATTTTTTGTAGTTCTTTTGCAGTTTTGTTTGCTGCGTATGTTTTTTGTATAGCATGCTGCAGCCAATAGCCATTATTCAGTGTTACCGACGACGTAGGCAGGATAGTGGATATATAAATTTATTGAAAGCTTTAATTTTAAGAGAAGTGTTTCACAAGGTGGAATGTATTTTGGCACTTATGAACACGCTTGAATAAAGAGGGCAGTCAAATAATCAAAATTAGTGTTGTTTCCAATGTTCTTGTGCACTTTTATCAAGAACAGATTTTGTCTGTTCAGACTTCCACAGAATAGAAATGTGGTATTTGTGGACAGACATTTGTGCAGGTGCAGTGTTTGATGATAGTGCTAATGTATAGAGAAGGATTGATTCCCACTCTTTAAGGCCCTAATAGAGCTGTTAACGTTGAATGTTATAGAGTGAGAATTTACAAAAACAAGATTGTCTGGAATCAAGAGTTGTGTGCCATGTGTCACTATTCAAAAAATGCCCCATTGGCAATATGCGTAGCAGTAGAGAGGTTCGGCGTTGCTATTTTTAATGCTTAGTACAGCAGTTCATACTTTGCTCACGATCAATAGTCGGATGTCACGACAACACTGCCCAGCTGCACTCCAGCATGCGACATCTTTTCTTTCTTTCTTTCTTTCTTTCTTCCTTTCTTTCTTTCCTTCTGTCTTCAGGGTCCTTGTCTGTATCTATGGCATCATTGCAAACAGATAGTATCAGTTCCTGAAGATCCTAACATACCGAATACATGTATCTTGAGGGTCGTACGTACCGCTTGTGTTCCATACTGGGCATGGTGTTTTTCCTCAGCACATATCATCGTTGGTGACTTCCCTTTCTTTTTTCATCTTCTTTATTCTTCCTTCTGCACAATTTCTTTTTGTACTGGTTCTCCTCAAAGCTGATTCCTCAAAGCTGCTCTGCTCCACTTTCATAGTTGATTCATCAATTTTAGCAGTGCTTCCACACTTAGTCAATAGTGTCATGTGGCATTGTAAAAATGTGGCAGCGCATTCATTTGAACGCCCAGAGGGTTTATTGGTAAGCACTCAAATTTTCCAACATGATAATTTCATATCCGGTGTGCAGTTAATTCACTGAACAGCTCAAAGGGGGAGTTATATAATTGCTTCCAGTGTTCACATTTAATTAGGTAACTTAAATGGTTGTGCCTTTCAGATTTTTTTTAATATGGGAGGTAGTCTGTAAGTGTCCATCTAGTGGACATGTCTATTTTGTCTGCTGCTGAAGTGCTGATTGGCAGTGGGCACTTGTCTCCTCGCACATACCCCAGCCCAGCCAATCAGAACTTCAGCAACATAGGAAATAGACATGGCCACTAGATGAACACACAGAATACCCCTCGTGGTTGACTTAACTGATGTCAAGGTAATTCAGCTCAAATGTGTCATTGATAATGGATGTTTTAGGTAACACAAGGGCTTTGTACCTCTTAAGCTTTTACAAAAGTAAGCACGTGTGTATGTGCAAGTGTGTTTTTGTGGTTGTCCTTGCTTTAATATGAGATTTTAGGCTTTCTTCTTTCAGGATTGTTGCTCTAATGAAAGTACACTATATTTTCATTCTTGATGCAAGACAGAAATAGCTTAGGCTATGACACTGGCTTTTTGTGCTGTTCTTGCTTTTATACTTGGCCCCTTAATAGTAAACATTGTGTTTTTTGTTGGTTAATGTTGATGTTGCGGGCATAGAGTCGCTAGTTACCATTCAGTGTTTGCATCTTTCTTTCTCTTGTTCTCATATTGTTCAAAACATCATTATGTTCAGAACAGGAGTATAAATTAACGTTCTTTATATATTACTCTCTTCATATTAAAAAGCTCTAGATAACAATGTAATGTTGACAAAATCTGTGACCTCTATGTGTGTGTTTTTCTCTCCCGTTCTTCTGCAGATCCAAACATCACAAATTATAGGTTCAATTCAACTAGGCATCGGCTATGCCGTTGGCAGTTTGGCATCGAAACCAGAGCGTGATTTATTGATGCAGGACTTTGCCATGGTAGAGTCAATCTTCTTTCCTGGGTAAGCTTTTTGTTTGTTCCTCCATGCTTCATATTATTGTCTAGGTTCCCCATTCTCTGAACTACCTTGATTTCACCACTCACAACTTCATAAACAATTTGATGTTTTTCTAAATTTTCTGTGGTTTGGGTGCAATTTGTGCGTACAAATTTTGCCTAAAACTGGATGTCTGTTTGCCACTGATGCAATGGCCTGTGGATTGGCCAGCTCATTTCTTAGCTGTTATGACTGCTCTTGGAGTGGAGTACCTTTAAACAGACAGTTAATAGAAAAATATGTTGAGTTGTTGTAGGAAATTATGGTTCTACAATATCAAAAGAAGCCACTTCATAAGCTAGACAAGACGCAAAAACGAAATACAAGTGGTGATGCCACCTTGAAGCTTCCATACCAGCTCTCCATGACATCGTGAAATTTAACAGGGTCTGCTCAGCCTCAGATAATTTTTTATCAGCAAACATAGACTTCATTGTATTCTAAAAGAGCCACATGCTAAACTTGGCAAGTTTTGAAAACATTTACCGTGCCACAACTGCCCGAAATGTGTTGAAAATACTTTGAAATTCGTGACGTTTTACTGATACATTGATGCTAACATTCTGGCTCAAGTTTCAAAACATTCAAGCTTGGCCTTTATTTTCTCTTCTAGTAATCAACCTCGTACCGTGAAATTAACTAGTATAGAATTTTAAAAGTGTACTTTATCAGTCTAAACTGGCTTAGTGTTCTTCTTTAGTGTACCTTTAACTGAAGATGCTTCACCGCATACTTCTTGCTTCTCTGTTATAGAAAATCCAAGTAGCCAGTTTGTAACATATTTCTGTGCACCACTGATGAGAATGCATCCTTACTTCATGATGGCAGTTTGAATGTTTCATTGCTGCATTAGAAGTGGTGCAGGATCTGAAGTTTCACATAGATTTAACTATGAGGAAATTCTGATTTTTCATCTGATCAATCAGATGAGGATGCCTGAATGGCCGAACAACGGTAGCACGCTGCAAGTTGACAAGTGGAATTCACCGCATAATGTGAAAATCTGCACATGGATAGCAGTAACTAGCATTCCCTATAGGATTCTTGTACCCATATTTTGTTACAGTACTATCAGCTATATTACATTTAAAATCTTCAGACACCAGAAATGCATAAAAATTCAGTAATGAAGGAATTATTGGGCCTGTGCATTGGCATATTATTTATTCTTATTCATTACAACTAACTGCTACTAAGAAGTAGAAATTGTAACTAAGTAAAGCATCAGCTACTGCAATTTCACATTCGCAGGTTCAGCGACTACAATGTCACATTCCTAAAAGTGGCATCTTACCATACAGAATTCCAGCGAACGCCAGACCAGAAGTTTTTGAGTTCATTCCATTCTATAGAAAAAAGTGTGATATCTTTTCAGACAGATATATCGTGGTTGCACTCAAACTGCATTTAGTTTGTACCAACGCAAATGTTTTTAAGACATTGTTTTCATCGTCCCTTTATTCTTTGGTCATTTTCTAGGGAGGGCAGCAATCTCACGCCAGCACATCACTATAGCGACTTCAAATTCAAGGCGTACGCTCCGGTCGCCTTTCGATACTTTAGGGACCTGTTTAGCATTAAAACTGAAGATTTTTTGGTAAGTAGTCTCTCCACTTCAGTCTCTCGCGCACATTGGCTCCAGCCCTAGGCATCTGCGGCCTTGGAAATAGACAAGCTGGAAAAAAAAAAATTATAGCTGCTATATCGCAAAGTCCAAATTGTACAGTATAGTACGTGCTGCACGTGTACAGGTTGCACTATAATTTTCATCCTGTCATTTCTAAAGTATATTTTTGTGCTGGACACAGGGCACTTAGGGCTGGACATGAAGGTCATGGCACCCATTATTTCTTGTAACTTCCACAGTTGTGCACTTTATGAACCTTTGACTGTATGTTTCAGTACTTTAAAAGCGAAGGTTAGTCAACACTGTTGAAGATATCACTGCTACGAAATGCAGGTTCAGTGTCCCCAAGGTGCAGGAAAACCAAGAACTGTTGTAAATAGTCGAACCCACTTACACAATATTCAAGTGCCACGAAAATTTCATTGTTATAACCGATAATTGTTGTAACCAGATTGCATTTTTAAAGAATCAAAATGGGGGATGGCGTAGTTGTTCTGAGAAAGCTATAATGGCGGGGAAGCCAGTTCTCCCCACCACCTTCCTCCATCCAGTTTTTTATTGTGTTGACTCGTTTAACTGCTTCCTGGGTGATTTACTCCCAATGCACTAAAGTTTAGATAAATAAAGAATTGGCAGTTTTGCCTGAAAGGCGAAGCATTGATTAAGAAAGCAAATTAGTAGAGAGCTATACGAAAAGTAAGGATAAGGTGGCGGGCGATCGTACAGTGGCTGGCATTTGACTTTTTCTTTTTTCTTTTCAAGGATTTCGCATTCCATTGCCTTTCGGCACAGACACCCAGCAGCCAGACTTCATCGTTATAACCTACAATGCAGCATGGGGACATTGTAGTAAGCGGGTTATTTCCCCATAGAGAACATGCAAAAGTTGATGGTGCAGCACCTTTTCATTGTTATAACCGATACACTGTTAAAACTGGTATCATTATCAGTGGGTTTGACTGTACATATTTTGAAAGTTACATATTTAGAAAGCTGTTGCTGTGACTTAACGGTGTGTGGCGTGCGGTACTTGATTTGTGCAGCTATTAATCATTACGGATTCAACTATTTAATTATTACTGTTACTGTAGGGGGCCATGTTTGTTCAAATTGTGCTCTGTTAGAAGCTGTGCTCCGGCTCTTCCATGGTCATTTGGACTTAGTTACTTAAGAAAGAAATTGCATGATACCCTATCTTAGAATGGGTTATTATATGGCTGTGGAGGCTAAAGAAATTGTCAAAGATGAATCACTGATATAAGCACTTCCACACTTCGACATTAGAAGTGCCGCCAAAATTGCCAAACTTGCTTTCTGCACACTCGTGTTGCTTTTCACTTTCTGCTAACATTCTAAAATGCTGTTACTAAATAAACGTTTCACCTGATTGCCTGCTACTTTTCCTGCAATATATACAATAAGATGTCATTATTACGAGCTCTCATCTGACAGGAAAATATCTTTATGATATCCAGATAAGTAGATGTGTGGATACGTGATTACCAGAAAAATGCAATTTATGATTGAGTATATGCGTTAGAAATGTGTGCGTGATGCCACAAGTGAGCCAGCAGAAGGTCTCCTGTCGATCTTGATTGCCCAGGGGCGGCTGTCATACCTATGTGTGGCACATGAACAATGCTTCAAAATATCTTCATTAACATGGAACCATGCTGTCATTACGATCACATGAGATTGACGCATGGCTTGCTTGCTGTTGGCCGCACCATGAGCATCCAGAATTTTTCCTCTCAAGTCGCTCTTGCTGCGTAGTTGTTATTTTGGCTACCTGAATAGATACCTTGATCTGCCAAGCTAACAGATATTGACTTTAGTGTACAGTAATCAATAATGTCATATCTGATGTTCCATTTTTTTTTTTACCTTATAGCAGTAATACTCATTGAAATAAAGCGTTTTCAGCCATAGTTTATATTTATTGAGGTATTACTGTACATTAATATTGCTACGGCACAATATGCGCGATCACGAAAGGCCAGCAGTGTGAAGACGACGACGACGATTAGAAGCTAGCGCGGGCTGTTGCCTCTTGGCCAAGCGCAGCGTATTTTCCTTGTAAATATATTTGTACATAGCTTTTCGTCTGCGTCTTCCTACGTAACATATCTGGTGGAGGTGGACGTTCCCTGTACCTCGTCACGGAGCTTCGCAGTGGACGGTACGTCGAGCCTTCCTTCATGGCTCCCGGCGACGACAACCCGACTCCGCCGGCTCCGACACCTGCTGCCACTTCGACGACCTACATCACTCTCCCCGCTCCCCGTGATCCTGGCGTATTCTCGGGCCAAGATGGGGAAGACGTCGATGACTGGATCAGCCTGTATGAACACGTCAGCCGCAATAACCGGTGGGACCCTACTATTATGCTCGCCAACGTAGTCTTTTACCTCGGTGGCACACCTCGAGTTTGGTATCGCACGCCCGAAGATGAGCTCACCAGTTGGGATTCACTTAAGACACAGCTTCGAGACTTGTTCGGCAACCCCTACGGTCAACAACTTGCCGCGCAGAAGGCGCTTTCCGGCCGTGTGCAGACGTCAACAGAGCCCTATGTCACGTACATTCAGGACGTCTTGGCTCTGTGCCGCAAAGTTGACACCCACATGACTGAGTCAGACAAGGTTTCCCACATCCTCAAAGGCATTGCCGATGACGCCTTCCACTTGCTCGTTTGCAACAACGTAGCGACGGTGGATGCTGTTATAAGAGAGTGCCGCCGCCTGGAACTCGCCAAAAGCCGACGTATTGACCAGCAGTTTGCCCGTCTGCCCAACACCCCAGCGACATCTTCCTGTGCCGACGCTCCTCGTCCCAACAACACTGCCGATGTTACCAGGATCGTCCGGCGTGAGATCGAGGCCGCCTATCCGGCTGCCTTCGACTCCAGTCCCACCAACACATCTGCAGTCACGGTCTCACTGATCCAGGCAGTTGTCCGCCAGGAGTTTGAAAACATGGGTCTTCACACCATCTGCTCGGCCCATCGCCCTACTACCCGCCCGGCTTCTTCGATTTCGCCCCGTCCCGCATCTTCTTACCCACCACGTTTCCGCAACCCATCTGAATGGCGCACTGCTGACGACAAGCCTATTTGTTTCCACTGCCATCGAATCGGGCACATTTCTCGGCACTGTCGTAGTCGCTGGAGTTCCCCGAGCCGGCCTGCTTATACTGCCTACTCTCGCCCCTCAGGTGGCCCTTCTCGTCCCTATGCCGCACGCTCCGATAATGCCGCCACTGATTCTCCTGCAACGAACCGCCCCTATTCTCGTTCGCCTTCGCCCCAACGACGACAATCTCGCTCTCCCCAGCCCCGTCGCTCCTATTCGCCGACTCCCTTCGGACGCCGCTCCCAGCCGGAAAACTAGACGATGCAGCGCCTCGAGGTGACGCTGCATTGCTCCCTACGCCGCCAAATCCTCTACTGACTTTGCCCACTCATCTGAACCTTCTTGACGTGCAAGTCGACGGTGTTTCTGTGTCTGCTCTCATAGACACTGGGGCGCATTTGTCCGTAATGAGCGCTGACCTTCGTAACCGGCTCAAGAAAATTATCACGCCCGCCACGACGCCTGTTGTCCGTGTCGCCGATGGCGGAACAGCCCCCGTAATTGGTATGTGTACCGCCCGCGTCTCCTTCGCCGATCGCTCAACAATCGTGCTATTCACAGTCATCGCCCACTGTCCCCACGACATCATCCTCGGCTTAGACTTCCTTTCCGCACATTCTGCTCTCATCGATTGTTTCGCCAGTACTCTCCGCCTTGACCTGCCTGTTCTGGATCCTGCTGAACCACACCCCAGTCGCCTCAGTTCCGCCGACTTCGTTCGCTTGCCACCTTCGGCACTGACCTACGTTGACCTAGTGTCATCCCCACCAGTCCCCGACGGTCACTACATCGCGGCTCCTATGCAAGACGTCCTCCT
Source organism: Dermacentor andersoni (assembly GCF_023375885.2). Taxonomy (NCBI): domain Eukaryota; kingdom Metazoa; phylum Arthropoda; class Arachnida; order Ixodida; family Ixodidae; genus Dermacentor; species Dermacentor andersoni. The sequence goes on along the minus strand of NC_092818.1, from coordinate 100,813,540 downwards.
TACACATGGGATCACAGTACCCCATACAGTTTTATCTATTACGGCGAATTGCGTCTGCCTGCCAGTGGTCAACTTTGGCTTGACGACACAAGTGCTGCCACGTGGGATGTCTTTGGCCCAGCTTTGTTCATTCGAGGATCACTCAGTAGCATCCATTGCAGTAGACGACACTTCATCCGATACTCCTCTACCATCGCAGTCGGCAAATTGTACCATCGCTGACTTACGGAAAATGATTGCCCCCGACTTGCCCTCCGAGCACGCTCGTGAACTCTACCGCGTTCTGTTTTCCTACCACGATATTTTTGACTTTAACGATCGTCCTTTAGCCCAAACTACAGCTGTCAAACATCGCATTAATACCGGCGATGCCCCTCCTATTCATCGCCGCCCGTATCGAGTGTCACCAGCTGAGCGTCAAGTTATTCACGCAGAAGTTCGCAAAATGCTTGCCAAGAACATTATTGAACCATCATATAGTCCATGGGCGTCACCTGTAGTACTGGTCAAAAAGAAGGATGGCTCATGGCGCTTTTGCGTGGATTATCGGCACCTTAACAGGGTTACCAAAAAGGACGTGTATCCCCTACCTCGGATTGATGACGCCCTTGACTGCCTCCACGGTGCTCGCTATTTCTCTTCTATTGACCTTCGCTCCGGCTACTGGCAGATTGCCGTGGACGATCTCGACCGCGAGAAGACTGCTTTTGTCACACCCGACGGTCTTTATCAATTCAAAGTGATGCCGTTTGGTCTATGTAACGCCCCTGCCACTTTTGAACGCATGATGGACTCCCTTCTTCACGGTTTCAAATGGTCCACGTGCCTGTGCTACTTGGACGACGTCATCGTATTCTCCCCAACGTTCGCTACGCACCTCGAGCGCCTCTCAGCAGTCCTGGACGTTTTTCGGCGAGCCGGTCTGCAACTCAACGCATCGAAGTGCCAATTCGGCCGTCGCCAGATTACCGTCCTTGGACATCTCGTTGACGCGAACGGAGTGCAACCGGACCCAGGCAAGATCCATGCTGTTACGCACTTCCCTGTTCCGAAGTGTGTCAAGGATGTGCGCAGCTTCATCGGCCTTTGTTCGTACTTCCGCCGTTTCGTGAGAAATTTCGCCGCCATAGCACGACCACTAACCGACCTTTTGAAAAAAGACGCTCCTTTCCAGTGGGGCGATAACGAGGCCTCTGCATTCTCTCATCTAATCGACATTCTCACAACGCCTCCCGTTTTGGCCCATTTCGATCCTTCTGCGCCTACCGAAGTCCGTACTGATGCCAGCGGTCACGGAATTGGAGCAGTACTGGCACAACGCCAGCGTGGCCACGACCGTGTTATCGCTTACGCCAGCAGGCTCCTGTCACCCGCGGAGCGCAACTATTCCATCACTGAGCGTGAGTGTCTGGCCCTAGTTTGGGCGGTTGCGAAATTCCGCCCATACTTATATGGCCGATCCTTTTCCGTTGTCACAGACCATCACGCGCTTTGCTGGTTATGCTCACTGAAAGATCCTACAGGAAGACTTGGTCGCTGGGCCTTACGCCTCCAAGAATATTCGTATACTGTCACCTATAAATCTGGCCGACTGCACAAAGACGCTGACTGCCTGTCTCGCTACCCGGTCGACGAGCCTGACGACGCCGACAGTAGTAGCGCCAACGGCATTTTCTCTGTCTCTGCCTTCGGTAACATCGCCGATGAGCAGTACCGAGACCTATCGCTGCGAGCACTTATCGAGCGTCTGCGCTCTACACCTACCGACGCATCCGTTCGCCGATATTTCCTCCAGGGTGGCATTCTGTATCGAAGGAACTTCCTCCCTGACGGCTCTGACCTTCTTCTTGTCGTGCCAAAACAGCTACGACAGACTGTGCTCTTTGAGATGCATGACGCACCCACTTCAGGACATCTTGGGGTAACCCGCACGTACGACCGCGTCCGCCGCCGCTTCTATTGGCCTGGTCTCGCTCGCTCCGTTCGACGCTATGTTGCTGCCTGTGATCCCTGCCAGCGTCGGAAGACACCTCAGGTGCTACCTGCCGGTCATCTCCAGCCGATCACCGTCCCTGTGGAACCGTTCTTTCGTGTTGGATTAGACCTGCTCGGTCCCTTTCCCACGTCATCTTCTGGGAACAAATGGGTAGCCGTCGCGACTGATTACGCCACCCGATACGCTATCACTCGGGCTCTCCCTACCAGCTGCGCCACTGACGTCGCGGACTTTCTCTTGCGTGACATTATCTTGCTTCATGGCGCCCCGCGACAGCTGCTTACTGACCGTGGTCGAAACTTCCTCTCGAAAGTTATCGCTGACATTGTGCGTTCCTGCTCCATTCAACACAAACTGACTACTTCATACCATCCTCAAACCAATGGCCTGACAGAGCGGTTAAACCGTACTCTTACCGATATGCTGGCCAAGTACGTTTCCAAGGACCACCACGACTGGGACATTGCCCTTCCTTACGTAACATTTGCGTACAATTCTTCCCGGCACGACACCGCCGGATTTTCTCCCTTTTATCTACTGTACGGTCGCGAACCTACCTTGCCCCTAGACACGGCACTTCCTCCTGCTGCGGTCTCAACAAGCGAGTATGCGCGCGACGCCATCGCCCTCGCTGACCATGCACGCCAGCTTGCCCGTGCTCGACTGACGGCCTCACAGACCACTCAGCAGTGTCAGTACAACGCCCGCCATCGTGACGTACAGTTTTCACCTGGTGCGCTCGTGCTCCTGTGGTCGCCCTCTCGTCACGTCGGCCTTTCAGAGAAGCTCCTTTCGCGATACACAGGGCCCTACCGCGTGCTGCGCCAGGTGACGCCTGTGACTTACGAAATTGCTCCTGTGGCCTCAACCTCGTCCTCTCCTGTGGCATCTAGTGATGTCGTACACGTCAGTAGGCTCAAGGCCTACTACACTGCTTCCGAGTCCGATCTTTAGTCGCTCCGGGACGGCGCTTTTGCAGCCGGGGGTAGTGCTACGGCACAATATGCGCGATCACGAAAGGCCAGCAGTGTGAAGACGACGACGACGATTAGAAGCTAGCGCGGGCTGTTGCCTCTTGGCCAAGCGCAGCGTATTTTCCTTGTAAATATATTTGTACATAGCTTTTCGTCTGCGTCTTCCTACGTAACAATATGAATTGCAACCCCTCGTTTTGTGGCTGATTTCAGATGTCTTTGTGCCACGAACCCATGAGGGAGCTAACAAACCCTGGTGCCAGCGGGAGTGTATTTTACCTCACCAATGACGATGAGTTCATCGTGAAAACAGTCCAGCACAAGGAAGCCGAGTTTTTGCAGAACCTGCTTCCAGGTTACTACATGGTGAGTGCGTTGAAACTGAACCTCAAAATTTTATACTCTCCATGTCTAGGCATTGCAAAGAGGCAAGAGTGCTGTGTTGATTATACAGTTACTATCCTGTCTGTAAAAGAATTAAACTGATGTGTGTCGCAAGAAAAGTGGGTGGTTTCGTCCATGCATTAAAAGCAATAGCAAGATTTAGTGTTGCGCTGAAGCTCCTAGGCGAATGTTCTGTGAATGCGCTGGGGTGCCATGCTGGCGGCAACACAGCCCGCAAGGCAACTGCCGCGGCGCAGCAGAAACTATGCTTTGGCAGCTATTAGGCATCTTGCAATGCTGACGTGATGAAAAGCACCGCCACTGGAGTCGCAGGTGTCACATCTGAATGGTGCATGAGATGAAACCGAAGAAAAAGAGATGTCCGCCCTTGTAGCTTGAAATGTATTCACCACATTCTGTCATGCACACACCTACCCAGCTGAGATGCTAGCGTTTGTGCGTACATTGCTCATGCCAGCAGTGGGAGGCAAAATGTTGCTCTAGCTTCGCTGCAGAGGAGATTGAGTGGAGCACGAGAGCGCACCCACTTGGCTTTCTCGGTTTAGAGTGTAGCTCTTAGACGGACGTTCCTGCGGCAAGCACCTGCGTCCAGATCCCTTGTAACCGAGTGAACGAGCATAGCAAAGAATTAAAGTGGAAATGCGGAGCACAGCAGGCGATGAAGGGCTGTTATAGCAAAGAAAGCGCGAGGATGAAAGAAGAGGGGAGGATGTAGCAGAACTGTGTGGCCTAAAGCGGAGGAGTGGGTTTCAGCGAAAGCATGAGAAGAAAAGCATAGTGCCGCACAAGACGGGCGCTGTGATGATGATGGCTATGAGATGGCGCCAGAGTACCGGGCATCGTCTATCCACCAATAACACCACCTATACCATATATGGAAACAAAGCGCTGCATGAGTGGAGGTCTCTCTGCGGTGGCTGCTGTGAATCACGTCCACACTTCACCCATGTGCTGCCTCTCGCGATGTCGCAATTGACGGGGTAGTCGAGCCACACCTCACACTGCTTGCAATGTGCCACATGACACAGATTGTCCACACCATCCAATATATCGTGAAATGAAAACACATATTGGCCGCGTGATCGGGCTGGAGGTGGCAGCACCATCACCACGTTAGTGTAGATGGGCAGTCGGCAGCATGCATTGAACTGTACATGGCGGCACTTCGCAGTGAGTGATTTGGGCCAATTCTTTGGTAATAAAATGCGCTGACTGCAATGAACTGATGATAGGTTGCCCTTTAATGGTATATTTCTGCAAGGAACGCACAGAATATTCCTACTATACATGAAAGGAGCGAAAAACACAGTTTCAGTCCCAGTATATGCATGGTGCTTTTTGTTGGTGTTCAGGTTGCATACATCCTATTCTGTTGGCACTGCTCTTGCGGTTCTCAACTACCGTATTTACACGATTGTAAGTCGACTCGAATGTAAGTCGACCCCCCCATATCGCGTGACCGAAAAAAAAAAAAAGAGCATACCCGAGGGCGCATTCGATAACGAAAATTTATTAGTAGCTGACATGGTCACTGGACTACTCGTCTTCACTAGTGCTGCGGTCCCACAGCGCGTCGTGGTCCAGCGAAATTTCAAATTTGGCAAACGACCGCACCAGGACATCTTGCAGAACAGCAGCCCACGCCAAATGCACCCAACCATACGCAGCCGTCAGGGAGGCTCTTTTGACAAGTCCGGCTGGCGTATTTTCGCAGTCTTCTGCCGCCAGCCACTCGTTGTACTCACGGCGGAGCAGAATCTTAAAATTAAGGCGAAGGTCCGGGCTTGTTTCATGACCACGTCGCACTTCACTGGCAGGGACCGATCACGCATTTCAGCGACGTACGCCGCAAGCTTAGCCTACAGCTCCGGAAAGCTTCCAGACTTTGGCACGTGGGAAATTTCTCACTTGTCGTCACAGGTGAAAATTTCGCTTCGCTGCAGTCGCCACTCTCGCACCACCCGTTTAGAAACATCGAAATTGTGGCCCGCTGTGCAGTGATTTGCTTCTTCGGCGTAAAGGATGGCAGCCCTCTTGAACGCTGCTGTGAACGAGTGCCGAACGATTAGTAGGCCTGCAGCACTCATGACGACTGGGAAAGCATAGAAGTAGCACGTAGCCGGCAGTCAAGTGGAACGCGTCAAACCAATACCATGCCAATACCAATGCCTTCAAACAGAGAAAGAGAAACCAGCGAGCGGTGTCTGCTCTTCCATGAACTACCGATACTCCCCGCAAGCGCCGCCGTTCTGAGGGTGCCGCCGCAAATGGGAACAGCGGCGCTTCCATCAACTATCGACCCCCCCCCAGCCATGAGTTGCATGCACTGTAAAACTCTCAAAAATGTTGAAAAACTCTTCCGAAAGTGAACAAACACGCGGGATAGCGAAAAGATACGGGTAGGGCCATAGAGCAAACATAAAATTCTAACTACGTTGTAGCTCCCGTTGGTATCGCGTTTTTTGGCGGGGCCATGTTTCGGTTTCGATTGTAAGTCGACCCCCCAACTTCAGGCTTTCAAATTTAAAAAAAGGGGTCGACTTACAATCGTGTAAATACGGTATCTTCAGTTGTTGCACTGGTTATAAAAATGTGTGTATCCCTGTACAGTGAAGTAAAAGCAGCTTGTTATTGCAACTCTGCTTCGCCACTTGAACGTATACATAAGTACCTTTTACTTTTTCAGTTGTCTGTCAAATACAAGATAGTTGCTAATTTAAGTAAAACAAGGTACGGAACTATGAGTGACAGCGCAGTGGTGAGATTGCTGTGTTGTTTCACATGCGTTTTTTCTTCGTGGTAGCAGCAAGAACAGCATTTTATCACAAGGGTGTCTTGCATGATTACATTGAAGCATGAGAATGGTGCAAGGGCACTATTCATGTACCTTTACATTCGCAAGAATGATGCAAATAATTTTATGTTAGAAGCCAAACATATTGCATGTTTTCATTTTTTGTGAAATAATGCCTGCTACGTCCCATCAAGCTAACGACATAATGCTAAAGTTAGCCGCCAGCAACTCAGCTTCACGACGTCCTATGTCTAATGACTGCAATGTTACACATGATACTTTTGCAATACTTTCTTTCTCCTTGTCTTTTGTAGAAGAAAGTAAAAGTACCAAAGTGTGAAAATTGGCTTGTGAGGCAAAATTATTTCTGTGTAGTGGCATATCCACATAATAAAAGAGCCCCTCAGAAACAGATATAACAATGGTTGCATAACCGCTAACCACAATCACAGTCATGCAATTATATGCGTAAGATCAATTGTATCCTGCAGCATGATATGAGCCCTTGAGATTTCCTACTGCTGAGTGATCTCACGCAACCTCGTTGATATTTTGTGGTATCATAAAGATTGCGAAATAATCAACACATCGCTATAGGGTATCACTAAAGTGCTGCGTTCGGGTATCGCAGCTACCACTTCGTTTGGTTAAAACTACAGCAAATGCTCTTTGTGAAATGCTTGAATCACAATGTTTGTATTGCATTTTAATTACTGTGACGAACAGAGGGCACAACGATCACACATTGTGCGCTCGACACATGTGGTCACCGATATTATTGCAGCGCAAAGACTACAGCATGTAGCCAAATGAGTTTCTACATTGTCAGAAAAAAATGCATACCACCATTTATGACTGCGCTATGACCACGGAACAAACAGAATTTGAAGGATATGTGCACCACAAATGCACATGTAAACAAGTAGCGGCTAGCAGACGATGTGACTCACCATCAACACTATCGAGCTTCAGCCAGTGTCTGCCAGGTGGCAACTCCGCACGATCTCGGGGCCAATAGAGCTGCGCTCAAATTTTGCGTTAGGGAGTATCGTAATCATCTGTGAATTTTTTTGCAATCAAACACACTGCACACCCCCAGAGACTTTTCGCCTTTCCACACACAGGCCACACTACTCCATCAATAACTTAACAGCATGGTGATGACACCTCGAATGTCCTCGCAATTGCTATTGCAATAAAACAGCCGAAAGTGCACACCAAAGTCCACATGCCTTCCCACTCGGAGGACCTACTTTCCCCGCCAGAAGAGACAATGCAAAATTCATACCACTTCGTAGTCATGCATGTACTGCCTGCAGTGCACCAGTATCCAGCAGCAGTGCAAACTTGGGATTGCCAGGAATCACTCACCCAGAATGCCAGGAATCAATCATCTCACCCGGAAGTCTGCCTTGCGTTAAGAAGGAAGAAGAATTGTGCATAACCCATTGACAATTATTGTCACTGAAAGCGAATGGCCCGAACGAATGAGTGAGCGACCGTGCCCCCATTTCCCTCATATCAAATGCAATACAGTAAAAGCTTGTTAATTCGAATTTCATGGGGATGCTACAAAACTTTCAATTACCATATTTATTCAAATCTAGGCCGATAGTTTCTTTTTTTCTAATAATGATATACCAAACCCGAGGGTCGGCTTAGATTCGAGGATCTTAAAATATGGTGCATAATTAGCGCCATCTAGAAAAGTCAGTATCACAGCCACTACTAGCCACTCCAGTAGCCAACTGAAGTACACGAGCGATGTTGCCATTTTCACCTGTGTCGTATTGGCGTACGGCGTTGTGTTATTGTAGTGGCACCAAACAGGCGATGCCACAAATGAAAAGTTGTGCTAGCCGCAGAATCATCGTAACACGTTAAAGTTGGACGGGACTTCAGCATCAATGAGAAAAACGTCCGTCATTAGAGGGGGCAATGGGAGACGCTTTTTGCTTGTGCTGCAACGAGTAGATGACAGCCATAAGGAAGATAAGCACATGATAACAGAGAGGAGGTCTGTTCACCAAGATCTCGCCACGTTTCGACGTGTAGGAGCCATGCCGCACTGTCTACGCATGCGCACATCCGCAAGCGTAGGAGGCTAGCAGCGATGGTGACATAGAGTGAGCTCGGCGTGTTCGTATTAAATAAATGCTGTTTTCATTTTGTGAACGCTGTCCTCATTGTTTTGTTCAGCTTACATTCAATATAATTTTCTTTTTCTCCTGGCTTTGGACATTCAGGGGTCGGCTTAGAATCGGGGCTGGCCTAGATTTAAGTAAATACAGTACGCAAAATTTGAACTAATGAAAGTCAACGAAAAAAATTGATCAGTTGAAGGGGCGTATGCAGTTTGACATAGGGTGAGCGCGCATCCGCACAAACTACGTCACGTTGACAAGAACAACTTCTATACTTCAAAGCACTCGTGCTGCCAACATAACCCTACATCGAGATGGCTCTTGCCTAATCCGCGCGTTCATGGCGCCAACTACGCCGACCCACAATGCATGGCACGGAGAGTAAAGGTGGCCTAGCCACTTTGTCGACGTACACAGACAGCCATTTAAAGCAGCACGCTGTTTGGTGATCATTCTGCGCATGCTCCGAAGAGAGCAACCGACAGCGTGCGCATTGAAGTCTGGAGGGGACAGCGTTTTGGCTGGCGCAGTGCAAGTGGCATAACGTGACTGGTCGCAAGCGATGTGCACCAGAAGCGTATGACTATAAACGCACCATTGCACCACATGCGCTCGCAGTAGGAACAAGAGCTGCGCTCTAAGATGCACTCACGAAACGCACCACAACCTGCTGTGACGTTGGTCCCCATAGTGCTTTTGTAGCTGCACTGGCTGCTTGCTGCTGAGTTCCACTACCGTATTTACTTGCATAATGATCGCACTCGCGTAATGATTGCACCCCTGAATTTTGCCATCAAAATCCGATTTTTTCTTTCTCATGTAATGATCACACCCCGAACTTGCTGCAGCTATATGTCGTGTGCCAAGTCTAGCTAATGATGATCGCGCTTACCATCTGTTGAATGCTGTCGAATGCTACGCGAACAACTCAAGACACACCAAGCGGTCTGCACGCACCAAACATTCTTAAGCAGATGCCCCATTTTATTCCTTTCATCACTTTCCACACTTCCATGAAAAAAAAAAGCTACAACCAAACTTGCCTTGGCTATTATTTGTAGGCTTTATAATGGTTGCGGTCAACAACAACAACAAAAAATGCGCCTTTCGATTCTTCTCATCTGCACTCATGGGCACGCAACAAATCGCGAGCGGCAACGATAGTAGCCACGTTTACACTGAAGTCTACATTAGAAGTCTACCCTATTCATACGCGGACGCTTGTAACACAGCTAAGATATTCGCCCACCCGTAGCGGAAACATGCCATATTAGGATAGTAGTGAAGAAAATGCGGCAGTTTCTGCAGCATACCTGCCATGTGTTTCTATGTCACAGGCAGCTAAGCACACCCATCTCTATTTCTGTCCCCTCAAAGTGGACATGGCTATGTTATTGCTACAGACTTGTCGATGTTAACAATATTATTCATTACTGATATGGAAGAAACTGTTTCAATGTGCATAATGTACTCGCAAAAAGGAAAAAAAAATCGTGTTTGGCTTTCTCCGCCAGCCACCATATTTGTTTTGGTGTCCCACACTGTTACAGCAGCAGCCGCCTGTTTGTTTACCTGTTGTCATCCCGCAGCAAATGCCGGATGAAAAAAAAATAAATTCTCTTTTCGCAGGAAATTTAACCCGTGTAATGATCGCACCCCTGAATTTGTGGCAATTTTTCTTACAAAAAAGTGCGATCATTATGCGAGTAGATACATGGTATATGTTTAGGTGGCGTCCAAACACGTATCCCAGTGATACTTTCCTCTCAGTATTTGGGAGTTTCACCCGTAGTCTTGTAATAAAGGAACGACAGATGGAGAGAGCAAAGCTGCACGGCTATGCCAATGTTGCCAACATGCTTCTGTGCACTAGCTTTCCTCCCCATCCACAATGGCGCGGAGTTCAAATTATCGGTGGCGGTGCAGAATTCGGTGGGAATTAGCTGGATGTGTTACTTATTGGTTTCAATACGTGCTTTGAATTATCCAAAATTTCAAATCAACGAGTTGTGAATTAACAAGCTTTTTACTGTATACTCGATTGTAATGTGCCCTCGACTGTAACGTGCACCATTTGCTATGACCTAAAAAAATAAAAGTCCTTTACAGTACCACGTACCTCATTATTTCATACAGAAATACAACTTTCTCTCATTTGGAAAAACAAAGATGTACTCCCAATGCACTGAAGTTGCGATTAATAAGAAAGTTGCAGTTTAGCCCAAAAGGCAAAGCATTGATTGCGCTAGCAAATTAGTAGGCAGCTATACGAAAAGTAAGGATAGTAGTTTTATTGGCCGTATAAACTTTTAAACATTCGCTTCCTAACTAAATTAACAAGCATGGTGTCACGCGCACACAAGCAAACGTGAACACATCTCACTCAATGACTGCGGAAACTTTTTATGAGAATGCTGGACTGAGAACTTGCGGTAGCAGAAGCGAGCAAATTGACCTTTGTGCGGCCTCTCGCTTCAACGTGAACTAAGTGACGAGAACACGGCGCGATGTGCCTTGATACGTAGACTGTCTCCATATCGCAGATCGCTTTCACGATAGGGGCCGCGCAGCCGTGCCTGCACAGCAGCCACCAGAGTAGAATGCCTCTCCTGTTTGCGAGAGTCCCGCACCAAGTTTCAGCAACTGCGAATGCCCGTGATGCGGTCCGATTTCCGCCAATCTCCGCACACATGATCACTTTCCTTTTAATTGTGGCATCGTGATTAACACTCGGCCTGTCTTCACAGTCGGCCCTTCCATGCTGATAGAGCAAACACAGAAAACGGGAAGACGGATGGTGGACTAACCTAAGCATATGTACTTTAGCACACGGAGGAAGCTACGGCAGCTAGGTTCAAAGTGCGTACAAGGCAGCCATTTTGAAATTCCGACAGCAATATGGTAACACAGATTTAGGGTCGTACTCGATTCTAACATGCACACAATTTTTGGACCCATTTTGTCAGGAAAGAAGTGCGCTTTAGATTCGAGTAGATACGGTATATACACACGAAGTTGAAGAAGGAGGCAAAATGACTTCATTATGCTGTCAAAACCTGCAATGCTGAAATCCCGAGGCAACTAAATTCTCGCTGCAACAAAATATTTTTGGATCCCCGGCAAATGCCTATAATATTCGATTCATTTCATATCTTGTGACAGCGAAAATTTTTTGACGGCAATCCCACATTAACGAAATTTTCTGAAACGGCAGTCCACATGTTATCCACTCACATAATGCTAACAGGGCCCAAAGGCTGCTCGAATGCATTAGTTGTGACCTTAAATTGAGCGTGACCGCCACAGCGTGCTTCCTTAGCCGCCGCCATTGTTGTTTACAAAAAGACAGCGGTGTAGCAGTTGCCCCTGGAAAAAGGCAACAGCAATGATGATGATGGCGGTGGTGGTTTGTCCTTTGCAGTGAATGAGTGCTGTGCAGTGTCCTGACCGGAAATGTGGTATAAATTTTAAAGAAGTAAGAGAAAGGAAGAGAAAATAAAGCGGAGGCGGCCTCACAGTGGGCACATTTATATCCTGTGTGCCATGACGTTATGGGCTAACGCAGAGGGGAACACCTGCATGGCATGCTAATCCATAATTACTGACTAGCCAAATCCACATTCACACTTGAAGACTTCGATTACGTTTTAATAATAACCAAATTAAAAGTGAAATTTAGTAGAAAAAGAAATTAAGTTATATGAGCAGAATTTATTGGCCAGCCTATGCACTTGGTGCTTTCATGTCAGCCAGGCATAATTTTAGGAATGAATAGCCTGCATTACGATACATAAACTATAGTTACAATGCAATTATCACTCTGTGTGTCAGCGAAATTTTTATTTTAGTTACACAAGATCAAATAAGAGGCACCAAAGATGCAATTGGCAAACAAAAAATTGTACTTGTATGCCACCGAACCTCCTCCCTTATCAGCCACAGCAACGCCATAGCACGACTTAACAGCCTCACTTCATCAATGCTAACCTCATTCTTTCCGCAAGCAATAACCCTCTGGAACAATGTGCTCGATACCACAGCACTGACCGCGAACTATTCCGGGAAAATTAATCAGTTTTAATAGCCGTGTCATGTACTCCTGTACTTATGTAATGCCCTTGGGCCTTTAAGGTGGAGATAAATGAAATGAAATAAAATTCCTCCTTTTCTCTCTTTTTTTTTCGTATGTGTGTTGATGTTATACAAATGCTTGCAAGAATTGCCAGAAATTCCTTCTACAAGCCATTTTTCTCTATATTTTTTATAGTTATTGCTGGCTTTAATGTACCTCTATTTTCCTAATGCATCATTCTTTCCACCTGCTATGTTTAAAATATTTGAATAGTATAATGTATTCAGTACAGTGTAATGAATTTGCTTGTGCCCCTTTAATAATCCCAGCTTTAAAAAGGATGTGTTTTCATAGTCCATTTAGTTTTGTTTTCATACTTTTCCTGTACTCTTAGTAATAACTGTATACAATATAATGTTATGGCAGAAGACGTGATGGACCTAATAAGAGCTTTAGAAGTTAATGATCTTAAGAGGGCCCTGAAACACTTTTCGAACATAGTAAAGAAACGTTGCCGATCTGCTAAAGCAACTCCTGTGAACATGTGAGTTAAACATTATCGCACTGCATGCAGCAGGGCATTGACAATTTTGTGCCAAAGCAGTGAACAGATGTTTGTTCCTGCATCCGCAATGTCGTCATCGAAAGCTGGTCGAAAGCATTTGGCCAACCAATGCTAATGGCTTATTCCATGATCGCAAGGACATTCTCAGTAATACATAATCACTAAATTTGAGTCTGCAATCTCAAAAACACAGAAATTAATTTCCTCTTTGCACTGTGCTTAGCTGCGTGTGCTGCGCTTGGCCTCCGAGATGGCAGCGGCACGCTGCCTAGTTTAGTCTACCACGGCCACCACAGGATGCTCTGACAAGCCTATGGGCCACCACGACACCTAGACATTTTATCTGGGGCTTTGCCCTCTTGGCTTCTTCAGTGTGTAGCTTCCAGCGTACTAGCGGAGACGAAAAGAAAGAGAAAGCCAGGTGTCAATGTGATAGCTCCACTTAAAGACCGGAGCAATGTTTGCGCCATGAGATTTGTGGGACGATGTACTTTCATAGTGAGGCCATTCTCTGCTTAGATTAGAAGGGTTTCAGGTCACCTTTAAGTGTACTGATGGGCTCTCTGTAGCTATGAAGCTACCTACTTGTGTAGTATCCAACCAATAATTCTCCAAAAAAAAATTTTTTTAATGTGCATTCGGGCACTTTTGGCATCACCAAAAGTTCTCCAGTGTGGCCTGAGGCACTTACGCCATTGTAAACAATTAGCACACCAGTATAATCTTGCAAGCTGGCTTCACGGTGCAAACAAGACAGAGGTACACAGGAACATAGACACTTGGAAGTAATCGAAAGTGGTCGAACTAGTAAAGCCTCAGCCTGGAGCCAGCGTTTCAACAAGGGGATCTGTCTTCTTCAAGCTGTGAAGAACACAAGGTCCACTTGTGGAAGCATTGACTCTGGAGGCATTCCTTGTTCGCCTGATGAATAAAAGTCCCATTGTCGAAAGGTTGGCTCCAAGCTTCGCTTGTTGAACCACTGTTGATCATTCGCAGTAGAGTGTATGTTACACTGCTCCTATTCGAACAACTTTGCTAAAGCAAAGCTTACATTGTCCGGATGAAAAAGCACTGACTGCAATAGCAAAGTTTAGTGTTGTGCTTGAACTTCTCAGATTGTGTTACACCTATACGTGGGTCCGACTAATGCGGCAACGGCACATGTGGGTGCGCCAAAACTTCTGGAGCCTTTAAAAGTTTTTAAAACACCATGTAGGGCCTGTAATGACATCACATAGGCACCACTACTCTGCCCATAAAGAGCTGCATACTAAAATTACATCACTTTCAGGTTCGAGAACTGATATTGTTGTGCATTTTTGATATTTAATACTCGAGAATATTTAAGATAAAAGGTATGTGCTGTGGATTTCATGTTTTATGGCATTTAATTGTGGGCAGCAATTCTCAAAATTCTAAGGAATAATTTAGCTAAGAACTTAAGACCTGGCATGAGCAACTTTAGTGATTGTCAATAGTGGAGCAATATAGCCTGCATATACGACATGGATAAGCATATAGCGTACATATACCTAAATATGTGTGAGCAAAGCCCAGTGGCAACGCCAGCAGCGAAAATTCGCTTAGAAGGTCCATATGATTGCTATCGCAATAAATCTGAGCAAATTGGATTCAGGTTCTGATTTGTACAGTGCTCACCGAAAAAAGAGAACAGAAAGGGCGTCGGCACTTGTCCTGTTTGCTTCCTCTTCTGTTGCCCCTGCTTTCGTTTTTTCCGCTACTGCTGCACGAATTGCAAGATAAAGCCTCGTTGTTGAATTTCAGAGGTTCCCTGTTCTTGCCTTATCAGGCTCATGCTGTGTCAAGAGTTCATGTGATGTGGTTTCTTAGAAAGACTGAGGGGAAAAAATGCTCCTCTTGTGTGCATTTTCCAGAACTTGAACCAGAACCCACGAACACTGCTTCCCAAGTTCTATGGCCTCTACTGCTACCAGTGCGGGGGCAAGAACGTGCGTGTTGTGCTGATGAACAACTTGCTACCCTCGGTGGTGCCCATGCACCAGAAGTACGACCTCAAGGGCTCCACCTACAAGCGCAAAGCGAACAAGCACGAGCGCAGCAAGCGCTCTCCGACCTTCAAGGACCTCGACTTTCTCGAGCACCATCCTGACGGCATCCTGCTAGAGGCTGACACATATAACGCTCTTATCAAGACTATCCAGAGGGACTGCCGGGTATGGCTGTGCTATTCGTTATGTAGACGTGTTTGTTTTAATGGCTGTTTAACGAGCCAGCTGCAGTGAAGTTTTGGGCCTTGTAAAGAGTTCAGTTTTGGACAGTGTAGTTTAGAGCAGCCCTTATGCAAAATATTACTCTTGAAGTATGAAGGAATGCATCATAACAGCCTAGCAGAAATAGCGAATTAAAAAAAGAGGACCGCCACAATTACCGCTCTCCAGAAATGACACAGAACCCAGAAAATTGAGAAATACTATGGCACCTGGGCTTTACCTTCGTGATCGACCAGCACCTGTTGCTCATTGAATATCCCAGAGGCCGTTCTTTGAAATCTTCATGATGTCCACTAACCACAAGGTGTTCGCGTCATCCGCTAGGCTGCTGTTTAAAAGGTGCAAAAAATTTTGACAACTAGAACCAGTCCAGCAGCTTTGAACACTTGCTTCGAATTATATACAACTCGCCTATAACCAATTAGCCAGAGTGAGCTTTGGTTGCCCTTGGCCTTTAGTAGGCACAAAGTCTACCTGATGAAGGAACTGTCTCAGGCAAATAGCACATTGAGACTTCCCTATCTTGCTGAACATGGTGCACCTTTTTCGCTAGCACTCAATGATGGAAAAGTTGTTATAATCTTGGCCCTGGCAACCAGTCATTCAGACAGTGCATAATTCACTTGCATACCTTCCAACTCTCCTGAATTTTTTTGTGAAGTTTACGAATTTGTGCTTGTTGTACAATATTGCTACTGTTGCATCAAGTTTCTCTGAAAAGTGAATTCTGTTTGCAAAAGTGTGTTCTTTAAAGCTCATAAGGATGGGGCAGTGCATGATTGCAGAAAATGCATGCAAAAAAAATTGTGGTGGTGCCTGCACTGCCCTCTTATACCAGTGCAAGGCACCGTATAAACCAGAGTACACTTGCTTCAAGCAAGTCTATTCATATATGTTCACATATGCAGGCAAAATCGGCAGCAGCAAAATAGTCATTGTGATCTAAGAACGTGTTGCTTGTCAGTACACTGTTGTAAGCTTGCTGCTGCTGCTTGTGTGATTTGTTTAAAGGTAAACAATCATTAATAAAGTATGTATATATTGCACAAAAAGTGCATGCTCAGGGCAAGAATGCGTAATACACTCGAACCTCGTTATAACGAAGTTGAAAGGGGTGCCGAAATTATGTTATATCTGTTGCTTCAGTATATCCATTATTGTCATTACTGCAATTTATGCCCGATGGTGTGTGCAGTTGTAAACATGGAAATAGGAAGATGGCATTGCAGCCCGCGGAACTGCTACACAGCCACGCATGCGATAAATTTGAGTGAACCAACAAAAGAATCTCCGTTCGCAACACGCAACTTCTCGGCACCTGACGTGACAGCCTTTAGACAGCTGCCTTCTGTACCATTGTGATAGTCTTTCGTGTCCGCTCTCCACTTGGTTCGTTGCGGTCGAGCAGCGGTTGGCACACAACAGAGCGCTCCACTGTGTGATCAAGGAAGCAAGCAAACTTGGCTTGGCTGGCTCATAACCTCTGAGACTGCACCGGTGGCAATGCGATCTAGGAGGCTCCACCCAGCTGCCAGCCCGCATGGTGCACTGCAGAGAGAAGTAAATGCACGGCTTGGGCGTGACCCCTAAATTGTGCCGGGGTGATCTCGGAGGCAATGTCCAGCTGCATTTGCCTGTGCGGTGCACACTAGAGATAGGGAGAAGTAAATGCACTAATCCTTTGCACTGCTGCACTTAGCCACACAGCATGGCGCGTGGGATTCTGCGTGACCTCTGAGATCACACCAGGGAGATCTTGGAGGTAACGCCCAGCTACACTGCACAGTAGAAGCGAGTGTACCTATCTTTCACACAGCCATGCAGCATGGTGTGGCTCGCATAGCCAGGCATGCGCAAGAGAGAGGTCAGTGGAGAAGCGCGATAGTGTGCTGTTTCTTGTGCTTATCTACGCGGGGTGGTGAGAAAGACCAGTGTTGCTCGACGACGTATTTGATGCGGCGACATGGGAGTTTTCAACAGCCGCAGTGAATGAGTGCTGAACACCGTGTTAAGCGATGTATTCAGCACACAACGGTTGAGTATTTCTTTATTTTGGAGACAAATCTAGTTCATTATATCCATCGGCAGGACAATTTCACTTCGTTAAAAGAAGGTTTTAAATACGTGGATCTTTATGGGGATTTCAAGGGGAATTTCAGTTACTTCATTATATCCATTATTCCGTTATGTCCCATTTCATTATAATGAGGTTCAAGTGTATTCCTCCCTTATTCCTTTTGCCAAGTTCGCAGGATTTTTACAAATTTTAATGTTGACAGGTTGGCAGGTATGCCATTGTCACTGCAGGGAAATGTAGTGTGAACAGTTAAGTGTCAAATCCAGCAAGTGCAGTGGGCCATGTACATTATTGCATAAGAGTTGAACTCTCTAACCTAGCTTTCGAGCTCTTCCACCATAGAGATCACTATATTGAGGCTGGCTGGCCCTTGCAAGATGAATAAGTGAAACCAAAAGTCCCGAGGTGAAAGTGACATTGTGAGGTTCAATGGACTAGTTCATTGCCAGGTAGTCAGCAGTGTTGTCAAACAACCGTCGTGGTTGTTTATACCAGAGGACTTTATATGAAGCTTCTGGAGGAAGGTCAGAAGTAATATTGTGCTGTTTTAAATGAGTACTAGAGGCAAAAGACTTGGCAGTGTCATATTCTACTGACCCTGTGTTGAGTCAGCACATGTAGTAACACACAGTGTAAAGACATAGTCTTTTTGCTTTGATTCAGAAGAACTGTTCTGTCTCTTGAGTGAACAGGTCAGTTTTCTGTGTATTATTGAGAGAAGCTTTCATTGGCCCATTCCAAATCTCTTGTTTTCTTGGAGAAGAAAAAAGCAGCATTCTTGAAGGTGTTACACCAAGATATCAGCTTTCACTACTTTTGTTAAAAAAAATGTTCAGCTTCCAGCCGTTTTTGTTGTAGACAGTTTGACTGGAATGGTAGTGAAGTGGCTCTAGTTACTGCTGGTTACTCTTGGCCACTCCTGTGGCCATTCGTACGTTGCACAGAGCTGGCAAAGCGTAACAGCAACGCTAGTTGGTGCTCCCATAAATAGCATGTGTTACCCTTGTAAATAAAATGGCACCTTGCAAACAAAAAACCAGGAGTTCCTCGTACAGACTATGCTATAAAATTGACTTTTGTATTCATAACTGTTAATAAGAGTACATACCCAATCATGCCCCAAGGTCTGCTTGGACACAAGCCATATGCAGTGTAGGTCCGCACACACTCGCACTACCTGGATTATGTGGTGGCACCAATATCAGAATGCAAGCTGCCTGCAATCGCAGTTGCCATAATTGTGACCGTCCAGTTTCGTGCTGTCGTGCTGTTATCAAGCAGGCAAAGTGGCAAGTATGGGGAGGACTCACGAAAATTGAGCATCCCCACAATTGGTAGCTGTGTTTTGCAAGCTCTCAATAGTTTTTGTGCTTGCACATATTGAAGGCTGCATTCTTTCAGCAGAATTGATGCTATGTTAATCCATTAAGCCTGTGACAAAGCCTGTCACAGAAGTAGCCAGTCTGTATTACGAGCAGGTAAGCAGTACTTAAAGGCGTTCGGGTGCCCACTTTGCATGCAGCCTTCCTTTCTTTTTTTTTTTTTCCTGCCTTTCTTTAATACATACTCTGGTGCTTCTGATCAAATTTTTTTGTTTATCAATTATACATCAGCTGAAGATATAATCTTCAAATATACGTTGGTTCATCCTTTCTTTTAACATTGATCTCACTTGTCCTTTATGGATCTTATAGTTGCAGTGCTATGGTCACTAACAGTTAATTTCCCACTAGATAAGTAGCTGGATAATCTTTCTTACCTTTGTGGGGTTTCAATTATTAACCTCTGTGACTGATGTTTGCCATGACAAAGGAAATGAACTGGCTGATTAAAATATGCATAGTATCATGTGAAATAATGAGTTGGTCTCGTGGCACCCTTAAACTCAAGATTGTGTCAAGCATGTTACTTGTTCTTGATCAATTGCGCAGGTTTTGGAGAGCTTCAAAATAATGGACTACAGCCTCCTCGTAGGCATTCACAACATCGACCAGGCGGCAAGGGAACGAACAGTGAGTTCTTTCCGTGTTCCTAGAACTGAGTTCCCGAATGTGGAGGTTATGTTTTACTTGTGCAGCATTAGATGGATTGTGCAAACAAATGAAGCGACTTACGTAAATAGCAACTTTATTCCTTATTTCTCGACCACTGTTCCAGCCCGTGTGCCTTTTGGCCTTAGTAAAATTAGGATACTTACCCCTGGGAGCTTGTGAAATTTTTTCTTCTGCCAGAATTCATAACCTGAAAGTGAGCCAAATGAGTAAAGAAAATATGTACAGTTGAACTCGGTGATAACAAAAACCCGGGACGACGAAACTCTTGCCACAACAAAATATTTTCCTATCCCTGGTAAACGCCAATAAAATTCAATGCAGTTCATATCTTTTGACAACAAAACGTCACTAAACTGCAATCCCGCATCAATGAAATTTGACAGAATCCGTGTGATGCTAACAGAGTACAAAAAGTGTTCAAGTGCATTTTCTTTCCACTTAAATTGCATAAAATACCATCACAGCATGCTTAGAAGGCTGCCACCATTATTGTTTACACAAACAGCGCAGCGTAGGAAGCGATGACTAGTGCTGCAAGTACATCATGGCCGCCATCATGTTTTCTGATCACCTGTTCGAAATGACGTGGCTGGCACAGTTGCATCGCTGTCAACCTCTACTGACATATGATGACATTCTTTTGCATACAATGTGCACTGCATAATCTGTGGGAGCAAACAGTGTTTAGCAGTTTAGCAAAAACCAAGAAATCTGTGTCTCACTGATGTGGGCTGCCATGCCTCCATTCATAGTTGAGATCCACCCAGCAGGCATCACCAAACATAGGTTTGTCTGACTGGGTAGTATTCTCGGTCGTTCGCTTTCACGGATACAATCACTTTCGCCACATTTCACATAGCTTGGCACAGGACACGTCTGCATCCGCAGGTGACAACAGGTACTGGAAGAATAGAGAGGCTGGCACATTCAAAATCTTGCGAAGGTGATCGTCTCTACACATTTGCCCTCAGACACTGACGCATCTGGTGAGTTATGCGAAATCTCGCTAAAGTGATCACATCAACGCTGTCACTCGTACTCTCCAATGCACTCGGTGCAAAGTTACACGAAATCTCCACTGTAATGATTGTATGCATGAAAGCAATCAACTGAAAATATGGCCCAATAGGGCCAATCTTCATCCTGAAGGCTGTTGTTCATTGGTGCTGACTCATCCTGTGCTCGGCTACGCCAAATCTCGCAAAAGTGATTGTATCCCTCAAGGTATCGGCAGCGCACGGGGCGCACTTTGAGTGTCAGCAGCACGGTTCTATAGCCTCTCAAGCAGGTTCACTAAAGTAGACCTATGCAATTTAGGCAACAATGTTTCATTGTGCAGTGCATTCCCTGACTGTGCTGTCTCGTTTCGCAACAACGAAATTCACACGAATCTGTCGGAACTTAAATGCAATGTTAGAGTGACTGGAAGTGACAGCAAGGAGCCTTGGGTTTGGCCATAATGCTCACGTGCTGTTTCTTTTCAGCCGACTTACGAACTAAAATGCCTTTTCAAATCCATTGTGTGCTTTGTCCAGTAAGATCATCCAGTAGATCCTCCAGCATGTTTGAATGTCACAAACGTGTGCGCATGTGATTGCTATTGTCACATAGCCTCCTGCTCTTCAATGATCAATAGAGAGTTTTATAATGCCTGCAAGTAAATGTAAATTCATTACATACATAAGGAAATAGCGTTGTCTTCATTGCACATGCTCTGTATGCCGTCGGGTGTATGTGGTTTATGTGTGATTATTAGGAGTGATTATCACTTTTTGGCTTATGACAAGCCCTTCCCACAATGTAGATGGTGGTACACATTCGATCATGATCACTCTTATTGAATTCAATTTCCCACAATATTTGTAGATGTATTTTTGTGTTCTAACAACGTTACTAAGGCAGATCATGTCAAACATGAAAAATTAGCCCTTAAATGCCAACACTTCATTCTTTGTATTAACTTCCGGCTTTGTTTTTCTAAGGTACAGAGGCATGTTGTAATCAGGGGCCTATAGCGCTCTGTGGCGCCATTACACTGTAGGGCCATGCGGCATGTTCCTTATAACTGCTGTTATCACTTGTACTACAGTTCACTTCCGTTAATTCAACCCTGACGGGGCCAGCAAAACTGATCGAATTATCCAGCGGGTCAAATTAAGCAAGATGCGGAAAAACATCAAAACGTACTCTAGTCATCTTGCAGTATTTCGCCAGATTCCAACAAGCTCCCGAATCAAACGTGTGCCAACTTTCTGTGTGTCCAAAGCAGAAAACTAACATAGAGATAAAATTAAACATCCTAAACAAAGTAAAAATTAACGCGGAGCTCATTTTTTAGCAAGAATAGTGGGCAAGGGTCTAATATGTGTTGCACAGTGGCGGCCATTTCTCTGAAGTTGGCTTCGCCACCATAAAACCATACAAACACAGCAAACGTGCTTTTTCGCTCAGTTTTGTGGGAAGAAAAAAAAAAAGCTGCACCTTAGAATGTGATACTAAATGCTGTAATCAGACATTGTGAGCTACCGTTATTGCTTGAAGATCTTCCTAGGGCAGGCCGAAAATAGTCGTTTCTGACGGGAGATTTGCCGTTTCTTCAACGCATTCACTGTCCCTTAAGCTCTGCCGGGACAGATGCTGCCACTAAAGGGGTCGCTATTGGGGTCACCATAAGGGTGACATGCATGCATGCCAACTGGTAAAGCTCGAATTATCCGGTGAAGACCAACTTTAGAGTCGAAATAACGAAAGTTTAGGCCCATACAAATGCACGGGCACCGGCCAGGATTTTCGGTCTAGATCAGATTAACCGGAAAATTGAATTATCCGTAGTCGAATTAATGGAAGTCTGCTGTACTGGCTTTGTTTTTGCTGCTAAAGGGTCCGTAATATACATAAGGCTCCCTGGTCACAACAAGATGCAGTTTTTTTTTTTTTTATTCTCTTAAAACAAACAAGTTCTCTTTATTTTGGTATCGATACATTATGCTATAGTTATATACACATATGACCCCTGAACTATCTCGTGGGTTGCTACAGGGGTCTGTGTTAACACACAAGACTTTTGAGAAACTGCACAACAATATTTAGATCAACTAAACTAAAGCGAAGTATCCAACATGGTGCAAGCAATTTTCTATTGATTGCAGGCATTATTTTTTAAAAATAAGTGATGTATAATTTGCTCTTAGCAGAAATGGAATGATACAGATGACGTGATGTTATGTGGCAAAATATTTTTACATTTTGCAGCAACGCATGAAAATGAAAATACGTTGGTCCTGATGTTTATTAGTATGGGAAGGATCACAGTTGACGTAAATCAGGTGAACATGCTTGTATGGTAGTGTGGTCATTGTGCAAAATCTTGTAGGCAAGCACTAAAATGCAGAATGTTAATGTATATTGTGACAGGTTGTATCTAGTAGTTTGCATTTTGTATGGAGACCTGACAGACTCACTCTTTTGCAAAGTAATATAATAGTGTGCAATGTCCATTGGTTTTAATGCTTCGTCCGTTCACGTTCCACGATAGGCGTGGGTTCGAAGGGGTTGTGCATTTTTAGTTGCAAATTGTGACAGGTTTTAGTATTTAGCAGTCTGTGAGCAAACCTCATGGAATCACTCTTCACAAATGACAATAATAGGGTGCAATGCTGCGCTTTGTGCCATATTAAGGGGCTTTGCACTTCATACGTACGTGTTCAACTGTAGTTGTAGGTTCAAAATGATTGTGCATTACCTTGATGAGCGTCTTGCATGTAGGAGCAGCAGCCTCAGGGTGCAAAGGATGAAGTGAAACTCAATTCAGCTGGCTCAGAAGAAGACTCCAGCTTTAAACCAACAGGTGAGGCCATTTCCAGGTGCTTCCAGATTTTCTTAAGGCAGATGAGAAAGGACATAGACTTAGTTCAAAGTATCATGATTTACCCACCTCTTGGGTAAACTTACTTGCTGTGTGTGACTGAATTTCATGTTTAAACAAATTTATGCACCCTTGAAGTTCATAGCTTTTTGTAGGCTAGCTTGGCGTCACATTTGCATTGGTAACTATATAGCTCCTTCTACTACTTTACCAACACTGTTGCACTTGAGAGTGGAATTAAAAAAATAGTCCATGTGGAATTATAGCGAAATGCATGATTTGTACTTTATTACTCTGCATCAACAAAATCACACAAAGGAGACCAGTACTATGGGCAGTTGGAATATTTAGTACAAAATTTATTTCCATTCTTCAGGGAAAAAAAATGTAAAGACAGTCGATCTCGAATACGTCAAACTCGGATATGTTGAATTATTGTCTATATCGAACAGTTGTAAAATCCCCTTAAAATTCCCATGCAAAAGTATAACAATGTACTACAGTACATCGAACTCCGATTCACTGCCACAAGCGATATATTGAACGCTGCGCTGCGCCGTGCCCCTGCAAGTGTGCTTCTCCTAGCAGATAATCACTTCTCGTGTCATCAAACACATTTATTGCTGGTGAACTTGAAACTGCACTGTTTTGTAGGTGCTGTCAAACAAGAGATAATCCTATGGGCAGTACCTGCCATGGAGGAAAAATTAGCAGGGCACTAATGAGTTTTCCTTACTGCGCATATGGATGGCTCATTATAACTGCAGTTGTTTGTTATCACCAAGACCAGATCGCCATTATGCTTCAAGAATGCAAAAGGCTGCCTGGTCTAATATGCATTTCAAGAGGAAGCGTAGATGACGTCCAACCTTCAGTCTCAGTAGCTCTGAGCATGGGATGCCAAACTGAGATGCTTCGCTACTGGGTTTGTCTTCTTGTAGACAAAG
The DNA here is from genome assembly GCF_023375885.2 of Dermacentor andersoni. Lineage (NCBI taxonomy): Eukaryota > Metazoa > Arthropoda > Arachnida > Ixodida > Ixodidae > Dermacentor > Dermacentor andersoni. The sequence goes on along the minus strand of NC_092818.1, from coordinate 100,789,395 downwards.
GCTTTCCAAAAACGGCATTTTAGTATTCTGTGAGCTGCGAAAATGAATTCAGCCCAAACTTCCAGTGGAGTCCAGGCGACGACACAAGGTTTTAGGGTTAGCATTGTGAAGACCATTCCTCAGTGCGGAGCGATTTGCAACATTAGTGAGAAAAAAAATAGGTCAGTTTTTGTGCATTCAAAGCGGCCTTGAAGAAGCCTTTTCACGGTCTTGGGAAACTGTCCGAGACATGTGGAGATCTCAGATAAGCTTCGGGTAGACATATTTTTATTTCGAATGCTCGATATACCAAACTATTCTGCGATCCCCTTTGAGTTCGATATGTTCAGGATTGACTGTATTAGCAGAAAAAATTAAGGCAGAACTCTTCCAAATTTTATGGTGCAATCCAGAGTCTGTGATGTCATGGTGCAGTTGAGGATTTCACAGTATATTAGTGCAGTAGGGTTGTTTTGCGCAGGCAAATTCACTGAAAGCTCTCAAATTGATACAAAGCATAGCTTACAACATGACGTAACATTTCTTAATTCATACAATATTATCTAGCTCAAAGCAGGCTCTCTAAAAAACACATTTCACGAGGAAAGTGTCTTTCGTTTTCTCCTTTTCTTTGGCACACCAAGCTTTGGCTTGTGGTAAGGCTGACCTACATGGTATTCCATTTGTGTAGCTTAACTGAATGTTTGCATTTAGTGTGCCTTTCATGTTAGGGCTTCACAGGTTCGGTTCTCTTGCTCAAAGTGTGTGTGAGTGCACCCATGTGGAAAGAGGGCGAGTAAGTTGGCTAGCAGCAGAGAAAGTCATAAGTGTCCTGAGGAGCAAGTTCTAGCATGTACAAACAACATATTGTTGACAAAATTTCTCTGCATAACTGTGATTGCAGGATCTGGGCTGACGCGGAGTAAGTCCGTAAACCGGCAACGGCTGGCGAACTTCTCCACCGCCATGGAATCAATCCAAGCTGATGTAGAGCCCATTGATCATGACGAGGATGTTCCGTAAGTTCACTTTGCATTCAATTTGTGCTCTGTGCAAGGCACTTCATCAACATGGGAGCCCTGCATCACCAAAGGTTTAATAACTTGTTGATTGCCTTTTTTTCCCAAGAGCAAGCTTTTCCCATAGTTGCTGTTTTTGTTATTCAGTTATTCTTGCTGCAAGGATATTTCGTTCAAAGCTAGTTTCACTGAAATTTTAGCCTGTGACTGTTCTAACTCGTCAGGGCTACCCTAACATGTATGTTTGCTTTACATGTTGTCTGGTTACTTGCTCACCTTCTTCTTACCTGCTTACAGAACCGGTGGCATCCCAGCGAGGAACTCCAAAGGAGAGCGACTTCTCTTGTTCATTGGAGTCATCGACATTTTGCAAAGCTACCGGCTCAAGAAAAAGCTTGAGCACACCTGGAAGTCCATGTTTCATGACGGGGTGAGAACCATTGCCTTGCAAAGGTGGCAGAACTGTCAATAAATAAAGCCCCACTATGTCTATTTCTAGCCACCAGATGGCACCACAGCATCTAGCATTCATCATGCATTGCCATGTGGAACTCTATCGAAAGCCCAATTCTTCAGTGCCTCATTATAATTTACTTTTCCACTGAAGTGCGGCATAGGATGCCGGTGTGCTACAACATTTGATTTAGCAACTTGTCTACTGTAGTAGCATGCAAAGCTAAAACGCTCTCTTTTACAGTATTCAATGTTGCGGCTGCTAGCAATGCATTGAACCTTGGCCTTCTGCTCTGGCTTTTCCGGAAGGCAGTTCATGGAAGTGAGAAACTTCAGTCTATGTATCTGTTGTGTAGCTTTGGAGTTTAGAATTCGTGGGAGTTTTTTCCTATTCCAAAAATGCGACTTTGCCCGCGGCCAATCAAGCAGTTCCACATTAGTATCTGTCAATTCAAGAGCTTTCAAATTATTGTGATTTCGCTGTCTGTGTACTATTTTAGTCCAGTAAAGTCATACCCTTAGGCATTGTCAAGTTTAATCAAAACCAACATCCTGAAGTTTAAAAAATGGGGCATGTTGCTCCTATCAGCAGTTTATTGCTCCTTGAACTAGAACATGCTATGGCACTGGAACGCTTGTGTATACTTTATCACTTGGTGCAAAATTAAGTGTATGTGTTTTAAAAAGAGATTCGAGCTTCTTACCAGCATGCATATAAGCATTCATGTGAACATATTGTTTGGAGTATTGCTTTGTGGGTTTTACCTATGAGGATGTTATTGGTTGTCATGTATGTAAATGATGTAATCTGTTCTCTTCTGTGTTATTACTCCATGCTGAATATCGCAGAGGTGCAGGACCTTGTCAGGCATTTTTGTTTGCCTTTAGTCCTGGAGCTACTGCACGTTTCTGTTCCCAAATAAAACCCTAATCAAACTGGGGACAAAAGCATGTTAAAATCCATACCTGTTATAAATTTAATTAAAATGTACTCATAAATAGAAAACCTTCAGAGTGGCATTGTTGCCCCATGAACCAGCTGTGCCTTCAAATGCCACACCTGCCAATTTGCTTCGTCATTCTTTCTTTGCCTGCGCAGGACTCTGTTTCAGTGCACAGGCCCAGCTTCTATGCGCAACGGTTTCAGGACTTCATGGCCAAAAGGGTCTTCAAGAAGATTCCCTCTCGTGAGTAGCGGCATCACCCCAGAGGTCATGCAGTCATCGTCAATTTCTCCTCCGCACTCTCATCTCTCCTTCACTACTGAAGGTCTTCTCTGTTGCACTCTCACTGCCTATCCTGCTACGACTAGCATTGCGCACAGCTGATCATTCCTTTCTGCAGTGCAGAGCTTCATAAAGGTGGCAAAAGCAGTTCCTGCCATGTTTTGCCTTGCATGTTCAATCAAAGTATCCCTTTAGGTAGCTGGACTCACCGTAATTCAAAATTAGATAACTCTGAGTTCTTGTCCTTCAAACAAAGTTTTTTTGTCCCTTTCTTTTTCTTTTTTTTTCTTTTTTTTTTAGCCGACTTGACCTGTTTTAAACACATTTTCGAGGTAGCCTGAATGTAAACAAGTTGGGTAAATGTGTGTAATTAAACATGCTTTTTTTTTTACCTCACAGAGCAGAGGAACTCAGCCCTGTGTACACAAAGCAGGAATAGTTAAGACAGGCCTGTTTTTCATATTCAAACTACTTGTTACGCCAGTGAGTGTCACTGCAACACATCATCATCATCCTGGTTGCCTCAAATGCAACTAAGTAGTACTAATGTGTATGTCTGCATCTTGCAGTTCTGGTCGTATATGTTTTTAAGTCATACTTTATTCCACTTCGAATAATTGAAAGTATGTCTGTTTACCTGACAATTTGACTTACCCAAGTTTACTCTGCTTCCAGCTTTCAACAAGGAAAATTACGGTCATATAGTACTTGCACGGGCTAACGTAGGGGTCAGAAGGCATTGCTACTTAAAGAAAAAGAAAAAAATCAGCTACATGAACAGACTACTGCTGCTGAACTTAGTGCGTGGTTGTTTTAATTTTTAATAGGTGTTTTGCTGTGTCATTTGCACATGCTGCATGTTACATGTCATTTTTTAGCCCACTCTGTGACAGAGAAAATGCTAATGCCTCCTTTCTTGAGCCATCTGTTTTCATACTTTTCATTCAGCATAACTCATTTTGAACAACACAGGCTGCTTGACAAGAAAGTAAAAATACAGCAAACTTTCCTTGCTTGCGTGCCATCTGCACCATAAAGAAACAGCCTTGAATTGCCAACAAGCTTGTCTTGATATTCTACACGCTTTGTTAGGGTTGTGCAGCAAGTGGTATTATAAATGCTGACAACTCTGCCATGCGTTATAGGTGGGTCTTTGTGCTGTCAACTGCCTCCCGGCTGGTATGTTTCACAATGTAATTGGTGTGAAGCTTTGCACTACAGAATGGAATCTCGGCAACATTCTAGCTTCTCGGAGTAGGGTCCGGAAGGGAATCTGAATGGCGTGCCGTTATCTGCACTTTGCCACTCTCTCATGCATTTTGCTCCTTGCAGACGCATCACGCATTGCACTCTTTGTCCTCTTCTCTGCACTTGCTGACCCTTGCCCCTGTTGTTTTCCTTATGGAACCTGCTCCTGTTTCTAGTTTGGTGAGGTGAACTGAAAGGCAGTTTATGCGTCAAAGCAGGTTGCACAGCATCGCTTGCTGTTTGGAGTAAAGGCATTGGAAGAGGCAACATTGCATTTATGCTTAAAGGTCCTCCAGTGCCTTCTTTCGTGTGGATATCGCATCCCAAGGATTTAGTTCAAGGAGCTAACATTCAGGGGCAGGTGTTCTGTACAGAGCCGAACAACAGTCCTTGTGTGAGATGTCCGTTAAAGTTCAAGTGTTCTTTCAGAACTTGGCTCGTACATTGCGGGCACTATTAGTGGTATGGTGCACTCTTTGAGGGCAACAAGCACTGGCACTTGTTTTACCACAACCGTCACAAAGTTTGAGGACAAAGTAGCTTATATATGTATGCAGTTTATAGCTATTAAGTTATGTCTACTGTTCTTTTGAAAACATTTTCAAACTAAGTTAAGATTCTCCTCTGCCGCTGTCAGCACACCTGCTTGAAATGCTTGGGAAGGATGTTCAGTGAAACCATTCAAAGCGCATCTGATAATGCAATTACAGTAAAACCTCGTTAAACTGTACCCACTTAAACATTAGTTTTGTGTTAAAAGTAGTCAAGTCAAATCACCAACTCAGCGGCCATTGAACATAATACATTTTGTATCTGCATAAACCGTACCAGCTTATTGTGTACGTATCGGTTAACACGTAGTATTTCCACTTTGTGTCGCGAAATCATGGCGGTATGTCAGCCCGGCAGAACAACGAGCCTCGGAGATCAGAACGTCCTCCAAGCACACACGCAGAGGGCGCTTGGTAGGGCGAAGCCACATCAACATCAACATCATTTCGGCACCGTGCCAGTCGGAGAGCATTGTGGGCCATGTTGTGGCGTCGTGCAGGCTATGACAAAAACCTGGTGCTCAGAATAGAGGAAAAATTGGATATTGTTTGTGCTACCGATCGTGGCATGAACAAGTTGGCGCTGGTATGCAAGAGGGATCCACCATTCACTACAGTGTGTGGCATTTAGAATGCGAAGAAGTTCCTTGGTAGTGCTGCTGCGACCGCGAAAATACATTGGCTACGAGGTTCAACTTTTCGAGGTTCGACTTTTCGCCATCGTTGCCTCTGCCGAAGTGTCGCCTAATGACAGGAATGAAGACGACACGGAAGGTGAAAGTACGGGCGATTCAGGCCCGACAGTGGCAGATGCTGCACGTTACGTCAGCCTCATGTGGGTGTTTGCCGAGAAGAGGGGGGGCTGGAGGAAAAGCTGACTCGTAGTTTAATCTTGAATTCCAATGGCAGATCGCGAGCACTCAGCCAGATCACGAAAGGAGTGCGTCGTTCCAGCTGAGATAGCTCTTGTCAAATCTCTGAATGGAATGTGTGCGATCCCGCAGGGTCACTTATTACAGGGAAATCAAGTGAGAGGGAGCTGGAGTAGAGGTGAATTGGGTAGGCCTCATCACCATCACCCCCATCATCTGGATCATCCTGGCATTCCACGCGGTTTTGTTCCATGTAGGAAGAATCATCACTGGACTTGGGAACTGATAGTGTCCGAGTCGTTAAAGTTCAAGTGTTCCTGCTCCTGTCATTATCCAGGAGCAGGAACAAAAACGCACGGCGGGACATAGCGTTCATGTTTTCTGTGTTTTCCATAGCTGCCCGCATCTGGAAACAGGTGACCGTGACAGGAAAGCAGAGGCGGGTGGAGGAAAACGTCAAGCAGACATCCAGTCAAATCTGCCGATTTCAGCAGAGCTAATATTTTTGCTCCACAGAGCAATCCGGAATCGGTGGCTGGTCCCAATCTGCCATTGAAACACACTACTCACACTCTCATTCTGCCATTGGAATAGGATTGCTCCATACAGAGCAAACTTGATGTGGATCTACCATTGGAATTAACCGAAGTGAGTTTGAGGCCGCCGTCGTCGCTGCTAGCCCGCCATGGCATCAAACGAAAATAACAGACTTTTGAATTGAATAAATGCTGCATGTTTTCTGCCCTTTCATCGCACTCTCTCATAGTTCCGTTTTTGACAGATAAGTGGGTGATCTCACACAATTTCGGTTAAGCACTACTGCAGTTTAGTACGTACTTTTTCTGAGCTCTGGCCAACTACGGTTTAGCGAGGTTTTACTGTATAACTACAGGAAGGTCTCAGAGGTCCACAAAGATGACGTTAAAAAAAAAGTAATGTAGTTCTAAATTGATGGAGCATCCAATATCCACTAAGAAGACTGTTGTGCCATTTTATGCTAGTACAGACAAATGTAGGATTGTTTTGGAATAAAAGATGGTTCTGCCCCTGTTCAGGATGCTTACAGTGGAATGGAGTTAAACAAACTGTTAATAGTTTATGTGTACTGGCTCTCATAAGTACTAGTGCCATCTTTACATAGGGCTTCCTAAACTGACAGCTTGTTTTGCTATATAGGCATGAAATTGACTTCCAGGAGGCCGCTACCATTTTCAGTGCCCTTTTGATGCTTTCTTGATCAGTTGTTGTGATGAACTGCAGAACTGCCACAGTGCTGTCAGAAATGTCAGCGGTGCATCATTTCTGCAAATACTACTTGTCAACAAGTGTTGGAGATCAGGCATGTCATAATGTCATCTCGTTTGATGTAGAGCATTTTACAACAGTTGGCTAACATTTCGGCAGGAGGGCTGACATTCAGTTCATCTTTCACAGTAGTACTATCGTAATGGCTAGCATGGCTGTCTTGGAACTGGGCAGTTAGTTACCCACAGTGACGTGTACAAGCCCAATTTATCTGACAACTTATTACACCTCTTTACTCCTCCATTCTTTCTGCGCCTCAGGGATTTGGGTTTGCATAATTTTTTGCCATCTGCATCGGTGCAGTCTTTTGCCAAAAGAAAAGGCTTCAGTGGAAAACCTAAGCATTTGCTTTGCATTTAGCAAAACTTGACGTTTACTTATTCAGCTGCAATGGGATGCCCTTTGCAACAAGCATATATTGCCACTTCCCGAAGATGGTTCGAGTTTGTCCGCGGCAATTAATCTCAAGCCATGCATTTGCTATAACCAAAAAGTCACTCTGTGTAATTTTGCATATATGCTTACATGCATGGTATGTTTCCATGAAATGTTTGCAGTATGTTTGCAAACTGCAGCTACAGAAGCTATTGCAGGAGTGACAGAGTAACATAGAAAAAATACACAGGCACTGGAAAAGTGAATCAGAAGAAAGGCATAATTCACTTAAAAAAGAGCAACAGGAAGAAACAAAGCATCAGGAAAAACAAGAATAGCAGCACTTGCAACCAGAAAAAGCACTGGTGAAGAGAATAAAAAAGAAAAGAAGCAGTAGTAAATCAATAACATGAACCTAGGCAAGAAACAGGCATAACAAAAAATAGAAAAAAAAATAAGGGCCACTAAAACAGACCTTTGCTGCCATGATTAGATATGATGGCTATTGCCCTGTTGACTTTTGCAATGACTTCTTATTATAGTTCATTATTATTAGCTTATTGCTTCTCACTATAACTAGTACTTTGTTGCTATAACCTGATCTGCAGCTCGGAGCAGAGACTGCTTTTGCTGCTAACGAAGGCACTGGAGTACATCAGTTGTCTCTTTCCTTTCTTTCTGGCCTTAATATGTGGGCATGGTGTATACTTAGTGTAGCCTTCTAGATCACTATAGTTGCATTGCTTACAATATGGGCATGTATGTTACTTCCAGTAAGGTTGCTTTTGTGTCCAGTTTACTAGGAGTCTTCCATTATTGCCTGTTTTGTATCACTTTTACTCCAATATGGAAACATTGAACCAAACTTTACAGTAACTGCAGCATTAGGCTGAAACCTGCACTACTATTACTTATCGCTGATTTAGTGCCCTGTCACTTTTGTCTCTTGAAGAAGGCAGTCGGCAAGTGTCCAAGTCAACTTGCGAAGGTTGCTTTGTGTGGCTAGATATGTGGCAGGGCCTACGGACATGTTATCTGAGGGAAACCTTTACAGTATCTGCTGTAAAAGAGCACAAGACTGCTCCATGCAACAGCCAGTCCTCAAGCTTTGTAACTCTTAAGTGGTATACATATGAGCGCACAAACAGTGGTAATACTGTATTGTGATGGCAGTGCTTGCATTCAAACAGTTGATGCCATCTCCTGTGAAAGAACAAAGTAATCAGGATGATTACATGCTAAGAGCAACTAAGTACTTTGTGGAGCAGTTGTAGTGGGCCTTGGAAGAATATCTTGTGTAATCTTGTTCCTTCTATAAGTGACGCTGTGTAAACTTATGGACATGGTCCAATTGCCCATGCTGATATGTTTCAGTTAATTGATATGGTGTCTTGTGAAGACAGCCTTCACCTTTGCAGTGAGGTTGCTTTGTGCATCAAAACTCACTGTACCGCTGTAGGGCATCCGAACATGCTCTTTTCGTATTAGTACTGCCACCTTTGAAACTTTTGTGTGAAAATGTTAGTCTGCTAGCAACATGAACATGTTGTCAAAAAGCAGAAAATTACTCATCTAGATACTAGTGATTTGCCTGAAATTTGTGCATACTCCTTGAAATTGCTTTAGCAGGCAATTTAGCAAGATTATGATTAGCCAGTTTACACAAATACATTCTGCAAGCTGACTGTTTGTGATTATGATTTCCAGCTGCTTTAGTTGCAGGTTAGCTACAAATGCCTTCAGCAGTGGGACGCTTACTTGTAAGCAAAATTTGCATTGGAATTGCTGCAGTAAAATTCCAAGAAAGGCAGTTGTTGTTGTTTGTTTGGTAATGGTGCAAGCCTATTGGTTAATAGTAGGAACTGCCAGTACTGGTTGCTCTCTCGGCATGTATTTAGCCACATTTCATGCGTCCATTGTATTTGACTAACAACTACATGCTGTGTAGCCTCCTTGTTAATTTTAATTGTGTGGTCTTCAACATCTTGACAGTGTACAGTACACTGACAACAGTGCATTGTGTATTTGTTTACATAATGCAAAAAAAAAATGCAGTAAGAGGTATCAGATAAAAGTTCGAGCCTAAAATCGCCATGAGTACTTTCAAATATTAACAGAAAAGGTGGGGTGCAATTAAACGGTGCTGTAATTGAGTAAAATCTTCAGGTGGCCCACCCATAAAAAGTAACCTATGCTTCTTTTTTTGGCGTTATTTTTTTACTTTTTGCTAAAATGTCAAGAAATGACCCACCAATGTAAATTTCAGAATGTAGAAATTGCTGAAATGTATTGGTATTGAAATAGGTCTTGACAACTGGCGTGACAGTTGCGGATAGTTTGCCAAACTTTTTATATAAGTAGCGTTATATTTTGATGCATGCCTATTCCTCACTCATAGTTCATTGTCTCCCAACTCGTCATCCAGTCGCCACTAGTAAGCCTAGTTAATTAGGAAGGGTGAACTTAGTGCCAAGATTTGTTGACTAGAAAACTACATCGTCAATAAATTAAGCTTTGCCACCTTTGAGTCTATATTTCTGGACAGTTCATGTTGGCTCTTTTGTCCCTGCATTCTGAAAGATGCCCAGCCTTTATGTCACTTAATTTGTCCTTCATCATTTGTGGGCTACCTCATGGGATTTCTTTCTTTTTTCTTTTTTTTAGCTACAGGCAATAGTCTGTTTCCTTTGACCACTATGCTCAATGACCCAACAACTTAGTTGTAAATTAACGATATTAGGCTTTCAGGTTGTCGCAAATCAGGCACTGACATCTTTCTTGCTGATAAACTGATTTTTTTTTTTTTTTTTTTTTTTTTGTTTACACACCTGCACGCATAAATTGGGCTCTGGTGGGCTTCAAGAGTGAAGTCCTCTTGACGAATAGGTTGCAGGTAACGAGACGGCTGAGGCACACAGTGGCAATGAAAAGTTATAACATTGTGAACTGTTATGAAACTTGCATTCTGGTTAAGGCTTATGCGTGACCTGGCTTATCCTAAGAACTGTGGCATGCTTTAAACTCACCCAAACTGTCAAAACTGTAATCACTTATAGGACACAGTAAAGATTTGAGGCGTTAAAACTATTTTTATCTGTCAGATAATACATCATAAAGATAGCTGCACTGCCTGATGAGGCCTGTTGGAATACTGGAAACTCGTTGGGAGTGGGCTGTTGGTATGAGTGGTTAGATCAGGTCATGTGGTTTTTACGCACTTTTCACATTTAGGTCTACAGCATTTGTAGCGTTATTCTAGGCTGAAATAAGCATTGAAAGAAAGCATTGCAAAGAAAATTGCACATTAGAGTGTCACTTTGTTTACAGTTTTCACTTAGAAACTCGCTAGCTCTAAGCTCCAAATAAGAGCACCATAAAAGCAGTTTATGCTGTGGTAGTGGCAGATTATGTACATCATTCTAACTGCATTGTGTTTAGACTCTGCTGTTACTCTGTGTAACTCTTTGCTTTCTTTTAACTAACATACTTGCTACAACACACAACTGAGAGTGCTGCTTGGTCTAACATTGCAAGCTTCCTCATTCTCACAAGTCCTAAGCATTAAGAATTGTCATCATTTTTTAATCAAACCGGCTTCATCCACTCCACATTCTTGCATGTTGACATCAAACTTGTTGTTCATTAACATATTCACTATTTCTTAAGGGACGTGTACCACTGGTATCAACTGCTGGAACTGTCATTCTTGTAGTGTGTTCTCTCCGATGCAACCGAGCGTAATTGTGACCGCACGCAACAAGAGTGGGCCAGAAGCAAAGATGCAGATGTTGTGCGTTACCTACTAGCCAGCCACACTACCACCTTTTTTTGTCCCCCCCCCTTTTTTTTTTGTCCCGTCATGTATTTGTCCTCCCAAAATGTATGTCTCTTTTCCCCATCGTGCCCACTGTGGATGTATGGTGTGTGCTGCCCCCCTTCTGAGTGGTGTGGGAAAATGCCAATCTTGTTGCACTCTGTGCTTAACTGCACCATGCACTCGCATGCGGTGGCCATGGTGGTGACTTGGTGAATGCCTAAAAACTATTGGCATTTTTTTTACCCCGTGTAACAGTGTACTTATTTTTTTTCTTTAGGCTTTTGACAATGTGACTGCCCTAATGGGCACCAACGACTTTTCTTCTGTTTGCTAAAGCTTTTAGCAAAGACAAGCACTTATGATTCTGATTTAAGTTCCAGTCTCCCTCTTCTAGGCACATTAAATGTGTTACCTATTAAAAAATAAAACGTAGCTGCAATGAGTATGCCCTTTGTTTGATTAACCACATCTTTTGCTGTTCTATGTATCTAAATTCTTCTCCACATTTTTGTTCTTCTTTCCTGCTTACTTTTTCATATAAGGTGTTGAAAAGCACATTCTGTAGTTTTACACTTTCATTGGTTTAAGTTCTGTTACCCTGATAACTATCTGCAGTCATTATTTTCATTATTTCACAAAACCATGATTTGCTGCTGAAACCCACTGACTTGGGCAACCATGCTCAGTCATAGATGCAATGAAAAATTCTTAGTGGATACAAGCTTGGTTTGTTCCTTTTTCTTTTCCCCCCAAAAAAACATTGCGTAAGGAATTTCAAGGGCCTCTACTTAAGAGAATCAGCTTCAGCATGTTGAACTCTGAGATTCAGAAACTGCCTAGCACGCCCTAGCTGAACTTAGCATTTGATTTTTCCAAAGGGCACTGTCAGGTTCCATCAAAAGTTTTTGATACTTGTCATTGTGTTTCTCTTAATGTTAAATGGTTCTAGAATTTCTAGCAGCTCCTTCCCTTCCAGGCATTTGCCATCATGGCCACCGCTTGAGCGTGCCCAAGTGCAGCTATGCAGGAACCGGGGCAAGAGTAATGCGCTGCCCTCGTTTAATGGTACATCAGCTGCCCATACAAAAGTGTGTGGTTGCCCCCATCAGGCAGTGAGGCTTACAATACCATTAAAGTTAAGCGCTGTTGACTCAGCATCACAGGGAAATTTATTTTTGTGAGCAAAAGAAAGTTGAGTACCGGTAGAATTTTATGCCAAAAATACTAGATGGGACTGCGACATAAGTGGCTGACATACATGACCAGTATGGCCTTTCATTTAGCATAGGAATGGTTGGCAGTACATGGATATTAATAAACTTCATTTAACCTCTGATTTCTAGCATTAAGTAGTCTACAGAGCATTGCAAACAAGAGTAATTGTAAAAGGTACTACAGTCAAACCCACTCATGACAATACTGGTTTTAACAATACGTATCGGTTATAACAGTGAGAAGCTGCGGCACCATCAACTTTTGTTTTCTACGGTGAAATAACCCGCTTACTACCATGCCCCCATGCCACATTATCGGTTATAACGATGAAGTCTGACTGCAGGGTGTCTGTGCTGAAAGTTAATGTAATGCAAAATCCTTGAAAAGAAAAGAAAAAGAGAAATTTGAGCTGCTGCACCCTCACCCGCCACCCTAACAGCCACTGAGTGCTCATACAATAGAACCTGTTTTCCAGCCTTCTCCGCGTCACCAGCCTCACGAGCCTCTTTCCCGTCACCCTTCCACCCCTCCGAACATGAATTGACTGCACCAACTGCGCTGGTAGCACTGCTCCCAGATTGCTTGCTGGCCCCTCATTCTGCACAGATTAAATGCTCGTGATCGTCTTAGTTGGTGGCATCGAAGTCGTTCCTGGCTACTTGGTTTCTCTGCCTCGTTGGACTCACTGCCGAAACAGAAAATGGCTGATTTGCTCACTGATCATCGGCAATGCACAAAGTTGCTGGTGAAAAGGTAGCGCTCTGCTATAGATTTGGAAATGAAGTGCAGTTTCGTGAAGGACTGCAAAGACGGTAAAAAGTATATGACTTGGTGAAGAAGCACGGACTGTCGCAAGGAAAAGTTTGACGAAGAAAACTGCCTGGTAGACAATAGGCATAAACATGCTCGACAAAGTGCCTATAAGGAGGTGGAAGAGGCCCTTTACGAGTGGTTTCTCGGTGCCCATGCCATGAATTTGCCCATTAGCGGGCCAATTCTGGCCACAAAGGCAAAGCAGTTTGCCCTACTCACCAACACTCTGGACTTCTAGCCAGATGGCGGCTGGGTATAGCAATCCAAAGAGAGGCACAGCATCGTTTAAAAAGCCATCACCAGCGAGGGAGCTTTGCTTGAGGTGGAGGCGAAGCATAAGTGGGCGGAGAAGACTCCCCCGCATCCTCGACAGCTACATTGACACCCATATTTGTAATAGCGACAAAACAGGACTGTCCTTCCAGATGCTGCCGTCCAAAGTGCATGCACTCAAAGAAGACGCATTTAAGGGCAGCAAAGACATCAAGCTGTGCCTTGCTGTGTTTTTGTGCGTCAACATCAGCAGGAGCGATAAGTAATCCCCCCTGCTTCCGCGGTGCTGCCAGAATACCAGTGCACTATTGTCACAACTGCAAGGCATGATTGACGGGAGAACTTTTTCGGGAGTGGCTCTTGGAGTTCGATCAACGTATTGAGTGATCTAAGAGGAAGGTGGCACTAATCCTAGGTAATTGTAGTGCCCACCGCTCCATGCCTAAGCTCTCAAGCGTGAAAGTTTTCTTCCTGCCGCCAAATGCGACGGTAGGCTTGCAGCCCATGGACGCCAGCGTGATCGCCAATTTTAAGGTCATTTATCGTTGCCATGTCCTGGACAAGTTAGTCTTGTTGATTGACATAGCCATGCAGACAAGCAGGGAGCAACCAAACTGGAAGATCATTCTATTGATGGCTGTGCAGTTTATCTTTTTTCTCTTTGGCGCATGGCCCAAAGTAAGCGCTTCTACAGTGCAGAACTGCTTTAGGAAAGCGTGCTTTGTCCAAGGCAGCAGTGACTTATACAAGGCCTGCAAAGCTCCCACCGACGAAGTGATGTCTGAACTTTGGTCTGCAGTGGACGAGGTTGCTTCAGTACTCAAATAATTTCTACATGCTGACAACACATTATAAATGTCAGAACTTCTAACTGATGAGGCGATCATTGTGGACATGCTAGCATGGGATAGCGGCAGTGACAGTGACAACGTCGGCAGCAGCAATGACGTGGTAGGGCAGGCTGCCTCAATGTTGTCCTCGCAGGAGGCCCTGCTGACGATTGAGTCCCTCCGGGACTTCATCGTCACAGGGAACCTTCCGCTGCACCATGTGTAGCACCTGGGTGCCTTGGAGAAGTACCGTATTTACTCGCGTAATCCTCGCACTTTTTTTCCCTGAAAATCAACTCGAAGTTTGGGGGTGCGATAATTATGCGGGGAAAATTTTCAAGCAAATGTTTCGGAGTGTTAAATGCAAAGATGAATGGGTACAAGATCAGGATTGTCAGGTCCGCAATTGTAAATATAACGAAAACATTACTTTCAAGCGTAACTTACCTTCGTTATGAAAGTACAAGGTGAACGTAAGCTCAAGCTGCTAAAGCACTTTATTTGCCGCGCGCAACCTCCCCGTCACTACTCGCGTTGCGTACGTCCTGCAGGCAATTGTACTCTTCATCAGAGTCCGTGTCGACACTGGAATCGATGGTTTCTTCATCTTCCGATGGTTTCTGCGTCTTACCAGTCGTCTTGAGTTCGTCGTGCTGCCCTCTCCAATACCGGACGCAAAACTCGTTGACGCCGAAGTGTCTGCTGGCGGCGCGGTTGCCATGTTCCAACGCATACTCAATAGCTTTTAGCTTAAAAGCAGCTGTGTAGCTTGCGTAGCGTCCCATGGTGAAGGGGCACAAAGAGCACGGTGCAACACGTGAACAAGGCAAACGAGGCCTACGAGACACCGGAGAGCTGGAGACACCTTCGCAAAATGGCGTAGCGGTGGTGAGTGGATGAGCGGTAGCGGCGGTGGCAGTGGATGATAGCACAGTACCGCCGCCTAGTAGCACGCGCGCCCAACCATGGCGATCGCTACGACAAGCAGACGGCTCGCGGCAGTAATTTTGGAGGTGCGATGATTATGCGAGGAAAAAATTTTTTCCAATTTTTGATAGCCAATGTGGGGGGTGCGAGCATTACGCGAGTGCGAGCATTATGCGAGTAAATACGGTATGTCGAAAAAGCAAGCAAGGCTGACAGACATAGGGTTTTCTCGTGCAAGCCAGTAAAAAGCATGTGGTTAGATGCTTGTGGGGCTCTCACCCCAGCATTTCTTCTGGATTTCTCGAGCTGAGAGGCTGCCGTGGCAACCTTCTCGCATTATTTAAAAGGTCCCTTTTGGGGCTACCAAAGCGATGCCTCGGTGGAGCTCGCATGTCACTTGCCCACTGTGACCCATCTTTGCAGTTGTTACAGCAGTGCTATTCTTGCACACCGACAGCCGTGGCTTCTTACAAGCGATCGGAGCACGCAGGGAGCAGAGCTAAACAGTTACACGAGTCAACACGATCAGCAGCCTGATGGAGGAAGGTGTTAAGGAGGGGCACTGGGCTCCCCGCCATTATAGTTTTCTCAGAACAGCTCAGCCATCCCGCTTTTTTTCTATGCAACCTGGTTATAACAAATATCGGTTTTAACATTGGAATTTTCAAGGCACTTAAATATTGTTATAAGTGGGTTCAACTGTATGCATGATGCGTGTTTTTAACAAACTATGTCTAGATTTGACAGCACACATGCTCTGAACTCTCTTGGTTTATTGATTCACTAGAAATTATTCAATGGAAGGAAGTAATATTGTATTTAAAGCATTACTTGACTGTTCCCGAACACAGTTGAGGAGCAAATAACAATAAATAAAATGTAAATGTGCTTTCTCAGTGAATCCATGCCAAACCATAGAAAAAAGCTATGTACTAACCACAACTCCTTCAGTGAATGAACAATGGGAGCTACAAGCTTCCCTCCAGTAATCATACTATAAACAGCTATGCTGCCACCATTACATTAAAACATCACTCATAAGCATGTTTTGGGAAAACACTAAAGGATACATTTTATAAAACTTAGTCTTTACTCATTTGAGGTAAAAGTTGCCATTGTTACAGTGGTCATAGAGTTTTCACCTTAAAGCACACTAAAGTAACATTTGAACTGGAAGTATTTAGTAAAGTTGTGATGTCCTAAATAACGGTTCAACTTGCATAGGTGCTGGAATTTAGGGCCTTACATCTTTGGTATTTAATTATTTAAACCCATCAGAGTTTAGGTGTCAGTAGATTCGTCATATACTACTCTGCTGGTGTTAATGACACCTTGCCCATTTCCTGCATAATGAGGGAGCACTGGTGCAGCAATCTTAATTTGACGCATTGTTTTTTTTTTTTTTTTTGTTACTGAAGTGTCTCCTTCATGAATGTCATAATAAATGTCTCCCTGCAACCTCGCAGAACCTACATACAAAGTGAATGCATACATGTATCTGTGCAGCTAACACACACAAA
The DNA here is from genome assembly GCF_023375885.2 of Dermacentor andersoni. NCBI lineage: Eukaryota > Metazoa > Arthropoda > Arachnida > Ixodida > Ixodidae > Dermacentor > Dermacentor andersoni. Next base: position 100,772,972 of record NC_092818.1, on the reverse strand, counting down.
TAATTTATGAAACTCAGCTAATGTTGTGGCAAGATTTGCCTATACTACACAAGCTGGCATGTGCACTTGGAAAGTTCTGGTGAGAATCACCTTCTGGACGAGCAGTTGTTTTGTCGTTGTTAAATACAAAACATTGACATAAATATAATTTGCCATGGTAGCATACTTGCTGTGTAACTTTAATTTGATAACTAGTTTGTTCGGTTGTTGAGAACCAGGCGTATGCAAATAGCTATCTTAGGAATCTGATCAATAATAAGTCAAATAAAAATTAAGTTTTTTTTTTAAATGATTTTCCAACAGCTTCTGAATATGGTGAGTCATGCTGGATAAGTTTATATTTCTAGTCCTCCGATTTACTATTCGACAGTGAAATAACACCTGTTTGTTACAGAGTGGCTTGTTGGATGACCCCCATGCAAATACACTTAAATCATTGGAAAACTACAAAAAGAAGAAAATTAATATTGGAAATTTTGTATAGCAGCTATTTAATTTGAAGCTGGTCAAGTAGAAGGATATTGAATTGGTTGTTCAGTCTTTGTGAATATCACACCGTTTTGTGAACACTTCCATAATTTGTATAATATGCTAATAAGTGCAAAGGTGCTAATAAGAATCATGTAACTTGCACCTGTTGTGTCTTCTTCATAAAAAATCCACAACAAGTCTCAAAGTTATTGCATCTATTCCTACTTGCACAGATACATGTACCCTTTCTTTTTTTTTAAAACCTTGGGTGTCTAGCTTCTGTGTGTACCTTTGTCACATAAGCTGACTGATCCATTGTATGGTAAGCTGACAAAGAAGCCCTCCAGTAAAAACAACATAATTGAAAAGTTGAAGCAAATGGTACAGCAAAGCTTCTTTGTTCTTCACAGTCGGTGATACTTGGTAACTGCCAAAATTTTAGTTCGTGTCATAAATTGCGAGTGCAGCTATTAAAATTGTGCCACCTACTCACATGCTTAATGCAAGACAGAAAAATTTAGTTTCATGTCCTTTGTTGTGCACTTGCAGGAAAACAGCTAATATGTTTACTGACTAGCCATTTGAGTGCACTCTGAGATTGAATGATACATGCAGCACAATTCAGCTAAGGAAGACAGGAAATTAGCTGCGAGCAGTGCACACAAAATGCAAGTTGGCATGGGCTGTGTGAAATAAACTGTTTTGAGAAATACGCAATTCACCACTATCTTTCTCATGAGGTCTAAGCTAACTTGCACAAAAGCTTTGTAAGCCTGTGCCATCAGTCCTTGCTTACAGTTGCACCATTTAGCCTCAGATAGCAGCAGGCGGATAGGCCTGCTGCAAGAAGTGTGTGCTTTTTCAGTTGTCCTTACGTGCAATGCTGTGTCGTCAATGTGGTGACCTGTGGTCACAGTGTTTGTATACTCGTTGTTGTCACTGTCACTGCTTTGCGACCATCTTAAATTGAAATCCTTTTTTTTTTCTTTCCCCTCTCTCTCTGTCTCTCTCTCTCTCATCTTGCATCCGCCTCACACTCGTTCTCCCACTTGGCTTTTTCCTCTTCCTCCTCCTCCTCCACATTGCCTCCTGTTTCTTTTCCCCGAAATCCTCGAAACTAGTGGATCTCCCTGAAATCAAGGGCCCTCATCGCAAATTTAGAGCCCTGGTGTCTAGTGTCTTAGGTAGGCTTCACCAGATTTTTTTACTTACACCCCTTTTCCCTGTTCCCTTTTCTTATGCTTACGCCTTTGCTTGCTGCTGGGGCTTTGCCTGTGTCAGGAACTGATTAGTTAGTACCACCTTGCCAAGCTCAGCCGAGCAAGGTCTTGTTCTAGCACTAGCAATTTGCACTTCGCTCTTGCTCTCTCTTGTCAACGCCAATCTCTTTTGTCTGGCCTACTAGGTTTCTCTATCTCGTCTCGGGATGTGAGCTTTGCATCCTGCCTTGAGCCTTGTATGCAAGGGCACGCAGGTTATGTTTTCGGTGCCAATTGCTTTCGCAGTAGCCATCACTTGCCTGCATAGAACTGCTTGGTATTAGCAGTGCTTGCAATGCTTTCTGCTTTGAGCTTTCATTAATAGCTTTACTTTGTGTCTGTGTAGTTTCCTATCTATGATAACAGGCTCCTTTACTCTATCTTCTTTTTTTTTTTTTTTTCGTGTGCTTGGCTGGTTTGTTGCCAAAATAATGGCAGCACTTAACCATTGCCCTGTTGGTCAATGTTTGGTGTATTTAGGTGCTGAAAAGGGGGCTTCATTGAACCACTGCCACATTGGCTTCTGTGTGGAGTGGAGTGGCTGCATGTCATAGGGCAGCTATTTATAATTTAGTGACTTGTTAAATGTGCAGTAATTTGACAGTGGCAGACTGGTTTCTGTTTTCTGTTCTGGTAGTACCTCATTTACATAATAGCAGTGGATGCGCAACCTTACAGCAATTGAATATTGAGGGCTCCTATTGAAGGCTATTACTTCTGTAAGTATTCAACAGTAATTAAAGAATGTGGCACTTGATCTTTGCATGCTGCATATCCAAAGGCATAGTATTATATACCAGAAAAGTGCTCATTCTTTGGCATTAACTAGAACCATTTTCAACTTCAAGAGCCTCAGTTCTATGTACTGTTTTCGTGAAGCCATTAATTTTAAATTTCTGGGGCATTGCAGTTACCTTTTGCACACTAAACTAATCGTATATGTAAGAAACTGGTGCTGACTAAACATCATAAACAGGGGTCTTGGCATTTAGTTACTCAAAAGGCATTGGAAAAAGAGCAGGGATTGATTGCCATGGTCCAGTAGTGCAGCTGACATTCATAAACAAATGTCAAATCATCCTGCCTTTTTCAGAGAATTATTTTTATGCTGCATTAGTTTCCTTTAGCATGAGGACAACACTATCCACATATCAGTCACACACAGTAGGAGATCCCTCCTCGGCCAAGATTCAACCGTGGCTCTGCCACATGCAATGTGAACATTTTAACATGAAGTTAATCCCCCAGCTTGTAAGGTGTCATGCAAATTGAGGTAGTGAGCTTGTGACATTACCTCTGAAACCCCCAATGCAGCACGTTGCTCTATGCCAAAGATCTCGTAGGCTCATGCCTGTCCTTTTGGGTTGTGCTTTTCACAGATACGACTATGCTGCATGTAAGATGACACATAAACTATACCGCAGCAGAAAGGCACCTAAACTACACCATGCCGTCACTCCTATGGTTTTTATAAATAAGTGATCAGAGAGAAGTGAAATTGCTGTAGAAAAAAAACATGAGAAGCAGGTCTTATTTGCTATCCGATGTACAGTTTGTTGAAAGTTATCGCAGATCTGCATAAATTTTTTGTGCGCCTGAGTTCACGAGTGTTAGTCACACTTTATTGTGAAGTGAAGTTATGATGGTGCAAGGAAGAGGAAGTGGGGTTATTTCTGAAGGGCACAAAAGTGAGGATGACTTTAAAATCAAGCTTGTTTGCACCGAATCTGGATATTTCACATTTTAAGGAGGCCTGGAGCACATTCCTTTGAAGCCTCAAAAACGCTTTTGAACAAGTATGGTATCTCCGAGGAATATATTACCGAAATAATTTTTAAAAAAGACCTAATTCAAGAGTGAATACTTTGAGCACGGTATTTACCTTTCTCATTCATTCTCAATGCCCTCTGCTCCTTCGGAATGGAGGAGCACCAGTGGCAATGAAGTGACAATCCCCCGCCTACGACCTTACAGCTTTACAGTGAGTGGGTTCATCACGACACCCTACGGTGGCCACGATACTTACGCTGCGCAATAGATGCAGCTATGTGCGGCTACACGCAGCTGTTACTGCGCAGCAGGGCTAGAGTGCACGCTCGTGTGCTTCAGCCTGGCCGTGCTACGGTATGTGGACCGGCTTTGTCCTGCATGGATAGTAGGTGAATCCAGATTGCGCACTTTGGAGCATTCAATGCGAAAGTCATTTCGAAGCACATCTAGTCAGGAGTGGCCAGGAGCGAGTGCACACTGATGCACGCCTCTTGTAGATACTAACCCCCACATTCATCTCAAGGTACAGCAGGTATAGCGTACGTGTTGTCTGGGCTTAAGTTTCACGTAGTTTGAGGCTGATTGTGTGTTCCAGGCTAATCTAAATTAGCGACAGCTACAACACCCCGATAAGCAGCCTGGCCAAATTTTCCTACATGGGTGAGCACAGCCGAGTGATCATACGATAGTCGACTGACGTTTCTTGATTGATGTCAGCTATTGGCCAAAAGCAGCCGTGTATGGGAATATGCTATATGACGGAATATAGCAGCCCCGAAAAGTGTGAGGAGAAAGGTTCTGTTGAAAAGAGGGTCTTTGGGAAAAGGTAATGACGCACTTCACTTGTGAGCCCCACGCACCGCACACAAGTGCAAAAATTTGGCTGTGTGTTGACAGTTGCGTATGCTATCTGCAGAATGGGTTTCTTCACCTAGTTAGAGAAGTGGTTCAGGGCCCCTTTAGATATGCAGTGTCGTGTGATTGCAACACTATCCTGTAACAATGCAATGAAGAACTCAAGCTATGAACGCAACAGTCTCTTGTTAATGCCGATTATTTTACCAGATTTGCCGCTTTCAAGTGAAAAGAGGTTCCAAAAAAAAGAGAAACGAAAAGGACGAACCAAAACTGCAGAATACTGTAGTTAAACATGGGAACCCCATTGCAGTTAACACATTAGGCTTAAAAGGGCTGAAAGTCAAAGGCATCTAGCAAAACAATGCTAAACTATTTTTGTCCCTTGACGAGGCAAGATCACACAAAAGTGAGATCACCAAGTAGAATGATGTAGTGTAGCGGGTCAAGTGATGGGAAGCAAGCAGCTGTTGGCATGCAGCGCCACTGGCAGCACATCGGCTTGAATATCTGACATGGCGTGGTTGGGGCACCAGTTTTTGACCTCTGTTTCTACTGTTGTCAGAAGGGGATACTTCTGACTTGGAAGCACTGCATTGTTACTCCTCCATGTCATTCATTCTCATTGTCAGCATTTCATGTGGCTTGCCATCTTTATTTTGTACAGTGAAACCTCATTAAACCGTAGTTGGCCGGCGCTCGGAAAAAGTACATAATAAACGGTAGTACTGTTTAACCAAAATAGCATGAGATCGACCACTTACCTGTCGAAAACGGAACTCAGAGAGAGTGCGATGAAACGGGAAAGAACATGCAGTATTTATTCACTTATGCGCGACAAAAGTATTGTTTTTGTTTGATGCCACGGCGGCCTAGCAGTGACAACAGCGGCCTCAAATTTACTGAAGCTGCGAGGCAGCTTTTCAGCCAGTCCCCCTTCTTCTCGGCAAACACTCGCATGGCAGATTCCCTCGTTGGCGTTACGTATTCTCCATGCACGCGCGGTAGCGCTGCAGAAGTTGCAGGGCGCCTTTTATATTGCAGGGTGCTGTTCTCATCGCGACGATTGCATTCATGAGGCTGACGTAACGTGCAGCCTCTGCCACTGTCAGGCCTGAATCGCCCATGCTGTCGCTTTCCGTGTCGTCCTCATCACTATTGCTAGCCGACACTTTGGCAACAACAGAGGCAACGATGGCGAAAAGTCGAACCACGTAGCCGACATCTCTTCGCGGTCACAGCAAGGCTGCCGAGAAACTTCTTCGCATTCCAAATGCTACACACTGTAGTCAACAGCAGGTCCCTGTCGCGTGCCAGCGCCGACTTCTTCATGTCACGTTTGATAGCACAATTTCTTCTATGCTGAGCATCCGGCGTCTTTTTTATCTGAGCTTCAGCATGACGTGAGTCCTCGCTTGTGCGACGCCACAACGCTCTCTGGCATGCCGCCGAAACGATGTTGATGTGGCTTCACACAGGAATGCACAGGGTGCTTGGAGGCAGTTGTTCCGATCTCTGAAGCCTGTTGTTCTGCCGGGCCGCCCGATGGAGATGACACATTGCTGTGTTTGCTCAACGAAAAGTGAAAACACTATGTGTTAACCGATACGTACGCAATAAGCTGGTACGGTTTATGCGAATACAAAACACATTATGTTCAATGGCTGCAGAGTCGGGGATGTGACTTTTAAAACGAAACTACTGTTAAAGCAGGCACAGTTTAACGAGGTCTTACTGTACTAGAAAAGAGTGCTTAAACAATTTTAGTTCATGGCTTTTACCAATTGCTGGCATGCTGTAAGTGGCACTTGCTTCCTGACAAACATACTGACGAAGGTGTGTTGAGGCCCCTAATACGAGGGTTGTCTGTAAAATAAGGTTCCCAAGAAGCTGCATTTGCGAGGAACGCTGTTACGCGGGATCCAGCCACATTGGCGTGTAGCTTGGTTCCCCCTCTCCCAGTCCCAGCCCCAGAGAGCTGTCTGCGATGCTCAGTCTTGGCTTGGCAGCTGTTAGAGATGGAGCTCCCACTCGCTTCTCCCACCAGGTACGAATTATTACACTTTCTGATTTGTTTTTTTTTTTGTTTTTTTAATGCAAAGAACACTGCGCCAGTAGACATTCGTTCCCAACTATGTGAAGTCTACGGAGAAAAGTGTATGAGCGTACAACACTTGTGCAAATGATGCAGAGAATTCAAAGACAGACGTACAGACATCCATGATGAACAGCGTTATGGACTGCCATTGGTTTTGGATAAAACAATTGCGTAAGTGGAAGAAACAATGCTGAAAGATCTAAGGGTGATGGTTCAGGAGCTCTGCGAGGTGATCCCTTATGTCAGCAAGACCTGCATTGACAAAATTTTGACAGACCATTTAGACTATGCCAAGATGGGTCCCAAGAATGCTTATGGAAGACTACAAACGGCAACATGTTGAAGCAGCCCACGAATTTCTTCAGGCCTACGAAACCGATGGCGAGGAATTCTCGGACTCTGTTGTCAATGGGGACGAGACTTGGGTCTACTACATGACACTGGAAACGAAACAACAATCCCGTCAATGGAAACATCCAGAGTCACCGAAGCCGGGGAAGTTCAAACAAACACTGTCTGCCGGCAAAGTGATGGCAAGCGTCTTTGGGGACAGGAAGGGTTTATTGTTGTGCAAAGTCACGCCTGTCGGTACAACAATCAATGTGGACCGCTACTTCGAGATTTTGCAGAGCCTTCACCACTCAATTCAAAACAGGAGAGGCATGCTCACGAAGGGAGTGTGTTTCCATGAGGACAGCGCTCATCGACACATTGCCCATGTAACAAACGATCTCATCAACAAATTGGGATGGGATACTGTCACACATCCGCGCTACAGCCCAGACATAGCCCCAATGGCCTACCATCTCTTCCCTGAATTGAAGAAACACCTGGGTGAGATGCATTTCAGAACCAGAGAGGAGCTAAAAGAAGAGGTTTCAGCTACCTTTACGGCGCAGCGGGAGAGTTCCGCAATTCAAAAAATAGGGGAGAGTCTAAGCTTTCCAAACAGGTATTATTGAATGCCAATAAACATGCTTTCCATTGTGAAAATAATTGGGAACCTTATTTTACGACTTGGAAAGCATATTTAGCACCAGCGGACAAGGACAGAAGGGAGACGACACCACAGTGCGCAAGCTTCAACAACTTGATTTTCAGGAAACACCCATCTATTTAACCCATGCACAGTGGCGCCACCTCATCCAAATCTTAACCATCCAATAAAGCCGTCTCCTTATTTAACAAGTCGACCGAAGTGCCCCTTCGGTCAACTTGTTACTGCTAGAAAATTTCTAGGACTTGTTACTGCTAGTTGCTGCTAGAAAATTTTACAAATTTTCTATGTCTCAAAAGGGACCCTGTGATGTTATTTTATCAGCATGTTGTGTCCCAACGAGTTCCTTGTATGGTCCTGAGGTGAACACAAAATAAATTTTTAACGATTGACTCAGACAAAAAAAAAAATGAAAGGAAAGGACGCATACCCTTTCGCATTTCGCTCTTCTAGCGAGGACTCGGTGCTACTGCCAATCAAATCGCCTTACGTTAAGATAGCTGAAGCCGTCATCTCGCTATGGCCGTTCTATCACAACCCACATCCATACTTTTTGGCTGATGACATTGCTATAGTGACAATAGCCACGTCCATCGTGCAAGTTAGCACAGTGCCGCTAGTGACTTCTTGTGACGCCTTCACCACAACACTCAACAAACAGTAGTGTTCCATCGTTGTTCACAGAAAGGGGGAAAAAGGAAATAAATCTAATGTGTGATAATGATTGCTGTTGCCATTGCCTTTGCACCAGCAAATGGGTAGAACACATTCTTTACAGTTATAGTTCTGTGAGCTCTGGTCAATGTCAGTGTCACGAGATGGCATAGCCAGTGCTGCTCTACACATCTGTGTCTCCAAGGTTGAGGCCAGACTAAAACTCTCTTAGAGCATCTTTCATCTGACAGAATTCAACCGTAAGATTTGCCAAAGAAGCAAGGTGCTGTGTATCGTCCCACATAATGGCACATTTTTGGAAGAGCCTAAATTACCTACGAGCCCAACACCACATGAGGTGAAGGGCATGCTTTGTGTAAGCCATTGGGCCATGCACCTGTGGTGTCAGTTTAACCTTTTTATTTATAAATAGTGCATAGACCTGAGGCCTCTTTGTAACTATGAAAAGTGTAAAACATGCTTTTGTTTATGAAGTTTTGACTATATGCACTGTGTGGACTTGTGTAGTATGATCTTAATGCGCAACCAATCGGAATGAAGGACATAAGACGTACGTTTCACATGCCTTCTACCTCACGTCTGCTGCTAAAATCGTTGGTGTGGGATGTTGCTGTCAGCACATAAGCTTGTCTCTGGTAATATATTAAATGCCCTGATCTTGGTGCTTTCACTGCCGCTGAAGAACATTAGGTCCTACAGTAAACAAATGCAGAACAAAAACAAGCATAATTTGCACCGTAGGGCCTCTTTAATGCTGGTTGAAGCAGACAAAAAGCTAGCTATCATTGAAACGAAGTGATAAACAGATGGGTAGCACTGAACTGTGGCAAATATTGTAATGATGGCAGGCATAAGCGGATTTCAGTGCTTAGCCTAATTTTGCTTTTCAAAGCAGGCTGTTGTAGGAAGTCTCAGTTTTGATTTCACCTAGTCTCAACAACAAAGTGTGCAAACTACGTTCGATACACGCCCCTTTTCTTTTCTAGTGTCATCTGCGTTCTATTGCATGCAGGAGATCTGTTGTACTGAGCATGGGGACTTGGGAAACCTGTTGTTGACAGCTGTGTAGATCACTGTGGTCTTCTATAATTGATTGTGCAGTTATGCTTGAAGCTAACTTTTCAAGTGTGTGTAGATGAGTTTTGTCTCAAAAGACTTATTTTGCTTTTACATGCTGGTGGACCAAGAAGTTGCGTAGCCACCACGTCTTGTGAGCTCCGTTTTCTAGTTTTTTGGCCCTTTCTCTGGGGCAGAGGTTTATCCGAAGCTTTGTGGAAAATCATTGCTAGTGTGTAGAAGCCTGCACGAAAGTTTGCGCTGCTTCTCTTCCTATTGGTTCCACTTGGGACCTCTATTCTTCAATTAACCAGCTTTTCCTTTTTCCTTTCTTTCTTTACATGCTTCTTCTCCTTTTTACTAGCAAAGGCCTTCTATTTATTCATGTGTTCTCACTTATGATACCCGCATTCTTCTCTCACATTCTTCACACAGCACTGAAGCACTCTCCTTCAAAGAGGAAAGGAGCTCCTGGGAGAACACGTCAGGTTTCAGCCAACGAACAGGATGTCATCAAGGAAGAAACGGAAGCAGACACATCGCCAAGCAGAGATCAAGGTATCTATCAATAGCCAGAGTTTTGTAAATGACAGCCTTTGCAGTGTGATCAAGAAGCAACTCTGTTTGTTGTAACGCTAATTGAAGCTAACACAGTGATGCATAATTCTTTTGTGGTTGTTTTGTTTGTCATTACTATGCTGTGAACCATGGTGCCGAGCTTTCATAAAGCCTCAGTGAAGTGGGCAGCAGCTGTTGGACCCTGAACAGAACTTCAGCATTGCAGCATTTAATGTACCTACAACTGCGACTGACCCAGAAACTACAAATACCACACATTCGCTTTTTTGTAAAGAGAGCACAAGTTGAGGAACACTGCTTGTAGCCCAAGTTTGTTGCTTTGGCAAAGGCAAAGGCACTCCTTGATATTGAAAGTCTGATGGAATCTTGTCTCATTGGGCAAAATCTTAGCAAATAAAAACAGAGCACTCCTCAAGTTAGAGTTCTTTAAGAACAGACATTTTCATTTGTTCACAGGTGCCAAACATTTTCTAGAATACCAACTCCGTCAGTGTTCTGTCTTTATTTCCAAAGGTGCCCCATGTACTGTATTGGCACCACTATATGTTCAAGTGCATTGTTGCGTGCTCTTGTGTGGTCGGGAAGCGTTCTGGCCCTTCATGGTTGTGCATCAATTGTGGCACGCGTGAAGCTCGCAAGAGAAGCAGCCCGACCATGCTTGATGAATGGAGGCAGCAGCAGCAGCCTTAGCAGTGTGGGCCCCAACAAGCCACAGTGGGCAGCGCCAAGCCACCACAAGGACCATTGCTGTTGCCGTTGCTACCGCCGTCCCTACTGCCGTGTCTGCAGTTTGAACGAGAGCTTGGGCCCCCACTTGTTGCTCGCAGGGGGAAAACTGCACCTCATGATACTCCTCCTATGGACTCAATTTTTAACTTTTCTTCTTACCTCCTGTGGCGACGTGCGTGTGTGTGCCTATTGTTGCCTGTTGTTGGCACAGTTAGCAGCAAATGCTGTTAATAGATGGATCAACTTGCTAATGGAATGGAAATGTCGTGGCATATTTTTATGCAAACATTGCAGTGTGTAAGCCACTCTCCTTGTGCAGTAGCCAAGCATAGCTTTTATTTGTGTATTGTATAGCAGTGTATGTTGCCTGATTTAAGACTCTGACTTTAGCGCTATATCTATCTGCCGAGAGGCAGACCAACAAAACTTGCTGCTTGATGTTCAAATAATTTTCACAGTATCGGCAGTATTTCTTAGTAACACTATGTGGTCATTACCGTATATTGTGAGTATTTGTGTGCGTATCTGTTTTTTAGCTCTGACAATAAGCTCTTGTCTATTTATCTTTCTTTTAGATGTTCATATCTGTTCATATCCTATGTGTAAAAATGCAGTAACGCCAGCACTTATTGGGTAGGTACAATTAATTGTGCACTGTTGAACAGTGGGTTGCAAGCTCAAAGGGATACATTTAGCAGATAGGATTGACACCCCTGTGTAAAAGTTATCAGACCAGGTGGCAGAGAAGTCCTTACTTGAAATTTGTCTTACTTGTCTCTAATACATAGTGACAACTACCACCTGTGTTAATACTTACGACTACTTTTGTTGTCTTTACTGAGGCTGCAGTCTTAGAATTGTAATTTAGAATGGTTGTAAGGAGTTAACTATTTTATTTGCAAGGCCACTTTGTCTTAAAACACTATGCCATTTAAATGTTCAATCCCTGTGCGTGTTGTTTATGCATTCTCATTGTCTGTGCTTGGCGGCTGTATGTTGGCACGCATATGTAGCAATTGTCTTTCTAGTGTTGTGAAATTTTTGTGCATTTATAAATGCCTATGGAGCATTGTAGCATTTTCCTTTTGTAACTTGTTGCTACTTAAGGCTGTTAAATATTCTAGCTATAATGAAGGCATGTTATTATTAGTAGTGTGCACTGCATCAACAAAAAAATGTTTTCAATAGATGCCAACTGAAAGTAGAGCGGTGTGCCTAATTTTGTCTTCGGGACATACGGTAAAACCTCCATAGTTCGATATTGAGTTATTCAATAGTACAGATAGCTCGTATAATTTGTGCAATCTCGTCATTCCTCATGCATATTTAACTTGATTTAACTTGATTTAATTTGACACCTGATCGATACTGATGTCTGTCTGCGCTAGGTTTCAGTTCAAGCGTCGGAGCAGCATACCCTGGCTTTATTTTTTAATATCATGGTAATAGTGAGGGTGGCTCCACTAATAGGGCACCGCTAGGGCTAGATGAGCAGAGAAAAAATCCTGACTTACATGCATGTTTTTAAATCGTAACAGCTAAGAATGGGAAAATCTGTAGGGCCTGTCAGTTTTCAACAAGAGCTGATCTGAGCTGACGGGGAAAATTTTAGGCTGCCGCTTCGAAGTGTAATGCTCAAGGAGTGTCTCAGTGTTTCTCAACAAAAGCTTCCGGTGCTGTGAAAGGAGATACTTAAGTCATACAGTGGCCCACACTGAAACAGTGGCCAGAATAATAACCATTGTGTGACCAATATCTGTAAGAAAAATGTAAATACCAAAGTGCGCTCCTCATGCTGTGCACAGCACGCAACGTTCAGCTTGGCCAAGTGCACTGGTGGCCTTTCCAAAAAAGAATGTGTGCTGTCCAGATCAGGAACATAATTCTGGGTGCTGTAGGCTACCAAACCAAGCATCCTCACAATACCAACTGCTTAACATAACCATTTAGCAGATAGACGATGCTTATGTGTGCCTGCATAACAAAAGTTTCGAGCCTTTTTTCTCCAACGCTTTCTTTTTTGTACAATTCAGATATCTGCTTAATTTGAATATTTTTTTTCTTTTCCTACATGCATTGAACTAACGAGGTTTTACTGTATTGTCAATTACGTGCCACACATGTTTACATGGGTATGCCATCTATTTACATGCGGCAGAGTTGCCTTTGTAAATGTGATTCTCATTTGTAGGTGGCCACTTGCGATGAGATGCACAAAGTGATAGGTCAGTTTCTAGACAGAGCTTGTCTAACAGTCTGCCGTCAGTTGCCTCCAGAGCAGCCTGTAACACACGCTGTCTTGTTTGGCACAAGTTGCCGTAAGGCAAGAAGAAAGGACAGGGCCATTTGCACTGCATTATGTTGTCAGCAGATCCATATCATTTACAGTGTAGATCATGGTCAGTTTCAATTGTGAACGATGCCAAGTAATGTGTTGATCTGTGGCATTGGCAATCACCTGAGCTTCTGAAGAGCAATCATTCTTATTCGCTTGCGTCGTTGCCTGTCGTATCATAATTTCAATGTGCATTTATGAAGTTTGACATATGTGTAAAAATATTTGAGCAGTCTGAATTTTCGGTTATTGAAACCTTGTGCTTTTCTTTTGTGTATAGTTCACCTGTCGTTTCACGCTGCAGCGTCCTGTGATTGTTGATGGCACGAAGACTTGTTAGCACTAAGCATTTGAGCCATGTAGGTTTCTTGCCCTCATGCAGAAGTGTCCTTACATGTATAGGTACAATTGTAAGAGTCACAACGCATTTATTTCAGACCATGTCATGATCTTTATGCCTCATATCTCAAACAGTGTGGACTAGCAAGTTTTATCTGAACCTAACTATCAAATGTCCATATTGATGTAAGTATTTACTCACAGTATGAGTAATTCTTTTTTTTACCACGTTATGAATCAAATTGAAGTAGGAGATTATGAGTTTTGTTGTTTGAATGTTATGTTTATCTAGACAGTTCTCAATGTAACCTCTGTTTTATTTGTAAGATTACCTTGCAAGTCTTAAATAAAGCTGTTTTCTACACTGCAAAAAATACACTGTCCATTGCTCCCCTTTCATTGTTGAACTAATTGACTCAATTGTAGCAAGCACATCTGATCAAAGCAGAATAACTCTGATTCCATATTGTTTTCTACTGACCTCTTAACTCTCACACATCTCAGAAGTCATTTCTTCTTTTGTATAAGTGCATCCAAGTGTTTCACAGACGAGTTGGGTATAAAATATGGTGCATCAGGTGGAGGCTATTGCTAGTGCCAAAACCGGAATGTGAATGCTGTTCTCAGATCTCAAAGGCACATAACAGTGTGTATACAAGAAGGCCTTCTTAAAATGAAGCTTTCTTTGCCTCATCCTCCCTCTTTCTGGGGCGTTCTTGCCAAGTAGAAAACAACTTCGGCCACTGAATATCTGCAACTAGGCACGTTACACTGGGCATAACAACATTTGCTTCATTGTTACATTGGCATGATCACATTGTATTTGAATAAGCATTGCTTTGCGATTGTATCATTAGCATTACATATGCATAAATTTACGTTTGATTTATGTCAGTTTGCACAAACATTTCTGTCATTAACGTTATGCTTGCATAACATCTGCTTTACCATTTGCCCAAGAACCAAAGGAGGCGTTGTTTAACACTTATTTCAACAAAATGTTTGATCCACCAAATTTTTCACCTTTAATTTCTCAGCCGGCATGCACCGCATTCAGAAGCATGAATGTGGCATTGTGTCTGTGATCTTTATGAAGGCACACAAAATTTGTGTAAAAGACATCTAGTGGCGTTGGCTTCTCAAAGTACACCACTGTTGCAAGTCATACTGAGTTTAACCACACACGAGTAGAAATGTTGCTCCTAAAAAGGTCGCTACAATGTGCGAGCACTCAAATGGGTGCTCCGCTGTTATCATCAAATTAGTCTTCCTTGTGCAGCATAGGCTGAAGGTGCGTTGCATACATAATGCTACAGGGGAGGACCACAGAACTAAAGGAAGAACTCGGGTGACAAGGAACAGCTTGCTTAATCACTCCACTTGCTATCTCACAATGCCTGTAGCACTACATACAAGCTTATGAATTGCGTGCGTGTGATAATGTATTGTTCTATTCTGCCACTGTTGCGCCACTCGAAAAGTTGTGTTAAAGGTGTTGCTGAAGACTGCGGTAATATGGAATTTCGCCTTGCCCCCATTTCCTTCCCACTCCCATTCATTCTTGGCAGGCTCGGACTTGCCAGCGTCTGAGAAGAACTCTGTGTTCAAGTTCAGCGATGGAGACACGGCAGCCATGATGAAAGAAGCACTGAGCTTTTCTTCGCACCCCGCTGGCACAGAGCGGAGCAAATCCAACTCCGAACATGTGTCAAAGTCGGTTGTGCTACGTTCGCCTGCCACTGTTGTCACCATTCGAGCCTCGGAAACAGTCAGGTACTTGGTCTCCTCCCCTTGAGGCTTAGCCTTGTGGTGCCCCTATGCCATGTTGACTCGATTGTAACGTGCCCTCGATAGTGATGAGCCCGCAATTTTGAGCCGATCAGGGAAGGCATAGCTGTCCCCTGAGCCAATCAGAAATGACAATATGGCGAATTTGACAACCTGGCAGATTTTGACAGTGTCTGGAATAGTGACTAAGCTTTGAAATTGTTGCATGATGCTCTCTCCTGGTCTTCTTTCTTTCCTCTATGAGAATAACACCACTTGCAGCACCGTGCGGATTGGATGGCAGAAGTTTTTTTAATGGCTATGATGATAGCTTGTCACTGTTGCAGTTTTGGTTTCGTACTTGAATCTAACGCACATCTAATTTTTTATGTTACCTTTTTCAGAAAGAAAGTGCACGTTAGAATTGAATAAATACAGTCCTATGTTTCCATATGTAGAAGGCAACACTGTGAAGGTTAGAGAGACTTCTCTCGCTGCTGGTAATTGTGACCAAAAATAGTATGTCATATATGAAAGAAATATATAGGTATGCATCATGTAATCCAGTATAACATTGTCTCATACTTTTAAGTTGCAAAATATTATGTAATTATTGCATAGAAGGCATTGCATATCTGAACTAATTTACCGCAAAACCAATGAAGTGACTCATTCCACCTACCAACAGCCCCAGCACACTGCTTGCGATTGGGACCAAAGCATAGTGTGTCACCCTACAAAAATGCGCATATAAAACACGCTTTAGCGTTACATTATTTCCACAACTTGTAGTTGTAATATGTGAAGTAGTTATTCTACAAAAAGTGTCACAGGCCAAAACTAACTGCACTACAAAGTACACAAAGTTATACTCTATCACCACATTTCTTGTGTAGCCTCTACAGTACTGCCTGCTTTGTACGGAACAGAGTATAGAAGATTGTGAAGTTGGTATTTTAGTTTGATAGGTAAAGTCACTAAGAAGAGTGAGATCGCTTCCTACAAAGTTAATGAAGTTTGACGTATATCAGTCGGACTAGATAAGCATAGCCTCTGGCTTGCAGTATTTGTCATCTTAGGACATTTTCTGCTGTATCTAGAGGATTATGACTTTCTCACTCATTGAAATGCAGCTGGCAGTAAACAAGTTTACTTCACACGAAATAGCTCAATACATGGACTACACCTAGAACAGGACAGGCATCTCTTCTACATGTTGTGACTTTTCAGTGTATTAATATATAAAGTGAACTGTAACCAACTTGCCCAGCAACAGGCTATAAAGAAATTAGTTTGTTAGTTATTTATAATTTGGTACCCTAGTCCAGCTGAAGCTGCTGAAATAAGTGCATCAATCTTTCACCATGTGATGTTTTTCCACATTTTTGATTACCAGAATCTGAGAAAGTACAGTCATCATTGTAAAAATCGGTTTTAACAAAATCGGAGCACCTTTCCTCAAAAAAAGGATGGTTGAATGTAAAGCTTTCCCCCAATGCAAACTTTATCAAAGTCAAAGTCCAAAGCTGTCAACCACGCAACGAACCCAAAAAATGCTGAGCGACCCGATGCTTTGCATATGTGATTTGATTGCTTGTTTAGAATTGTATTTTGTGAATGTTAAAGTTAAATGAAGACCCACTTGCACTCACGGCCAAAAACATAGTGCAGTATAATCTTATTCATTTCAACTTCGGGTAAATTTGAACTGATGCAGTGGTCCTGTCAAAATTATGTGCATTTCAACGTGCGAAAACGCCTGGTAATTTGAATGCATAGTAAGTTGCAGCAGTTCATTCGAACATACTGTACCGCCAACTGTCCTCTCAGCAGCACACTAAATCGCATGATGGGACTTCCAACTTGACAGCATGACCGCATGACGGCTGCTACTCCCATCTACCATTGCAAGTACCGTATTTTGGCATGTATAACCCGCTCCAAAAACGTTTAAATTTAACAGTAAAGTGACAGTGCAGGTTATATGGAAATTTTGCCTTGAAGTGAGGCTTAACAGCAGAGAAAATTGTGCTTAGATGCCTGGCTTCATCACGGCAGCGTGCATGGCGCTGCCATGCAAAATATATCGCCCTGAAGAAGACAAGTCCACTTGTCGAAACGGTGGCTTCCGTTTTTACCTTGTTCTCGTTTTTCACATCGTCTTGAATTTCCATCTCCCGCCTTCCCCGTGACTTCCAGAACTCATCACTCATTTTAGTTCAGTGTACAATACGCCGCGTAACATAGCGCTGCATGCAAGTCCTCCATTCAATGAGCTTGCTTTAATTCGAACAAATTCTCGGGCCCCTTTGAGTTCGAATTATAGAGGTTTGACTGTAGTATGTCGCTTACTGGAAGCACAGAGATTCAGAAATAACATGTTATTTTATGTAGCCTTATATCCACAAGTTGTATTTGTGTATTAAGTAGTTGCTCTATTGAAAAAGTAGCTGGTCAAGAACAACTGCACTATAATATGCGCAAAGTAAGATTTGTATGACCGTGCTATTTGCATAGCCTTTGCACCGTTGCCTGCTAATTATGAAACAGAGTGTAGGGTGCCAGCTGCATGTAACACCTGGTGTTGTGTGGTGTGGCAGCGTGAGTTCCCTGGGGCCATCTGCCGTGCGCAACCTGACGTGGACTCCCCCCCACAGTGTTGAAGGCTCTACCCCGACACACACGGAAGGAACGCCTTCGTTTACGGAGTCCAGTTCCAGCGGAGACATTGGTGGGTACCTGAGCCATTCTTCACGCCCATTGTCAAGCTCACCACCCATATGTTGTTGACTACTGTACGAGTAGCTGTAGACTGCTGTTCAGAGAGGCTGTAAAATGGTGTGTTATATTTGACTGTACAGGTTATCAGAATAATATACCCCAAATAACAAACAAAACAAATACTTCGTGTATGTGCACAGGTATGTGCACAGATTTAAGCCACTCGTACATTGAAAGCAGCGAAGCTGTACAAGAGAATTCTCACACCCTTCAGAAATCTGGGGGTCTGGTTTGCCAGTGCCCGAAATCTACCCAAGACTGCAAACGCTCCACTGTACCTGGTGCAATTCAGCTTATACTCGAGTTTTTAGAAACACTCTATTGTATACAAATTTAGTATGCCTATACTCTCCGCTATATCCAATACGTTTCTGTATGCTGTGCTGGCTCTACCAACGCCATGCTGATACGGCTACCTTGGGGGCTTTAAAGCAGGGTTTGTTGCTGGCTGTACTCTGGCTAATATTGGATGCTGTTGCGCGTGCCACTGCACGAAAACTATTGTGGAACTCCCCTATGCAGCCTCAGAGTAAGAAAGAAAATTGAGGTGACCTTTTACTTGTAGTTGTGACCATAATTGAGCTGGTAGACTTCTTTTTTTCTTTTTCTTTTTCTTTTTTCTTTAGAGGTGATAGTGTGTTTCCGAATGCACAGGCTGTGATTGCATCCTTCATCACATTGAACACCTTGATAAACCACCCTGATAAACTCTTCTGGGCAGGGGCTAGTGAAACAAACTTATTTTTATCTCGCAGCTTGCCCAACGACACCCCTTAAGAACTGGATGAATAAGGGGTCACAGCCTTCGCTCGGTGACTCACAAGGGCTACACGACAGCGAAACGGTGAGTAACTATTATTAGTTGGTGCTTTTTTTCACGTATCACTGCTGGAGGAAGTGGCTGCATCTTGCTGTGTCATGCTGTATGGCTCTTTGAAAAATGAGCACTGTTTTTGCGTCCGAGATGATGGACTGCTCAGCTTTTGTGAATGCAGTGTAATCTCAGCCCGAAAACTAGGTCCCCTTAATGTTTATCGGGAATGAATATATTAGGGAGTCAAAAAAATTATACGCACTCTTATAGTAGAATTTACTTTAGCAACATTTCACAAAACAGAAATAGACGATTTCTTTATGGTCACATTCTGCTTTTCGGCATACTTCTTTGTCTACCTGTTATCTAGCAGAATCCAAAAGGTTGCATGCACATTCAACATTTTTGCCTGTCGTGGATGTTTATCCAGCTCCGTCATAACTGCTGACACTTGTGCAGACTTGTTTGAAATTGCATATGAATTCGAATGCAGTTGCTTGCAACAAAACAATTTCTGCACACTGCGCACAAAGTTTTTAATAAGCCCCAGCACTGGTAACTTGAGTCGGACCAGAAAAACAGATTCCTCATTTTGTGCTCTTCTTTCATGCAAATCTTGTGTGGCAACCTTCATTTTTCTAGCTGCAGGTGAAGTTGAACTGATGTAGCATTTTCAAAACCACGCTGTTGATGGCCTCAAACTATGAAGCACATATAAGAAAGTGTGTGGCAAGCACAAGTCTGAAGACAATTGAAGTGTGGGAATTTTGTACTCACTCTCATATTACTAACTTTTTCATGCCCAAGACCACTGGGATCAGAATGAAGAATACTGATTATTTACCCATAGCATTTCAGGAGCCTTTTAGGGAAGAAAAAAAAAATATCTTAACACTGCACTCATAATGTGAATGAGTGACTCTGCACCTAAGATAATCTTGGAATACTAAAGCTATGCTAACTTGTAAGTCAGCAGAGAAGGGAAAGTTGACATTAGCTTTGCGATTTTCAGTGTTGACAAAAATAGCTACAAGTTTTAAAATGCAACAGCCATGAACGTTTAGCATGAAGTGAAGTCATCTATGTGACCTGCCTTGACGGTACATTGTGAAGTTTTCCAGTTTCAACCGATGAGTGTCGACTTTGTGCATTTCAGCTCGCTGTGTGTAGTGGGGATTTGCCTTGCAACATCAGTATTGCAGCATGAAGAACGGGGTTGAGCATTGTGCCTTGTGTCTGCTGCGCGATATTTTTTCTGTGCCTTTTGTTGTGCAAGCGTCGATCCGGAGTAAGAAAGCTTGGTACGTTTGCAACTGTGCATATTTCACTGCATTAGGTGGTAGCAAAACTTGGTCACATAATGTTTCACGTGATGCAATGGCCAAACTGGGCTCACGCCCCTGGCAAAGCCAGTTTCGGAAGCTATATGTTCTGCTGCCATAGAGTTTAAAAGTTTTACGCCTTTCATCTAAAGCTTGAATGTACATTCTAGCCTTGTGCAGTCTGTGTATAGGTGCAGTACGGCATCTTATTTGCAAGCTGTTAATGTGTAAAGGCAACAACAAATAGAACACTACAATGCAAGTGCATTGGTCCACTGTGCGTTCTGTGTCATGGAATAGTGAAACAGGGTCAGGTCAAAAATTGTAAGTAGCAAATGCATCCTTTGGACTGTCCTTGAGCTAAAAGGTTTCTGGGAAGCCATCACGTTTCACACAATCTGCTAGAGGCTGCATGCTGAGACGAGTCATGTTTCATTTATTGCTCACCGTGCCTGCTGGCATGACTCACAGCGAAATAGCAAAAATCTATTTTCTACATAGTGCCAGCCCTGGTTCTGTGAAGGCTTCTTTTTTTTTTTCAATAACTTTGTAATGAAAGTTAGAAAGTTTTTAAAAAGTTCTTGCACCCTGAGGGGCGTCATTGTCAGGTCTGTTTCTTAAGTGCGCTCAACTGCTGATTTAGGGTCATAATAGGTGTCTTTTGCATATTCCCCATGAAAATGTGGCAAGCTTGCAATGCATAATATGGAGGGTTTAAATTTTCACCATGTCAACAGAACTAAGAAGTGTTTTCGCTTCTATCTTGAACAGTGGCATGTGAGTACAAGATGGAGGCTACTTACTTTTGCCTTTCGATTTTTCTGTACCGCCACCATTTGCTGCTTAGCTGTTGCTTACTTCAGCTACGTCATGTCCACAGTGCTGTCAAGCTTTCACAAAACTGATTAATGTGTATCATTGCCCGTTCATATTCCTTTTCCTAGCAGAAGGGCTTATTATTGTGTAATTTATGTCAGACAAGCATTTTACCTTGTTTATGGTCAGCACCAGAAGCCAGCATTAACATTGTCTCTGGCTTTAGTTTTAATCGTTAGCTGTTCTTATGCTATGGACAAAATTCTATTCTTAACCAACGGACTAAATCTCAACACCTTTGCAGAAACACTCATGACTGTATCTCTTGCACTCATTTCTTTGTTTAACTAGAAGGTGATAGCCATTCTGCAAAACTGTGTCCTGTCTGTAACTTGTTATACTGTACTAGTACGGCATGTGCGAAAAGACATCTGCAAGGACACTTAAGAATGAAATATATAAGGCTTTTGACGTAATAGTTCTGTGGAAAGCCGGAAGTTGGAGAGAAGTAATTAATAATTTAATAATTAATTCACCCTGCCATCTGCTGCTGTCTGGTTAGCTCAGATCGTGGAACAGCTGCCCCAGAAAGGCGGTGGTCCCAGGTTCAAGTCCAGGACCAGGAGAAATTTTTCTTCAACTGCGAGGCTTTTCTTTCGAGGGTCCCATATGGGCTTCCTTTGTAGCTATTGCTACGAACGGGTGGATGTCTGATTTTCTCTTTATTAATTAGTTCTCTCCACCTTGCGGGTTTCCGCAGAGCTATTGCGTCAAAGTCTTGCCTTTGCTTCGAGTTGCTGACAAATTCGACTTCGCCCTGCCATGGAAAGGCAATGAACCCAGGTTTAAGTCCCAGACCAAAACGAATTCTTCTTCAGCTGCGAGGCTTTTTCTTTCAAGGAACCCATATGGGTTTCCTTTGTAGCAATTTGCTATGTTTGGGTGAATGTCTCATTTTCCCTTTGCTATATAAGGCTTTTGTTTGTTGATGTCTGACCCCTGGCTATTGTAGGCTTTCTGCCGTGCTTTTGTGTTTCAAAATTGATGCTATGCAGCTTTCAAGAGATATATATATATACAGTATAGGAAAAGTGGTGCTTAAGTACTACCTGCCGCTCGGCAACCATGTAATATTGTAATGCTTGGCCGTTTTACTATCCATTGTTGCAAGTCGGGCAATACTATAAGGACACTGTCATTTTTGTTTCATTCATGAAAATTGTTGGCATTAGTATTTCAGTCAGCAGTAAATTTTCCCATTCAAAATTTTTATTGCAGCTAGGTGTACTTTGATACTATTGAATTGCTTTTGATATATGTGTCAAGGTCCTCTTAACATTTTTTTTTTAGCATCTTTTTAAAAAGCTGCAAGCGCTACACTCAGATCGAGAGCATGGATCCACTCTGGAACCACTCAGATCCAGAGTTTAAACCACACAGATGTCTCCTTTCATCTTTCTTTTTTCCTGCTTGAATGTCTGTTCTGTGTGCTCAATTTTTTTTATCTAAAGCTTGACTAAACATACAAGCTAAACTGCACGTGACATGAAATGTAGTTTAGCCACTGCAGCCTTCTTCCAATATAGTCATGTCTCTCTGAGCAGTCTGTTCCACCTCTGTCATTAGCACTGTCTCAACTTTTTAACTGCATGTGCTCTGTGATGTAACTAGTCTTTTCACTAGGCAAGTTGCTTGAAGTAAGTTGCAGTTGTAGGTACACCTAACAATGTGTGTATCCTAGTGTAGCTAAGAAAATGCTGCTTAGTTTACATTTTCTGATTTGACACTACTTGGATTTGCATAATACTGAGTTTGCTTGGGGCAGTAGTAACTCACCTTTACGGTGAAACCTTACAGCCTTCATATGAGCTCAACTTTTAGGATGCACCCCACGCCTCACATCGTTAACGCTAGCATCCTTACAATGGGCTGAAGCATATAAGCACTTTGTACTGTTCCCTTTTGAAGAAACTAACTTCAATTCTGAATGAATGCAATGCAACGCAGGCAGTATACATTAATACTGCTCACTTCACAGCCCAGAGTCAGATGAAGTCGCATACACATCGGGCCTGCAAGAAATACAATCGACTTTCGTTACCACGGACCTTGACAATCCGACAAAAGACGTCTGTTTTATCCGAAGTCCTTAATATCCGAAACGCCTCACTTCTGAAACTTTCGTCGTGATGTCTAACAACTCTGTTGCGAAGAGTGAAAAAAAAAAAAAAAAAGAAAAGAAAAAAAGAAGTCGCAGTTTTGCTCGAAAGGCAAAGCATCGGTTGTGATAGCAAATTAAGCAAGATAAGCGCAACAGCAGCAGCGAGCGAATTGACCTTCGCGCTGTCTCTCGCTTGAACGCGAACTAAACGTCAAAAGCACAGCACATATGAAGCTACCGGCACTGGGCACACTTCGTCCACATCACAGATCGCTTTCAAGATACGGGGCCCGCGTGGGCAAGCACTTCCTCCACATTGCAGATCGCTTTCAAGATATGGCTGCCACGCCGTAAGCAGCAGCCGCCGGAGTAGAACCCTCTCTCTCGCCTCGAAGGTGGCGTGTTCCCACCCCGCCTTCCTCCCTGGCATGCTCGATATGGAACCGCGATCATCAGCCAACCCTCGCAAGTCAGTTGTCAGCCCATGTCGACACGGCAAAAGTATGTTTTATACGCCCGATTTTGAAAAAAAATTGCCGCTAATTTCATCCGCTGTAGCCAGTAGTCTGTTGTAGCACGGTCCGTTAAAAGCAAACTTCGTTGCATTAATAAAGTAGGTAGAACAAACTAAGGCTGAAATATGGTCCGTTATATCCGAAAGTCTGTTGTACGCGGGTCCGTTGTAACGAGCGTAGACTATAATTGAATTGTTGTTAATGCGAGCACTTAATGGTGCCCACTAACGCAGCAATGGCTTCATGCTGAAAGTGACATCTCAAAATCGAGAGGTGGTGATCCAAGACACAAACCGCAAACTTTTGTAGTGACCATTGGCCATGCCACGACCATGCTGGCAAAAACTGAGCTTGTTGAGTCATCTCCCCACACTGCTGAATCAATCCATTTATTTTGTTTCACTCAACACATATTCACATTCAATGCAATATGAATGAAACCACTGCGAAGGGAGAGGAGGTGAGTGGGAATGCCATGCACTTACGGAAGAGTGACCGTGAAGGACCTCTACCCAAGGTTGTTCCTGCATGTAACACATTAAACATTGCATCAAATAAAATTGAAGAGAAGGACTGATTTGGTGAGCTCAGAACAATAGCTTGGTGTGGATTTAAAGTCACACTAGGTGTACTCCTCGGCTTTAAGTGGCACTTTGTGGTTGGAGAATACTTTGCTGGGCTGTGATTGTTGGGTGATACTACATGATCACCACCACGTCCAATTACCCTCACGTCACTTTTGGCACAAAGTCACACTGCATTCACTGTGCTTGTGTTCGGATGTTTTGGCCCTTCTCAATCATACATGCATGAAGCAGTTGGAAAAGCAGCATTTGCCTAATGGAATTTCTCGGCAGAGCTGCAGTCATTGTTGGCACTACTATGTTGTGTATTAAAAATCTTGGACCACATCTGTATAACCGCATCCCTATAAAAGCAACACGGATATTTCCTGCATCAAAGCTTTTGTTCAAGCAACTTGCCTCACGCAATGCCAATTGTATAGCTTGTGTTGATTAGACACTGTTTCCGGTGGACGCCACGGTTGATTGTCTCTATTGTCTCCTTCACTTGCTATAGCCACAGGGTGGACCACTCGTTGTCATGGAAACGTCAGTGTGACTGATGCACTCAGGCCAGTACAAAAGCAAAAACCTTGAGCATTGCCAGGCTTTCGCTGCCTTTGCACATGTTGGCCGTGCGGCCACTTCGGTTGGTAGTGCAGGCTTTACTTCTTCACTCCGCGCACACACCACATGCTTGGTGTTCCTTTTTTTTTTTCGCCTGCACTTAAACGTTTATTGTAGCTTCATTTACAGACCAAAAACAGTTTTCTGATGCCATTAATGCGTGATATTTCAGATTTTGCTGCTCGAACAGCTGCTTTCTACACAGCACATTTATAAATGGAGCACAAAAAATTATCAGACCTGACACTGCAGGTTTACTTATTTAAAAGCTTCAATATTTTCAACGAATTCTGCCACACAATACTGTGCAGTAATCCTGGACAAAGCGTGCTCTATGCAGCTACCAATTAAAACAGATACCTGTGGTAACATTAGAGCCATAACAAATGTGCACTTATCACATGATAAAGAATGAGCGCACTGGCACCAGGTGCCATGCTTGGTAGAAAATATGTAGGAATATGTATATAAAGCTTTCGTTGGTTTCCACGGCTGAGGTAACTTTAGGAATATGGTCATATTAGGCTTCCTACAACAGTTTCCTTTTATTACTACTACTGCTATTACTATATTATACGGTGTTTACCCCCTTTACGTAACAGTTTCACTTATTGCTTAATGAGCAAGGCATACAAGTGGCTTCAGTAAAATTTTTTTTTTCTGCACTTTGACACAAAGCATACTAGCATAAACTAAGTTAACCTCTTATATAAAATTTATTGTCACTCATTGCATTTTATAGAATATCGCAAACTGCACGCCATAGCACTGCCTTTAACCAGCAGAAATCATTGCATTATGCTTGACACAGAATGCTTAGATGAAGTCATCTATGCACATTTAGCACCTGTTTGAAAATTGTTTCTTTCTTCTGCTTTTTTCTTTTCACCTTAACTTGCTTTTCGTTACATGTCACCTTGTTTCTGTGTGCTGTTTTCTTTTCTTCTTTTTTTTCAAATGTATACTTCCTTCTCCTATTTACATGTTGAAAACAAAGTTTGCAGCATCTTGGTTTTTGCATCCTTCTGTGTGTGTTTGTTGCCTTGTAGTGCAGGGATACCCTCCCACTTCTGTGTTGTTCCTACATGTGTATATTGTTTGTGTCCGTGCATTGCAGTGAGCTGTGGTGGCTAAAGTGTCTTCAGCTTGCCTCTTTTGCAAAAGATAAATGAAGTGTGCAGATACCATTGTTGCATGAACATACTGTGGGATTGGGGAAAAGGGCATGGGAAGGCAGAGTGCTTTTCACCAACCAGAAAGCAAGAAATTATTCAGATCCTACACACCACAGGAATCTATAAAAGCGAAGCTTTCATGAGCCGGCAAGGTAAGATAGCGCACTACGCCTAGAGACACACTGTAGATTTCAGCGACGAACGCATCTCTCAGCCACCATGGTGGACCTTTCAGAGAAAACAGAACATTTGTTTAGCATTAAAACACGAATCACAAGTTACGATGTGCTCAACCTTGTAGAAACATGCTACAGCACCGCAGTACAGTGAGAGACATGCAGTGAATATGGGCTGCAAAACGCGTTCCGTAACTTGTCTCGTCAGCATCAGCTAGCGGATGCAGGTGCTCACTTTTTATAAGCAAAATTGTTCCTATATGACGCGGCTAGTGTTCCAAGTCTTTTAAATCAGTGGCTTGTGCAAGGGAAATTCGTAATGGTGCTTTATTCTGTCTTTATTGGCATGCATCCATGGCCTAATGGTTTGAGCATTGGGCTTCTGTGCTGGGGGAACTGTGTTTGCAAAACCTAACATTGGTTGCCTATGCAATGCCACAGTAAATGTTGCCTAAAGTATGCGCTACTAGGTATTTTTTATTTCTTCTTTTCCAAAGCTCGGGAAAAATTCTGACTCTCTCGCACAACCACGTGACAGCACAAAGGCGATGTACCACAGTGGCGATACCAAGAAGCATTTCGAAAGCTTTATCTGGCAACACAGCGTGGCAGACGTGGTGGCAGAATGGACGACTCATTCACCTTTTCCCGGTGCATGTGTCCGCGTTTGTACAGCAATCTGCTACTGAGTGAAAACTGGCAATGTTTCAGTGAGATGCGGTACCAGATACCACATAGTGCCAATCATCCAGAGGGATTTGTGCGCAGTGCATTGCCGTCACTTTTTGGGACATTTGCCGTGCCGTATGCATGCATGTTTGGCGGCAGACCCACATTTGCATTTCGTGGCAGCGTCTCGGCAGTGTGGTTTCTTCTTGACCATGCCGCTCCTCAACAAATGCATGGATGCGGCACGTTGAGTCAATGCAGGGATAGCGAGCTGCGCTCTTTTCTGCAAGTTTCACACACTTGAAGCACTTCTGCACAAAGAGGTGGCATAGAATGGCAGCTTGTTTGGGTTGTCGTCTATTAAAAGCGTGCAGTACACTTACAGCTGCGCTACACACTACACCGCATGTGCTGCCGAGCAGTTAGTTGAAGAGGCTTATCATGATACAGTTGGCAGCAATAAGTCATGCTGCCCATTCATTGATGGTTATGTCCTTTACTGAGGCTGCCACCATGCCTTCATGCATTTTCTATGCTTATTCATTTAGGCATTGCCACACCCGCATTAAAGTCGTAATCATTCGTCGACCGGTCTGGGCGTTTTCTGAAAAGGCGGAAGGTCCTTTGCGGCATGATGTCGCCTATGTCAGCCACACCATAAGTCGAGGTGGTGCAGTTGGCCTTTATGCGACAAAAAGTGATTGTTTTATGCACTAACTGGTAGGCACATGAAAGGGGCCCTGAATCGCTTTTTATCAAAGTGAAGAAAAGCATTTGAAATGAAAACAGGGTGTTTCAGAAATATTTTTCCACAGAAAGTACTTGAATGCATTCAGCAGAAGCAGGGTTGTCGGCAATCAAACACGGCCTCCGCTGTGCTCCCATTCTTTCTTCAATGCCTTGCACTGCGAAGGCTATAGCACAGTGTGGCGTGCCCAGAACTCTCCCCCTTCTAATTGTCACCAGAGCGCGCAATTCAAATTTCATTTTGGATGTTAATGTAGATGGCACAACTTCCAATTTTGGCCCCTAAAACATGCTTAACATAAGCTAAGCACGGTTGTCGTCAGCGAGCCGCAGCGCGTTTAGCCAGTGAACTCGTGGCAGCATCCCGCGGCAGCCACGGTATCTATGCTATGTAGCTGACCGCAGATACCAATAGCATTCGCGTATGGGAGTACACTTTGTTACGAAATAAAGCGTAAGCCTGCTTCCTTAACCCTTTGACGGTCTATTTTTTTGCCATATGCAACCGCACTGGGTAGATTTTTTTTATTACAGATTCCAATTCTTCTGAGGGACCTATTTCGAAAAAAGATTACCGTAATTTTTCTAAGGGGACCGTAAAGTGAGAAAAAATATATTGTGTTGGTATATATGTACTGTTTATTCATGAATAACAATAAAAAAAGGAAATAAACTAATAAGAATCAAAATTTTGATGCATTGTTATACACATAGTTCAAGGCTTAGAAAATGCGCACATGAGAATATTTCGCAACTCTCAAATGTTCCTGCTCTTACTTAAATATTTACGTCCATAGTGTAATCGAACTGCATAGGTGAGCGCACTCAAGAAAACTGTGCTTGTGTGCCCGTCAAAAAAGCAAAACGTGTGACAGACTTCTGCTAATCTTTATCTTATCGCCAACCAGAGGCAATTAGTTTTCGCGCGTCTCCAAAAAAGAAAGAAAGGAAAGGAAACGCATGCACAGCGGCATCCTTCCTATGCACACCACTGTGAGCACTAAACAAGCGAGAAACAGGCAGTCACCCTTTGAGCGATTAGTAACGAGATAGACATCAGTTTTGTGAGCGCAAGAAGCCGAAACCGCCCTTGGAGCAAAACCCAAACAGCTGCCCGCCCGGCTGCGCACCAACACGCGAGCGGTAGTATATAGACACGCCGTAGCAAACTAGCTCTAAAACAAACCATGCAATGAAAACCGAGAGAGGGAGGTGCAAAAAAAAAAGATTCCCTGTATTCCCACATAGTGGCAGCACATGCCAGAAACGAAAAAGTTAGGAAATAGGCGCGCTTTTTAAACGTATAAACGGCTCTGTAAATATACAGCATCAACCATTTTGGGCTTGTTCGTGGCGCCGTATATTTACGTCATTGACCCTCAAAGAGTAAAAAGAGTAAGGAAGCGGGCTTCTGTTTAAAAGAGAGTGTTTGAGAGAAAGGTTACTTCACAATACACTTGTGAGCTCCAAGCACCACATCCAGAAGCAAAACTTGGCTGAGATGTTCATGGCAGCCTATGCTACCCGCAGACTGTGTTATTTCACCAAGCCCAAGGGGTGGTTCAGGAACCCTTGAAGAGCCACTACAGCTTAAGTGATCAGCCAATACATTAGGCTCTGTAGACACTGGGTGTGTATCCTAGTTGTGAACTGCACAACTGGGCCTTAGGACTGCAGTGTGCTATCGTATCCTTCCTGCTCCTCTCTGCTCCGGCTTAGCATACAAGTGCACTTTGCATGTGTGCAATACTTGCAGCATAGACAGTCCCATTGTGATGACTCAAAGGTTATAACAAGTTCACTACTGAACACAAGCTTGCAGGTTTGATTCCCAATCAACACAACCCCATTTTGGTGTGGACAGAATGTGAAAATGTGCTGGTATCGTACATTAGATGTCCATCGATAAGTGGTAGAATGTTAATCCGGAGACTGCCACTACAATGTCTCTTATAGTTCCTGTGTTGCTTTGGGAGGTTAAACCCTAATAGTGCAGTCAATCAAGATAGAGGCTACCTTTTTAGCACAGCTTCATTGTGTGGTTGATGAGCTTGACATACTGAAGGATAAAGGGAAAAAAAATTCCGAGAGGTCTGTGCAACATTCAGGAACAGCACATCATAGGCAGTGAACATCAGCTCTTTTTACTGCTTGTTTGCACCTTTTGGACCATGGCACACCGATGGCTGCTGTACTACATTTCTTTACTTTCAGTAAAGAAAGTGAGGTGCAAGTGGCAGTGTGGGCAGAGCAAGAAAAAGTTTACTTAACCAGCGCTGAATGCAGCAAAGACCATGTCATAGAACTAATGCTTGGCTGTTTTACTTTTCAATGCTGCAAGTTGGGCAATACTATAGAAACACCGGCAAATTCATTGTAAAAATCTTGCACTACATTCGGAGCATGGTTTCCTGTGCTACACAAGGTGCCTGTGCAACAATATCTCATGTTATTGTGCAGTTATGGTACCCGGCCATCATTCATTGCCACAGTGTCCTGACCTTAAGATCAATGTAGAGATACAACCACAGCTCACTGAACTGCCACTGTCCTTTGTTTTTGTTCCTTGTTTTCCTTTGTATTAACCTCCTGTATCAATGTCTGTCTTTTGTCAACTTTGTTTGTCACTTTGTTGATTCTACTGGGTTCACCTTGGTTCTGCATTTACTATTCTTTCTGCAAGTGTTCCTTTGATGTACAGTCTGTTCTTTCTGATTGTTGTAATATTTATAAACTAATTGTCTGGCTTGTCTACTTTGACACTTGTGTAAGCTATGTAGTGCCAGGAGGTTGATTAGCAAGATTTGTTGTTTTGAGGAAAAACACAAAGGGTGAGGTTCAACTTTTTTTAGAAGAGTGAAGCAAGGGAATGGCTTTTCTTGTGGCATTGTTGAAGAAGTATGCAGTCGTTGCTATTGAGTAGACTTAATGGCGATGTAACATATACAGTAAACTTTGTTATTAAACCTGCACATACAGTTTGTATCTCCATGAAAGTTTCTGTGTTAAGCATCTGATGAGCTTATGGTGCCATGTATTTTCAAAATTTTGCATCTCTGTGTATGCTAAAGTTATTAGGATAGAATGGCCATTCTATACTGTATAACCAATTGGAGGTATTTTGAATAGTAGCGAAGTAGAAAAGCAATTAGCACCTCATCACTGAAATGCTCATTTGCCTTAGGACGGTCCGGAATAACCACACAGCTTCCACACTTGCCAGCAGCTCAGTCTTAAAAAATTATCTTGTGATGAAAAATAAAAAAAGGGTATAAATAACATTATTTACCAACATAACGTCTTGGAGCACAGATGGTTCACAAAAGCACTGATGGCACTCTATTTTGCAGCTGCTTTAATGCAAGTATAGTTGTCTGCACTCTGGAGGATTGTACTATGACACTCACTATGACCTGCAGCATGCAAGGTACACAAGAGCATTCTTTAACCATGAATTGCGCTATTGCTCAGCACAGCCAATTACATGTAATGGTAGAAAATTTCGCTCTTTCATTACACATGCAAAACACAGCGATTAGCACACTTCTCTGACATGCTCTGATCAAGCCAAAGGGCAATGGGGATAGGAACAAATGGATTAAAGAGCTGAGCAAAATTTGCAAGGCATTCTTGAGTTTGTTTTATGAAGTACGTGCAAGGATTCATTATCTAGTAAATGAAAAGGGAAACACAGGCAAGGAGAAGCAGGAGCAGCAACATGAATGCTGTTTTGCAATTGAAGGTTTACTGAAAAATATTTTTTTCAAGCAATATACATTGTGAAACAAATTTAAACAACCAAAATGATAATTAAAAGTACAATGGACTCTTGTTAAATGGAATCTCAAGGGACCAGGTAGATCTGCTTATCACGAGTTGCATTTATCAAGAGATTGAGCTCAAGGGCACACCAGATGCTCTCTTGAAAGGGGTACGTACTTTACTGTCAACAGTAGATACCGTCAAACCTCGATATAATGAACTTGTACTTGCAGCGAAAAACATCGTTAAATTGCAAATTTTGTTAATTCGAGGTTCTAAAGTTCCAGCATTAAAAATAACTTCACAAATTCCCAGAGAATTTCAGGTTGATAGTATCTTCTTAGTAAGCATTTATAAACAAATCGCAAGCAGGTTGGGTTATAGTAGCGCAGTTATGAGTGCCTGCTCGTGCAGTGCAAATTGCACCGAGAGCAATGCATCGACGTGGCTCACAGCGTCTGAGATTTACGTGTGTTGAGTCATGTGGTGTCGTAAATCTTGAATACCTTGGCTGACCGTGCTTAGTGCCCACAGCCGGTGCCCACAAATTGAAAACAAAAGTGTAAAAAGATATAAATATTGGTTATGAGAAAAAAAAAAGAAGAAAAGAAAAGGTGAGTTTCACCAGAAAGGTGGAGCATTGATGGTGATAGCAAAGAGACTAAGAGGTACACGAAGTCAGGTTCGTAGTTTTATCAGTGTCGCACGCATTCAGGAAAACATTAACAGATCTCGCTCAATGACGCGTCGCAATCACAATGCGATAAATGCTTCGTGCTGTGTCTCCGAAACTTGAGATTGCGCAACCGCCAACACTAGACACGGGAGAACAACAAAATGCACATGAAGGCACCATACACTTTGGCTTGCCGCAGAAAGATTACCTCCAAGATCAATACGGCATGTGACCCGCGCACAGACGCATACGAGGAAGAAGGCAGATAGGTGTGCATTCCTGCCCCCTCCCTATCGCTCTTGCGCAGAAGGAGTTATCGGCTCTCGTGTCATGTGAGCTCTCATGCAGGAGGATGCGACAAATGGTGCAGTGGTATATCCTGCCTACAGCGTCCCAGTGCACACGCTTTGACGGTGGTTTTGCCGCTCAAGCTTTTAATGCAGGAGGATGCTTGAAATAAGTTTTGCCTCAGCCAACATAATTTCTTGCTAGATTTATTAGCCATACTGGCTCCAATTACATGATTGAAATGGCTGAATACTTCGTTAAATTGCTAAAGATAAATACACGGTTTTCAATGCAACTAAAATTGGGAAATTAAAGTACTTCATTACGTAGCAAATTTTGTTAAATCGAGGTTCATTATTGGCTGTAATTTTTTTAGCAGATGTAATGAGAAAGCTTCTTCTCTAAAAATTGCTACTTGCTCGTAGCCGCTGCACAAGACGTTATTACAAAAAGAAAGAGTCTTGTAGAAAAAATAATGACGTATTAGTGAAGCAACCACTCTCGAAGTCATTAATAACTTCGATCTTCGTCTCCAGCATGAGTACATTGTGCAGCCATTTCTGTGCTACCATCAGAAATACTGTATTTACTCGCATAATGATCGCACTCACGTAATGATCGCACCCCAAGCTTGCCGCAGCGATATGTCACGTGTCAAGTCTAGCTAATAATGATTGCACTTATCATCTGTCGAATGCTACGCGAACGACTCTTCAGGACAAACCAAGCGGTCTGCACGCACCAAACATTCTTAAGTAGATGTCCCATTTCATTACTTTCATCACTTTCCCCACTTCCATGACAAAAAGGGGTACAACCAAACATGCCTTTATTATGTGTAGGCTCTGTAATGGTTGTGGTCTACAACAACAAAAAAGGCGCCTTTTGATTCTTCTTATCTGCATTCGTGGGCACGCAACAAATCTCGAGCGGCAACAATAGTAACCACGTTTACATTGATACGTTAGAAGTGTACCCTATTCAAACGCCAACGCTTGTAACACACACCTAAGATATTTGCCCACCCTTAGCGGAAACGTGCCGTATTAGGATAGTAGTGAAGACAGATGCCGCAGTTTCTGCAGCATGCCGGCCATGTGTTTCTATGTCACTGGCAGCTAAGCGCACCCATCTATTTCTGTCCCCTCAAAGTGGATTTGGCTACATTATTGCCACAGAATTGCCGATATTAACGATATTATTCATTACTGATACGGAAGAAACTGTTTCAATGCACGTAATGTACTCACGAGAAGAAAAGGAAATAGCATTCAGCGCGTTCGGCTTGCTCTGCCGGTCGGGGTTTTTTTTTTTTGTGTGTGTGTGTGTGTGTGTGTGTCCCGCATTACACACAGCGGCAGCCGCCTATTTGTTGACCTGTTGTCATCCTGCTGCAAACACGGAATGAAAAAAAATTTTTTTTTTCTTCTCGCGGGAAATTGAACCTGCGTAATGATCGCACCCCTGAATTTGCGCCAATTTTTTTTTTTTTTTTTTACAGAAAAGTGTGATCATTATGAGAGTAAATACGGTACTATGCAAAATCACAGCTCACGGACATTGCCAACACAAAGAAACCACATCAAGCCACAATCACAGTAGAGCCACACTAACCATGGGACCAGAAAAAGCCACCTAGGCGATAACATAGAAAACTGTTGAGAAAACTAAAACAAAGAAAGGCATGAAGTGATGCCGGTCGCGATGCCATTAAGATTGGCTGCTCAGCTTCATTTTCAGTAATATATTTAGTTCCGCTTACCTGGAGTTGGAAAAAAATGTGCTTCTGTATAACCGACCTTTTATTTTTTTCTTTCTATTGCCTAAATGCACACCCAGCCGACCAATAGGCTGTTGTTCTGTTTAGGTGGCAATTCCGTTTCAAGCCATTTCTGTTCGCCGAGATTCTACTGTAAAAAGGCGCATGAGAAGCGGTATAGTTATGCATAATCAAGACAAGCAAGTGCATCTTTTGTTTGGCTGGTGGATGGCTGGCTCACACACAATTGTGCATGCTTTCGAATATGAAAAGCTTCTGCAATCTCACAGGTGCACGGATAAACGTCTTACGAGAGCGGATTTTTTGAAAAATTCTTCTTCACATCCTTTTTCATGCTGTACATTATAAATATAGGTTGAAACTCGCCTAGTGCATTATTTTACTACATGTATTCAACAAGCCTGTTGCAAGCAGTGGTTGCACAGTGAACTTGAAATGTTAAAATTGCCATCTTGACATGGCCATTTGCCTAATTTCTTGACCTTGTAACATAATTTTTCTCTAAATTATCAGTTATGTGAAGTTGGAAAGCTAGTCAGCGCTGTCATCCAAGCTCAGAATGTGTTTGACTGTGCGCTTCCATGTCACAGGTCATACCGAGTGCCATAGTTAAACCTCCAATCTGTCTACAACAGTGCGCGAGGGTGCAGCTAATAAAATGATCAGCTCACTCTGCTGAGAATCACTGACATCTTCGGCAAGATTGTATGCTGTGGTCACTATAGCTGAGGGCACTTTCTATTGTAGCTTGAAAGAAGTGCACAGCAATTGTTAACTTGTGCAGGTAGTCGCACGAAATGGGCAGCACCAGTGAAGAAGCACAGAATTTAAGAGCATAGTTTGAACTTGCCCTTAGTCTCAGCACTTTCAATGAATAGCCCAAACTAATCACCGATGGCTCTTATTAGAACACGCTGAACGATGGTTTTGTTGATCAGGAACTTCCATGCTGTCAAAACATCCAAACCCTGTGCACTCCATGAGAATATATATTGGGCTGTCTGTATAGGGGTTCACGTGGCTTAACGACGTATTCCAGCTAGTGTCTCAACATTGAAAAGGTAGTTTCTAGCACATCGAGGTAATTGTAAGATTGTTTGGTCCTTGTCTGTCTTCCCGCCTTCTTGGCTGGCTGTGTTATTGTCCGTCTAACTGTGTATATAATTTTGGAATACCTTTTCCTTTCTTTTTCTTTTTTGCACGTTTACCTATGTGGGATGCTTTAATTCTGTAATGTCCACCGTGTCAAGCCTTATATACAAACTATTTCCCGTTTCTTTCAGTCTCTATTTATTGCTGTGTCGGTCAAGAAACACCCATTTTATCAGTTATGACCGCTTTCCCAGCTGTTATTAACAAGGTCACTGCAGGAATGGTGTGAAGAGACCAAGAAGCGCATGGCACAGCACAGTAGCAACTCTTGCCAACATTTTCAGCATTCTGTCAGTGATATGCCCACATATGCAGAATTGCATGAACTGCCCATTGGGTAATGATAAGAAATCTTGCTGTTGGGATAGTTGGTACATGGGGTTTAGAATGGAATCTGCGCAAAAGATTGGACAGAAAGGGAGACAGACATAGATGGGGCATCAAAAAGAGGGGCTGACAGATGTACCAGCACGCATAGTATAAAGGTTGTAAACAGGGATAAGGTGCCTCAGAAAGGCTGGCCAACATTTTGAATGGAGGACCTGTCTTCGTCAAAGGCAAATCTTTACCTATCTTTGCATTTGACGAAGATAGGTCCTCCAATCGAAATGTTGGCGAGCCATTCTGAGGAACCTTATCCCTGTTTATAACTTGTATAGTACCAGGTATATCTTACAGCAAGGCATATTGATATGGCAAAAATTTTTAACAGTATGTAATTTCTTTGTTTTGCTAATGCATTTATTTTTCTTTATTCTTGGACAGCCATTGGAGAGCAAGTAGGGAACTTTTCTTGTGGCATTGGCATGGCCTGGACATTATAGAGTTAACAAGCCATTCTTTAGTTGTCGGAACTTTATTTTTTTCTGCAGGTTGTACACGAAAAATATTAAGGTGTTAATACAAGTTCCCAGAGTTCATAAACAGTGGCAATATATTCAGGAGGTGGGCTGGTTAAACGATATTGCGATAGAATGGAAACGTGGGCTATATCGTAGTATTTCATTCTTGTAAGAAACTTAGAGCGCAGTAAGGATGAGAGATGAACAAAGTGAGACATATATAGAGCATTTTTGTTGTGCATCATTTCTTTTGTTTCTCGTTTTACTGTGCCTAATTTCTTGCAGGTTAAATTGTGTTAAAGGCGTGAAATATGCTTCTTGACTTTTTTTTATATATCATTTGTCACTATGGTTGATCATCATTAAGATATATTTAACAATGGGCTTTTAATAGACTTTTGTGTTTCTGCTTTTTTACTGTACATTTCAATGCCTCATTCCTTATCATACTGTGCAATTGGTACTAAAGCATGTGCATGTTTTGAGACATTTGTCATGGACTGCTGTTTATATTACAGTGCATGGAAATTTATCAATTGAATATAAATAAGCTGTGAGAATGCTATAATTGCCTGCATGTTTCAGCTCGTGTTGGAATCATAAGCATTGTGTTTTGATGTATGCATGAATATGTTGTCCTGGATAATATGCCTGCCCTTTTGCCTGCTTGAATGAAGCAGAGAAACAAGACTAAACGAGCAATAAAGTGGTAGCTTTGGACCTTGCTGTACTACATTTGGGTGTGATACAAAGGCAGTCCTGAGTCAAATCCCAGAGCACCTGCTGCTGTGAAGATTTATTGTTCTCCCGGACAGTGAGGGCAGTACATCTTCAGCAGATGCCATTTGGAGGTTGTCCTTTTGGAATTCATTTTTCAGTGCCTATTAAAGCACCGCACGGCAGGCACAATTTGAAGAGACAAAAAAACGATTACTTTTGGTTCACTCAATCAAGGTTGCTATATTGGTTGGAGCAGTGCAAATTCATGAACTGCAAGAAGCAGCAGTGGTGTCTCCCATTTCTGGTTGGTGGGACCTCTTTTATGACTCCCATTTTATGAGCCTCCTTATGATTCCCCTAATGGATGACAAATCATCATTAGGAGAGTCATCATTGATGACTCCCCTAATGGGTCGGCGGGTGTACTTGGCCACGGCAGTGTTTCCACTTTGCCTGCATTGTGCCTGCGCCAAATCGAATGCCACGGGCCATTGAGAATTGGGCATGTAAGGCCCTTTCTGCCCTTGAAAGTCTGCCTGCCTGTTTGTAGTGACAGAGGGATCCTAGCTCCACCTTACCGGCTTGTTCATGTCCAGCATGTTGCATGGCCACCGGAACGGCGGAAGTCGGGGCGTCGCATCTCTCACCGGCCATTTTCTCTCGTTGCAGCCAGTGGCCAGCACTGCCTCTGTACGCCACGACCTCCTTAATCCCATTAACGAGGATTGAGCGAAGAGAAAAACAAACAAAAAAGGCCCGCCTTGTGAACGACTGTTCTCTGTGTGCTATAGTGTTGGTGGCATCAAGAGGAACCACCATCGGCCTGCATGTGTGTGCGTGTTTCGTGTCGTTTACGCCCCCGGCCTCGTGCGCCCTCCCTACCCAACCTGACGATGCTGGATACTTTTTCGATGCATCAGTGCTTACTGTTACATTCATTCGCCCCCTTTATTTCGTTTTTTTATTATTATTAGCTTTTTGTCTGCTTGTCTCTGTTGATTCCGTCGAAGTCTCTACGAACAAACCACTAATCGCCACAGCATCTTGATCAACTAACAGCGTGTGTCACATCACAATCAGCCATGCATCGGCAGCCTGCCTGAAGTTCTACTCATGGTCACGTGATGAAAAAATATGAATGAAAAGCTTGTGCAACCGCTGACTGTACTCTCTTGGCCCTTGACAACGAGGTTGTTTTGCTGTATAGTTTGTCTGACAATGTATACGATACATGTGTAGTCTCTATTTTCTTCAGTGATTGACCTGTTTCCACTTTTTTGTTGTTTTTTTAATTGCATATGCTTATAATTGAGTGTTTTTTGTCTGCCACACTGGAAGTTCACCTCAGTTGATTCGCTGTCCTTTGTCTTTATGTTCGTGGCCACAGTCATTCTGTGTAGCACTGCTGCTTCAGTCCACCTTAGATGATTTGCAGAGTTGTCGTGTAAGGAAAGGCAGGCTTAGGATGGTTTGTTAAGTTAGCGTGATGAAACTGTGCTCTGCAAAAGAGACATAAAATCAAGAAAGAAAGTAACAGGACAACAAAGCTATAGTCCTTTTTGCTTCCTTCTGAAGTCTGTCTTTTTTGCGCTATGGGGTTTTGTCACGAGTTGTCTTGTGCAGCTAGCTGGCCTCTGTTGTGGGCTACACTAGATACCAAGAAGCTGTGCATTCTTTTTGTTTTGCACAGTTGTGCTTGCTGTAGCATTCTATTAGGGGTGTAAGAATCTTCTGAATTTCAAATACCATTCGGAATAGTTATGTTTTGTATCGGAGTGTTCAGTTTGAGAATGAGAAATTTTATTTCTTAGAATATTTGACTATGGCTGAATGTGTGGGGTTATCACTATGATCATATAAGCCTGCCTGCTGTCGAAAAAGGTCCATGAATATGGTTCACTGGCCACTTCATTTTCCCATGACAAGACTTTCACCATTTGCTCACTTGCAAGCTGCTTAGTTGAACAGACTTTCAATAGCATTGACTATGTTGAAAGAAATAAGGTTGACTATCCCTTCTCTATATTTCTTAACTTTCTTTTTTTACTATCAGAAGTGTGAAAATATATACAAGTTGATTTGGCATTACAGGCCCATATTTTTCATATTCGTATGTATTCGATTGGAACAAAAATTTTCACTATGAAAACACTTCTGCTGTATAACTAACTTTCCCTTTAATCACAACATTCTTATGGTTGGAAGTAGTAAGACACAACATGAACAGTGGTGGGCAGTGTTGAAGCAATGGTGAAGGAGCAAAAGTGAATGTAGTAGTGAAGCATCAGTAGCCACAGATTGATGATTTGTATGAACCGTTGGCTTTATGTTATTGTTGTCGTCTTGAAAATGCCTTCAGCATTGCAACGCAATACTGCTGTTATCTATAGGCATGGGGAGGGGGGGGGAGAGAGAGAGCATGTATTATACTACCTAGTGTCGTCCCCAGTTGTTTGCACCATGTGATCCGTGTACAGAGACTGCTGTCACCGTGTAGGCTATCACTTCACTGTGCCATGAATGTTGTCCGCCTCTACTTATTGTCCAGTTTGTGTGTATAGTGATAGAGGCCTAGGCATCCTCTCCGTGTGTGTCACAGAAAAGTGCCAGCTCAGCTTTACCTTAGCGGAGATGTTTAGTTTCACAAATGTGCACTTCAAGCCTTCTCAGCCGTTGTCTCCCCCACGTGATGTCTAACATACGTACCCTTGAGGCTGTTGTTTGCAAACTAAGTGGAACAAAGGTGCTAGTGTGTCTACCCATTTTTAGTCTTTTAATCAGTGCAATGTGCCGTGCAAGTTGCAGGAGCCTTTGAAAAGTGCATGAAATAGTAATGTTGCAATTGCAATCTTCCCGTTGTAAAATAAAAGGTGTCTTCTTTTTTTTCACTTTTGTGGCATGCATAGTTGATGTTAAGTTAACTGTGCACGAATCTTCTCTACACGTGTCACTCACAAGTGTTGCCTTTGGTTGTTGCCATTTCTGTCTCTCTCTATTTAAGAACAGAGGCATATATTAAATGTGTATTTCCATTTCTTTCCTACTCTCGTTTCTAGCCAAATCGTGCTTGCATTAAGCTGTCAGGCAAATTTTCATGTGCTGTATTGTTTACTATGCAGAATTTGGCAAGTTAGCTGTAAACAATGGAAGTGCATTGGCATAGCATGTGTGCTGGTTGAGTGACACTTTTAAGTCAGCTTTATTTCAAATGAACTCATGATAACCATGCAATTTGTCATGCATGATTTCGTTAAATGTCCGGTGAACACGCGCAGTAGCAGAGACTTTTCTGATTTTCCTGCAAAGCAGTGCAAAAAGTAAATGATCATGCTGCTGCTGTACTTGTATTAGATGCCCACCGAGTTCGTCACGTTGGCTGACTCGCAAACCTGTGCTTTTTTCTCCTCCTCATAACTGCAATCTCCAGGTCTAGATTGGGTGAGTCACGTAGAGAGCAGTAGTGTGTCTCGGTGCCTTTGGTTGACAGTTTTCAGTTTTTCCTGTCTGAATGCTGCATCTACTACCAGCCACTGATTTACAGAATGCAGCTGCGTTAACAGCTGCTTTTTCCCCCCTGCCACTTGCATGATGAAGCTGGCTTTGGGTTTTCCTAACCTTCCATTTTATGTGGAGTGGGTTACAAATTTATGCTGATTTGATCCCAAACAGTTCTGTTTTATTTTTAGACAGCTACATTCCATGCAAGTTTGAGCTAATCAATAAACTTTTGTATTTTGTACCAGGGAATAATCACCAAATGAGCTGGAATTTGATGCATGAACAAAACTGCATTCAGTCGTGCAACAGAGTGTCAATTGTTGTCGACCATTTCACCTTTCCTGCATTTTAAACCAAACTGTGTTAGTAGGTTAGATCATTTCTTCTGTTTCTTTAAAGTATCCCAGCACCATCGGGCTGAGGTACACATCGCAACACGAGGTAATGCATGTTTTATTCCTTCTCCTTGGTGTTACCGAGGCAACTGTCGTGCGGCCCCCAGTATGCTTGACAGGAGATTCGGTGTGAAAACGGAATAATTTTTTGCCTGAGCACTTCACACACAGGATGCATGTTTTTCCTGTTGTGGCCTGTTCCATGTTTCTTTTCATTAGTGCCCTTTCTCTTTTCTTTTTTGGTGATTTGGGTAGTTTGGGATTAATTAATTGGACCAAACAGTAAGATGTGTGCATGCAGTGCGGGCAAAGCTCATGCAGGTGTAACATTTTCTCTGTTTTCAGACACGTCTCTAGTCTTCCACAGAAACTGCAACCCACTTTGCAATGACCAGCCTCCTCCCCAGCTTCCTCCTCCTCCCTGGCTTTTCAAGCGCTCCAAGGTCACAGGCGTCAAGAGTATAGTTGTACATACTAACGACTTCTTCGTGTCCCGTAAAGAAAATAACTCTTGAGGGATTCACTGCTCCTTCCTCCTCCACATACCATGCGGCACTGCGGGCAACCTGCTCTTACTCTTCAAATCTTGGCCCCCACGCCATTCTCTCTCTTGCCTTGCATCACAGCGAGTTGTGTTTACCATACGCTTCCGCAGCTGCTTTCATTTTGTACATAGTTAAATAAAGCAAGGACACCGAGTGTATGCATCGCCATCATTTTCTGTCTGTTGTGCTTCTCATTGAGTTGTGCAACAATAAATGTCATCAGTATGTCTATGGGAACTCCAGTAGCGAGAGCCGACATGCCTGGCTCTTGCCATTGGTTCACCATCGTCACCGCATGTCAAGGTCAGCAGTGCTGTTTTGCTGCATTTCAAGTAGCCTGTATGAATGGTTTTCTTTGAGAATGGTGCATGTTCAGCTATTGTCGTCACCAAAACCTTTTGAAACGCATAACTAAAACCATACTCTACTTTCTAGCTGCATATTACACCACATTAACGCTGGTTTCAACAGCCAGAGCTTTATCCTGCAAGATGGAAATTAAATTATTGTTAATAAGGGTATCCTTTATTTCGTTAACAAAAGTGAAGTGGGCTTGCAGTATGTATAAAACCACCTGGCAAGCAATTCTTGTGCACATATCAACAGGGTTGTGATGTATTACCTGCATTGTAGCGCATGTTTATACTGTGCAATCTTCGGGAAAATGCGAACTTGCTTCAGAGCCCTAGTTTATCTCTTCGTTCGATTACTTTGTGGGGCAGTGGGGCGGGGGGGGGGGGGGTATGAAAGATCATAGTATGCACGGAGGAAGGAAAAAGGCTGAGTTATAATGCAGGGCAGCTAGTCTCAGCAAGCCAACTTCCTGTGACACTGCCCCTCCCTCCCGTTGAAGTCTGTCTGTGCATTGGCTCATGGATGTCCTCTGATGTTGCTGGACCTTTCAAGGCATTGCTTGGTTTGTGGCAGCTTTTGTAGCAAAACCCTCATCAGGCCCTCGCCACTAGCTGCTCTGCACTTTGCTTTCCTTATACACTTATAATACACCATACCCATACTCTCCACGCACTCGGCGGCTAGAAATTACCTATAGCGCGGCGAGGGCCCCTTTCCCATAAGCATTTCCTTTTGATATTTATGACTATTTATATTCGTGACACTTTCTGTTAGTCTTCTTTTTCCCTTCCTCTGTGGTAGTATTCCCAAGAACAAAAACTTATCCGTGTCTCCCCTCGCCGCAAGCCCCCTTACTCTCCATATATATATATATATATATATATATATATATATATATATATATATATATATATAATTCATTGTCGTATAGATTAATTATCTGCCCAGGCGGATATCATTTGCAAGACAAACTAAAGCAATACATTCACAAAGTGCACCCATTAATTAAACTTTACAGTACACGTTTACATCGGAAAGTTGAAGGGAATGGGTCGTAAAAGTCTAGTTACAGGGTTCTACATTTCAAAATGGCCGCTTAGACCGAAATAACTGGCGTCAAATTATTTGTTCGTTTTACACGATTATGCACATGGCAAACCGATCCACCTTGCCCCTTCTGCCTCCGAATCGGAGTTTCGCAGAGCGCCAATTGGAATCAGCTCGAAGGAAAATCTAAGTGTGACGTCAGCTTCATTTTATCCAACACTTTTACGTCACAGAGGTGTTTGACAGAGCACCGCGCTTTGCGGGGCCTTGTGCGTAATCGAGTACATTGAAGGAATAATTTGATGACAGTTATTCCGATCTACATGGCCATATTGAAATGTTGAAACCCGTAACTAGACATTTATGACGGCTCCCTTCAACTTTCCCATACAAACATGCTGTAAAGTTTAAAATGATGACTTTGTAATTAGTTCAATGATTGAATGGATTTATTTGTTTTTTCTTGCAAATGGTGTCTGCCCAGGCTTATAATTGATCTGTAGTGACGTGATTCGAGTAAATTATTTAGGCTCTTTTTAAGTGTTTGAAGGAAAAGAATATTGCATCGGAACCAATCTCAGGATGACTGTCGACGGTAATGCGTTAGCATT
Organism: Dermacentor andersoni; assembly: GCF_023375885.2. NCBI lineage: Eukaryota > Metazoa > Arthropoda > Arachnida > Ixodida > Ixodidae > Dermacentor > Dermacentor andersoni. Next base: position 100,730,006 of record NC_092818.1, on the reverse strand, counting down.
TAATATAGCGACACAACATATTGCCACCATCAAAATGAGTTATGTGCGAAGGGTTATTGCAATGGAGTCGCACTTCTTTCTGGACGTGGTGCGCCATCTAGCGGCGATGCCGAGAAGTCTGCGTGGGGCCTCCGAGACTAGAATCATGGTGCGTCGGTGCCTGCGAACGATAAAAATTGTTACCTCGTTTGCCACACACCCAGTGACCCAAGTTGGCGAGAGGTTCCTTGAAAAGCGGCACATTACCAGTGCATTCATGGCGCAGTGCGCTAAAGCGTTGGCGTGAAAGGCGTTCATTGAAAAGCGGCACATACACAGTGCACTTGTGGCGCAGCCTGCATGTGTGTCTGGTTGCTGTCTTTGAGGAATCCTTGCGAATACGGTTAGATTCCGCTCAACTCGGATAAATTTAAGAGGTCTTTCTCGTCATTGTAGAGTGGCACTTTCACATTTCATTCGTTGAAGATGTACCCGGTGACCCAAAATGGCATCAAAGAGGTTCACTGAAGACTAGCACAGACCGGCTGGCATATACCCAGTGCTCCAAGTCGGCGTCAGAGTTTCTTCGAGCAGCGGTACCTACCGATTCCCGCATCTACACTGAGCCATGTTGGCATGAAAGAAGTTCATTGAAGAGCGGCACGTATGTACACATCGCCACATACTCGGTGACCCAAGTTGGTCCAATAGTTGGCTTCGAACCCTGTTACCTCGGCACAGCAGCCAGATGTGCTAATCATTCGACCACGGACTGCTCGGTGACCTAGGCAGGCGGGACAACGGTTAGATACATACATAGGTAGATTCCAGAAAGTGCGTGAAGTGCCCTAAGAATGCTAACGCATTAAACCTAGCTACATGAGAATTGCGGATTACCATTGCATTTAAACAAGCTGAAAATGTATTTGTAGTTACCAGATCTGATTATCAACCGCACATAGTCAGCCATTAGGGACCGGTAAATTATATACTTTATTTGGGCCCATCCCACCACCATTATGAAATAGGTAACAGCGCTGCTTTTGTGTTTTCAAAGATGGTCAGACGGCCACTCGAAACTTGCGAGGATGCAAACGGCGGAACGTGAAACATTTTGGAAGGAACGGCCCAGTGGCAGTACAGGCAAGGCCCGCAGGCTGCTCGCACTGCGCAGACCGTAACTTCTTTCAGTGCAGCCGACCGCGTGTCGTCTGCTACAGTGCATATAAGTATATAATAAAAAATTCATGAGTCATTCCACTCAGGTGGATGACCAGTGTAGCTGTTCAGCACACGACAAAGTGGCACAGAATATTGAACAAAGGTACGAACACTCTTATTGTTTTGATTGGAGGTCATCGTGACGAAAGGTACGCACACACATTTATTAATATACATTTGCATGGACGACTATATATATACCATAAGTGCGTGCGTGCGTGTGTGTGTGTGTGTGTGTGTGTGTGTGTGTGTGTGGGGGGGGGGGGGGGGGATAAGTGCACCCCTAGTTCTCCCGGTTATATGCCTGTAAAAGGAATACATGTATAGCAAACACCGTATTGCCACTGCCGAAACGCGTTAGATATGAGACATGTCTACAGCCAGGCTCCTCTCGCTCTTCCCTATATGTATAAGTTTCTGGAACTTCGACCATCTTCCACTGACCTTATTCGGTGATTATGGTGATTTATTGGCAACCCCTTTTAAACAGGGCGGTGACAAACCATCACCTAGTCTGCTGGAGTTGATCAGGTATGCTATACACGTTTTTCATTCTAGAATTTTTGTATACATGTCCTTAATCTTTGTACTATGCCTCAAAACTTCTCTATCTTTTGCCACTACCTATGTCTTTAACAGATCCGGTCGTGTCAATGTCAATCTCTTGCTTGCTTTTTTCCCGCCAAGACTAAACGTCTCTTGATTATCTCGACTTCTGACCGATTGATGCCTTCCCCCGGTATATTGCCTCTGGACACGCTGTGCCATCTAGCGGCACCACCTCAAATTCTGCGTGTGATGCGTGTGACAATATTTATACCACGATATTAATGGAATATTTATGGCGCGAGTTCCATTCCACCTAGCAGCGGATAAATTGTAAAGTTTTCTTTTTGGTCTTTGAAGAGCGGCTGACGCACAACGACAGAAGTTCGCATGAAAGAAATTCACTGAAGAGTGGCGCAGCCAGTTCTTTTTTTTTTTTTTTTTTTTTTTTTTTTTTTTCGGGGGACTCCAGGACGAGACCTTAGAATTGAATGCCTACATTGCACCCCCAAATGAGTCTATACGGGCTATCTGTTACATACTCAAGCCACAGCAACGACGAAATTTTACGGGACCTACAACAGCATAACAAAGGCAAGGACTTGGAAATTGCTGGAGCTAGAAAATTCAGTCAGACTAAGTCTATCCTGATCATCTTCGTCAACACCACAAGAATGCCAGAGAGCATCGACCTCTTCGGTGGTGTCGTGAGATGCTACACCTTCAAGCCGAAGCTTGAAGCATGTTTCAACTGCCGGAAACCATGACAACGAGCGGATATGTGCCCACGGGAGAAGCAAGAGCTCTGCTACTGATGCAGACAAAGCCATCCGAAGAAAGAAATACCAGATTGCACACTGAAATGTATCGTCTGCAAGGGAGATCATGTCACTGGGACTAAAAGATGCAACGTTCTCTACAAAAAACAAAAGAAATCGGCTACCCTACCTGCACCACCAAATAAGAAGAATGATGGACATACCTCAAAAAGCCGGTCCAGATCAGCCACACGCGGGCCTGGAGCGAGAAGTCGAAGCAGGTCAAGGTCCTTCCCGCCCTTGGCCAGAAGCATCTCCAAAGACCGGTCAAAACAGGTAATCATGGGTCCACCTACCTCCCGGCCCAAAGCAGTTGAGGAAAGAATACAACACCTAGCAAGACAAAATGCACACCTAATCTCCGTAGTCGCTCTATTACAGGAAGAAATTGACAAACTGAGAACAGGGAGAGGGCTAACTAATAGCTCTATAATTCAACACTCTTCCATGAAAACAGTAGTTAAACACACCTACTGCATCCACAGCCTCTTCGCGATAATCCTCGCCACAACGCAACCCCTCACAAAAATGCGACCCCCTACCGACAGAATAAGACCCCTTGGATGAACTTAAATCCATGCTGGAGCAAAATTCTTCACAATTTGCCGCACAAATTGGCAGCATAATCGAAGCACTTGAAGCCAGACAAAGCAAACAAGAAACAGCCTTTGCTAACTTTACATCCACCTTTGAGCAGGGTGCAACGACTTCAGGAGCCAGGCAGCGTCCACAAACCCCCCATGTACTTCAAAATGGCGGGACTGCATAATGACCTAACAGTTTGGCGATGGAACTGTAGAAGCTTAAGAAAAATGCGAAGTAACCTGCAGTTCCACATACAAAACCGTAAAGAAAAAGTCCCCGACATTATTGCCTTGCAGGAAGGACTTGGTAATGTTAAACTGCGAAAACATAAAACTTGCGAAAACAAAATTTCAAAAAACTACCAAATTGCCACATTAATCCAAAGAAGTCCAACGGCCATAAAACATGACTGAGAAAGGTCTGACTTGAACTGTCTCCTAGTAGAACTAATTCCACAAATTGTAGATGTACCCGTCACATTCAAACAATGTATACAGCAAACCAAAGGGAGGACACCATACCATTATCAAAGCAATATGTAGGACACACAAAATTTCTCAACAGAATCCACTAGTCGTAGTGCGAGACTTTAATGCACAGAACATGGCCTGGGTATACAGAGCCAATAATAAGAAAGGCACGCACCTCTAGAATTACATCCAGGATGCGCGCCTTACGCTACGCACAGACAAATCACCCCTACTAGTATTGCCAGGAGCACACAGGTTAGCACATCTCTGGACCCGACACTCACAAAGTATACAGGACAAGTGATATGGCACAAAACCATGACTAATCTAGGTAGCGACCACTATATAGTGGCAGCTACCATAACTGCCAAAAACTTTGGAGGTAGAGGTAGGAAACCAGTCCAAATTACGGACGGGGACAAATTCAGACAACTCATGATCAAAGCACAGAGAAGCAACCTAGAGGAATGAGTCAAAGATCTCATCAATGATGCTAAAACAGTAACCAAACCAATCCCATCATCAGAGACACTACAGTCTATGAACAGTTGGCTGCTACATATGTGGGAAGCATACAATAGTCTTCAGAGAAGGTGGCAAACGTGGAAATCCAGTCGGCCATTGCGCATTAATATTGCAAAGCTATCCAAAGAGGGAGAAGATTATGCACAACAGCTTACCAGGCAACAATGGGGCTAAGTCTGCGACCAAATGAGTGCAAACTTTGCCTCAAAGATACTTGGCACCTTTTTGGATACCTGCTGGATCCGGAGAACAGCAAAATCGTGCACAGTAAAAACATCATTAGACTAGTACAGAACCAAGAACTCTCAGATAAAGAACTCTTTGAGAAAGTCGGACAGAGATACGTAGACACATCTAACAAAGTCTCTGCCAAGCTACTCGGGAACCGCAAACCACAAACTAAATGAGGAGATCCAAGAGTCGGAAGTGCGAGCTGCGCTTTAAACACTCGGGACCTCCTCAGCTCCAGGCTCGGACAGGGTTACCAAGAAATCACTAAGAAACTTAGACGATGCCTGGATCGAAGCCATTACTAAATACTTTAATGAATGTTGGAAAAGAGGGGAACACCTCTCATCCTGGAAGCATGCAAACATTGTCTTCATCCCAAAACCGAGAAAGAAGCTTGACTTTCAGAACCTGAGGCCCATATCTCTCGCCTCCTGCTTAGGCAAAGTGCTAGAGCACGTAATTCTAAGCAGGCTGCAGAGCTACATGAATGACAGGAATTACTTCCTGCACACCATGATAGGCTTTAGAGCAAATCTAACAGAAGACATTATGCTAAGACCCTCGGAAGAGGTTTTACACGCTATTCACAGGAAAAGAACTAGAGCTGTCCTAGCCTTAGATCTAACAAAAGCCTTTGACACCATTAAGCATGAAGCAATCATGCTTGCTTTGGAGGAACTCAATGTTGGGCACAAAACTTACAACTATATCAAAGCCTTCCTCGCTGCCAGGACTGCTGAACTCCAGCTAGGCTCCGTCGCATGTTCCACATTGCAACTTGGCAGCAAAGGAACTCCACAGGGATCAGTACTATCCCCTTTCCTGTTTAACATGTCTTGTACCACTAGCTATTGCACTTAGCACAATCCCTGGTTTAAGACACTCATTATACGTGGACGATATCACCCTCTGGGCTAACACCAGAAGCGATAGTGAGATAGAGGAAATACTGCAAGCAGGAGCAGACCAAGTGTCATATCATGCGAATCAAATAGGTCTCTCATGCTACCCTCAAAGTCAGAACTTCGGATTATAAGGGCTTAACCACAAGCAAAAACGCCTCACCTGGACATCAAAGTGATGGTAGATGGCACACACGTACAAGTGCAAACCCTTAGAACCCTGGGGATGCATGTACAAAACAATGGAAAGAACGCAGTCAGTAAAACACATTGTGTGGCTAGTTGGTGCGTAGCTTTCAGTAGATGAAGTGCCAATAGTGAGGGCACACAGGAAGGAATACAGACGTGACAAGGTGCCTTGTCCTGTCTGTATTCCTTCCTGTGTGCCGTTACTATTGGCGCTTCATCTATTGAAAGAACGCAGTCACCCTGAACTAAATTATAGGGTGCGTTAGCCTAATGAACAGGCTAATTAAGCGAGTAGCAAAAATAAAGGCATGAAGGAAGTGGATCTCGGACAACTTGTCCAAGCCTTCGTCCTGAGCCGGATAGTGTATTCCCTTCCTTACCTGTACCCCTACCCTGCTGAAAAGAAGGAAATCGACTGCCTAATTAAACAATCATACAAATCAGCCCTTTACCTCCCCAGGTACACGGCTAATAAGAAGCTCCTAGAATCGGGAATCCACAATACCCCAGAGGAGCTGGCCGAGGCACAAAAATTAGTCCATTTGCAGAGGCTATCCAAAATTGAAGTAGCAAGACATACTGGTTGATCTGAGGATCTGATATGGATCCGCACAAACCTCCATATGTAAATTTCCACTAATATACCGCATAAATTTAATAATAGACCCAATAGCAAAAAACATGCATCCTGAACACAGGGAGAGCAGGAAAGCATGAGCGAAAGCTCTACATAAACACTACTCGGGCCTGAAGAGTACAGTCCAAGTCGACGTTGTGGAATACCCAAGTCGAGATGCTTTTTCTATAGGCATAGTTAACAATCACGGGAAGGCCCACTCTGCAGCAACAGTTGCGTGCATGCAGAGGAAGCAGAAAAGGCAGCTATACCTTTGGCTATAAGTGGCACCACTGCGAAAATAATTTTTAGCGATTCTAAAACTGCAGTTAGAAACGTTGGCAGTGGCAAAATCCACAAGCCTGCCCTACAAATTCTAATCATCTGGGTCCCCGCACATTCCTCGCACCCAGGAAATGAAGCTGCCCACAATTATGCCCGAGGTTTCGTCAACCAGGTGGTGCAAGGCCTCGACTTGCGTTCAGCGAGGGATCGCATGGTGATGTTCATTAAAATTGCTATACACTACCGTGAAGGTAGACAAAAATACCCCCTCCACATAAATCACTGGATAAGCTACAACACGTTACCTGGAGACAGTTGCAGACTGGCTCATTTGCCAACCCTTGCAAGTACTCACAAATATGTATATCCGGGCTGCTTCTCACCTACATGCAAAGACTGCGACGCCCATAAGGCGGACCTGACACATATATTGAGCAACTCCTCTGGGCTAAATCCTAGGTTGACCCGCCGTGGTTGCTCAGTGGCTATGGTGTTGGGCTGCTTAGCACGACGTCGCAGGATCGAATCCCGGCCACGGCGGCCGCATTTAAATGGGGGTGAAATACAAAAACACCTGTGTACTTAGATTTAGGTGCACGTTAAAGAACCCCAGCTGGTCAAAATTTCCGGAGTCCTCCACTACGGTGTGCCTCATAATCAGAAAGTGGTTTTGGCTCATAAAACTCCATAATTTAATTTTAAATTTAAAGCCTAGGGTGGAACTTCTACTTAAAACACTTCGGACTCGGCGGTAGCGGTATCCAGCACGGATCCCGCAGTCCAGCTGTGGATCATCAACATGGTCTTTGGAGATCGCCGAAAGTCAAAGGCTGATGACCACCTCACACCGCCTGGAAGAAGAAATAACCGAGTAATTCACAAAATTCTAAGATTTCACGAAGATAAAGTTTGCCTACTCCTCCTCGAAGGGGGGAGGAGGGGGTCATGCATTTGACCGGGGACGGAGGTGTGGGGCAGGCTACACAGCAATTTCCAAGAGAAAGGACGGAGTAGGCATGGGCCCTGTGTATCACCTGCTCTTTCCTGACTGCGCCCCTGGCACATACCCAATGTCACATACCCAATGTCACATACCCGGAGACCCAGTCCATCGGTTGGTTCCGAATCCGGTTCCCTCGGCACAGGTGCCCGCTGCTCTACCCATTAGACCTTGGACTACCCAGAGCACTGCACGGGCCTGATTTTTCGACCCGGGCCTGGCCCGGGCGCGCTTTACGAAGCCCGGGCAAAGCCTGGGCTCGTGATACCAAGCCCGGGCCCAGGCGTACGTGACCTAGCCCAGCCCGGGCCCGGGCGTTTATTACTAAGCTAAGCTAGGGCCCCCGTGTGCATGACCTGGCCCGGCCCGGGCACGCTGGAGGAAATTTGTTGACGATGGTCATTATCATTGGTGCCTTGTCCTTTAGCGGGCGATCAGACGGGAAATCCGGTGTGTACATGCATTGAAATTTTGCTTTACTAGGGACGGTAGATTAGCGGTGAAGCTATTGTGCTGCTAAGCTCCAGGACGCGGGTTTGATTCCCGGCCACGGCGGTCGCATTTATATGGGGCGAAATGCGAAAAAGACGCGTACTTAGATTTAGGTGCACGTTAAGGAACTCCAGGTGGTCTAAATTAATCGGGAGTCCTCCGCTACTGCTTGCATCGTAATCATATCGTGGTTTTGGCACGTAATACGCCAGAATATAAATGAAACGTTTGCTTTTATGTGACACATGAAAAGTCATTAGAATAAAAGTATAACCACAATAAAACATCATGAAAAAAATAACGTTAGAATAAAACTAACATGAAAAAGCGGATAGAAGCAAACCCAGGGCAATCTCTTTAATGCTCTTGTCGATGCATCACGTTGGAGAGAGAGAGAGACAACTTCATGTAGTCGCCTGCAGAACGACCCCATGTCTAAATGGCGCCGTCACGCGGGCCCGGACGTCTTCTCAGCGGGTGGTCTCTACTCAACTCCAGCGCGTGTTACTCCCGGTGTTACTCCCTGAGGGGCAACGTTCCGTCGGTTTCGCTCGGCCTTTGTCTTTCGAGAGCCGCCGAGACCTGCTGGACGGGCCAGGTTTGGTTTTCGTAGTCGTAGCATTCCGCCGCAGCCGCGAGTCTCGGCGTCACGTTGGAAACAATGCTCATAACACCAATTCTTAAAAGAGGCTCTTGATTATTAGTTGTTGCAGCAAGATAAAAAAGCTTAAGGTATATATGGTGAACATCAAGCAGATGAAATGTAAATCATTCGTATTCTAACTTCGACACGAAAACTTCAGCACAACGTACAATATAAATTATATATTCAAGCTGTCGCACACCATGCTTCAGGCTATCCCAGATAAAAGGTTGTTCCTTTTTTTGATAGAATAAAGATAGAAAATGCGCCTAAATTAACACGCAATGATACAGATATGACCGACCCTTCCCGTACCGGTAAATGGGGATAAGCGAAGCTTGTCCTGCGTGCACCTGACCTTCGTCACAGCTAAGCATCCCAGAGGTAACTGTGCCGGATTTCTTCGGCCTCCCGCTTCCTCAGCTCGGAATCTTCTCGTTGCTGTCGGATTGCCTGGGCTTGGGCGGCTCTAACAGCTGGATCGGCGCGCCGACGGCGAGCACTTTCACGGGTGAGTTCTCGCCGCCGCTCGTCGAAGGCTGCCAATTCCCCGGGGGAACGCACAACACATGGCCGTCCCATCCGTTTTCCGAGAATGAACTGAACGGAAACGAAGCCAGCGCAGCGTGCGCGAAACCCTTTCATGCCCTTTCCGTCCCCGGCGGAAACAAAACGGCTCTGATTGGCTGCGCGTGTGGTGCGAGCGCGCGCCTATGCAGCTGGGATCCTTGCTAATTACTCACGCTCCGGCGCCGGCGCAGCTGTCAACTCATCAAACTGCCCTTTCCCACAGCTGCTCTGCTCTGGGAGCAACTGGGTTTTTTTTGCGTGACCACAACGCCACCGAAACATGAGCCAATACAAGCTTCGCTTTAAAATACTGCACCCAAAACGGTGCTACGACAATAGGTCTGTGCGAAAGCTAGCGAAAGGCAAAAATCTACATGTTCTTGTGCAAAAGCAGGCAGCAGGTTGTCCAGGCTCTCCGTCTTCAAGCAGGTCTTCCTCTCTTGGAGTACGTACCCAGCTGCACTGAAATTGAGCTCGCTACTTGCAGATTGTACTCGCCGTATATGTCAGCCTCACCTTCTCGGGGTGTAATCAGCTACAGCGTATAAGCAATAAAAAACTGTAACATTTGTTTCTCCCGTGGGAACATCAGTAATGCGGTCTATTGCCCGAGCTGGTATTGTTACACTGGTGCGCATGCATTTACCTTGTTCGTGCGATTCGGTCGTATGAGGACATTGAGCATGCGAATTCACGAATTCACACAAACAATCGAATTCACGAGCATACAGGGTAAAATAAATGCACAAGTAGCAAGAGACACCTCTTGCGTTAGCGCTAAAATAATATAATAGTATCGAGATTGGTAATCGTGCAATCACAAAAGCGATAACAGGGTAATGGTTTGAAAAGAGGTTTCTTGCATAATTTCTTTTTCCTTAATTACGCGGAAACAATGTTTGTTCTTGTGGGGAAAAATTTGAACTTCATTTGTTCTTGTTGTTTGTTGTTTCTTTCTTTGTTAAGGTATACTAAGAACCAGCTCTTTTCGCGTGTCACTTCAGCTTGGACCATGCAATGCATAACGTTCGCGTGTGCTCGAAGGTCCAACTCCACGGCTATTTAATGAATGGGCCCGAGTCGCCCTGGGCCCGGGCCTTCAAGCCCAGGTCAGGCCCGGGCCCGATGAAAGACGCTTCGGCCGGGCCGGGCTCGGGCTTTCGGGTCAGCCCAGGCCCGTGCAGTGCTCTGCTACCTAGTGACCCAAGTTGGTGGGAAAATGATTATAGACAGGCATATATGTAGATGCGTAGATACAGGAAAGTGTGCGAAGTATCCTAAGAATGCTTATCACATTAAAACGCGCTAAGTGCAGCAAAGAACATGAACGACGCTACATGTTCATGAAGTTCTTATATTTGTGCTCGCTGGTTTCTTTTTGTCGCACAATGACGTAGCGTTCACGAGCCATCGGTTATTACCCATGACCCACAGCCGCCCTATAGGGCGGCTGTAGGTATGATGAATAAAATTTCATATGCGATGAGCTGAACGCAATTGTTACGCCGAACGTTCGGGCGTGGCTTGGTACAGTTCGATCCTCCGCCAGACATCCGTGCATGACGCCATTTCTTAAAGGAGGGGTGAACTATATGTCCTTTTCTTTCTTGTCGCGAAGCCATAGAAGAGCTTGTAAAAATCACGCTAATAATATACAACGACGACGACCAGCGATGTGACTGGTCGTCGGCATGCAGCGTTAATTGATTTTGTCTTCAAGCCGACTGGTGCAGAAAACTGGTCCTCGTGTAGTCGCTCATTTGTCTAATGGATGCGCTCAGCTGCAGAAAGAGTGAACTGTTAGATGTGTGCTTATAACTGCGCGAAGCACCTGTGCGCAACACACTTTGCATGCGTGGAGATTCTTGCACGCTGTACCTTTCACTCTTCAATAGCAAAATGCACTGGGCGGTGTTGCCACGGTTCGCGCGCGCGTCTTTTGCAGCGGACAATGTGAGAACCCGCGCCGCCTTTTCAACACGCCGGTACAGCTACTGCGCAAAAGCACTGAAGCACATAGGTGACGCTCGCACAAGTAGACAGCACAAGACAGACTTGCAGACAATCAAATTAGAAGCGAGCATGCCCCCACCAATCCTATGTCGTCGACTGGCGAACGCGTCCGACGTACTGTCAATATCGATTCAGGCTGGTAAAGGACTCCTGTCGAGAAAGATTTCAACTCTAACGGGTATTATGACTGGTTGATATGACGATGGTTATAATATATGCGTGCACGTGTGGATCTTCCTCAAGCATCGTTTCACGACAAAGAAAATAACCCTTGTAGCTAAAAATCTGACACAAATTGTACCTTTGTTTTTTTTTTATTTCAAGGCTGGTCGCACTGCCTCTTTATGTTCCTTGTCTTTGACTCCGTGCTTTTTAACAGTAGTTCAAAAGTATGAACCAAGTTGTCCGTGTAGTTAAGGTGGCAGCGCCACTTTTCAACAGAAAACATCCGTATAAACTTCACGAAAGAAAAAGAAAATGTCGCCGTATCGCCCGAAAAGCGAAGCATTGTAGCAATAGCAAAGTATTAGGCAACTGCACGAAGTATGGCTCGTAGCTTAATCGTTCGTATAAATTGCAGTAAACATTCACGTACTGTAATTAAAATAACAAATTAAGCTTGGCGTTACGCAGGCACAAGCAAAGCAGATCTCATTCGATGACCGCGAACACGCGTTCACAACGCTGGCGCGATCAAGAGAGCAGGCAGTTGGGAGCGGAAGGCTTCTTGCTGCCTCTCGCTGCAACGCGCCTCCGAGAGGCGAGATTACGCAACTTCCAACACTAGGCGCGCGGTAAGACGGCGCGCATGAAGCCACCAGTGAGCTCCGCTTTCCAGCTTTGCACCCGCCACAGATTACTTCCAGGATAGGACGCCCCGTTCGCGTCAACCGCGCGGACACCAAGTGCAGCCACGGCCGGACTATAGAGGAAAAGACCCCGCTCACCTGGCCCCCCTCCCCCAGCGCGCGCTTGTTCACATGAGACCTTCAACATTAGGCGCAGGGGACGGGCGTCAAGCCATCGTACTTATCGGCAGCCCGCCACAGTGGCTTAGCGGCTGTGGTGTTGCGCTGCTAAACAAGAGGTCGCGGGATCAAATCCCGACCGCGGCGGCCGCGTTTCCACGGGGGCGAAATGCGAAAACGTCCGTGTCCAGTGCATAGATGGCACGTTAAAGATCCCCTGGTGGTCAAACTTATTCAGGAGTCCTCCATTACGGCGCGTCTCATGATCTAATCTTGGTTTTGGCTCGTAAAACCCCAGAATTTATTCATTCATTCCTTCTCGGCTCACCGCCGCACGATTTCCCTCGCTCCCACAGCATACCGCGCGCGAAGCCCGATGGGATCTTATCGTACTTGGGCTTTATACGGACCATTGAGGCTACGACGACGGCGAGAATTCGCCAGGAGTGTCCCGATAATTGCTAACGCAATAAAACATTTCAAAGCGCGAAACTCCTATTGGTAGGAAAAAACAAAATTTTTGACGTGCACGGGTATATTTGACGGTAACTGAGGCGAGCACGTTGATGGAAGGTCACGTGGTATGTATATGGTTTTAATCAGTATGAAATGTCGTCTCGTGTAATTTTGCACAATTATCTGTGTGGCTATATAAATGCAAATTTTTCATTTCTGGGATAACACAGCAACTGTTTTCATCAATGGGAAGTAAGAGATTTTCATGTTCACTGCAATCGTATTGCCCACTCCTTTTAATCATCTGCAGCCCACAACTACGCTTCCATATTCCCCTGAAGTTCTGTGCATTTCGCATCGTATACAGAGTTGGTATCGATGCCCGGCGCAATGTCTTATTCATTAAATGGCGCTGTGATTATGGGCCTCTAGGTTGGAATCACATGCGGCAGTAGTGTCGGATGAAAACATGCACGAAACAAGCATGAAAACAGTTGACAGATGGGCGAGTATCACGGCCATTTCACTACAGGGGAAGTATCCCAAGTATCCCCTTGAATACTTGGCAAAACAAAAATCGAGATAATCGATTGTCGCTTTCCTATCATTGCCCTGTCCATTCAAAGTTATTGCAGTTGCACCATCCACTATTTTCTACTTCTTACTCCACTGGCCGCACTCAGAATAGCAACGCCTCGATTTCCTATGTCGAGTGCGCAGTGGCGTGGCTAGGTCGTCTGGCACCCGGGGCCCATAGGTCTTCTGTCACCCCTCCCTCGGGTGTGGCCGGCGGAAAGAGGGGTGTCTTCATACGTATATGACACCCCCCCCCCCCTCCACGGGCCCCTTGCACCCGGGGCCCACGGCCACCCGGCCCCCCCTATTGCTACGCCACTGCGAGTGCGGCTTGTTCGCGCCTTTCCACACTTGCCGAAACAGTGCGCGCTTTTTACGACCCGGTTAAGTTGAGCAGTCAATCGGATGTAGCCCGAAGAACGTTTGTAAAGTGGGAAGAGGCAAATTTTTTTTTTCTTTTGACATCTTGATGTTATTAATTCTATAATTATCCTAGGATAATTATAGCTTTGACCTACAGCTGTAGTTCAAAGAATCCGTGGTGAAGGGTCCGCTGGATGCAAAAACAGGCCACATGCTTCCTGTGGGCAATGTGCCTCGTTGTGCACGTAGCAAACCATGTCACCGCGAAAGGCTTCTCTAAAGAGCACCTGGAGTAGTTGCCCAGATATCAGTGCAATTGGGAAGTGAAGGAAATGTGATAAGAAGCCATAATTACCTTGCCCTGCTAGGAGTATTGTTTCTTTACGCTATATGCGTCTTCTTGGAATGTTTGCCGTCGTTTCCCCGTTGCAGGACAGATATACAGGAGACTCTGACAGTACATGCACTATACTTTGAAGTTCTGTTCGCGTTCAGCGAGAGAGAAAAAGAAAACCATTACAGCTCAAAATGTGTGGTGAAAAAAACTCAGTGTTTACAAAGTTTGCATTCGTTCACCGCCTCGTTTAGTGTTTCAAGATCTGCATACTGACCTTCAAGCCTGTAGTCATTGAAATTGCCGCTACATGCGAGATTTCCCAACAGGCCCCCTCAGAAGCCGCAAGTTCATGTTGTGACCCCGCCCCCTAGCTACGCGTACGCCTCTGCCCAGGTGTATATATCTTCAAGCGATACGTAAGACACCATCAGGTAGTAATTTGCTCGTGCGTTTTAAACTACGAGCTCACCAAACTATGCTAAATTTAAGCGTATCCTCAAATGCTCAAGATCCAAGCTTCAATATTTTACGCTTTGACTTCTCCGTAACGGTTTTCCAGAATGCAGCGTACGCGTGGTCTATCTTTTAGATGCGCTGCTTCCGATCACTTGCTTATAGAGTTGGAGCTTACGGGAGGGTGCGGCGACGTTTGTAACTCTTTTCCGTGGTGCATGCCATCGATTCGCTATGTATCCTTGGAAGTTGTCCGGTTGTCCTGCCAGTTGGTCTCTTTCGAACGGCTATACGAATGGCGGTCGTGTTGTCGAAACGATTGCAAAGGTTTCCCTCACGATATATAACCGTCTTCGAGGAAATCAGGTTGTGAGGAACTTCTACAATTGCTTCAGCGTCCTTTTTTTTTCTCCGAATCGAAGGTTTCACATGCAGACAAGACAGTCATATGTCTTGGAGCGTCCAAATCTTTCACCTGCGGCTGCAGTGGGCGAGTGGTACTCGTTGCATAAGCGCTCCTGTAGTGGGCTTATCTGCAATTTACGATCTAAGGGCATTCATAAAGTTGGCAGCCCTTACGAGCTGGAGATTTCGAACGACGCTGCCATGGAGATTCCTTCGTTCGGTTTCCGCTAAGCGTTTGCCGTGTAGTCACACCCGCGCGCAGTGCCGGGAAGAGCTGCCGATCTTGCCGGGCTTGCGTTTCGATTGTGTTCGGCCGTGCGCGTCCCCCAAATCTGTAAGCAATGAATACAAGAACGGCCCCAGATAAGGGGCGGCAGCTGCCGCGCAAGATAGGCGGGTCCTCGACTGATTGAGCGACGTTCCGGCCGTGCTTCTGCAGGAATAAAGCGCACCGCTTATCGATATCGCCGTGCAGCTCATAGGCGACAAACAATCGTACACAGCCGACTTCAGTCCGCACAGCCCCACCGAAACACCCCGCTATGGAAAAGGTGAGTCCAGTCAATGCTCATTCCTCTGTCAGTGCCGTCGGTCATTCCATGGCCGACCGTTGTCTGGCTGCTCTACGCGTTTTGAGTGGGCGTGTATCCGTTGCAGTGGTTAAAACACGTTGGCGGGCTAGTTGGTTGCAGTGGGCTGCCAAGCGACGCTGTCTCGCGTTTGGGCCTCTTTGTCGAAGCGCAATGTCAACACGTCCGAGAACAGTGTGCCAACACCTTCTGACATGAGCACTGAGCTTCACGCTGGACTCACGGATCGAACGCTAATATAGTCTGCAATCTTCCTATACGCGCTCATGAGTTTCTGTAGGAGGTGGGGTCAGCCGTCAATATTTTGGCCGGCACAAGTCCACTCCGACGCAACACATCGTACAATCATAGCGACATCGGACGTATTTGGTGCATGGGCCAGGCCGGGTGAGGGGGATATTAAGCCGGTGATCGCTTTCCTGTCATTTCCCTGTCCACTCAAGGTGACAGCTGCACCATCAACCATTTCCCACTTCTTATTTCACTGGCCGCACTCAGAATAGCAACGCCTCGATTTCCTGTGTCAAGTGCGGTTTGTTTGGACCTTTCCACACTTGCGGAAACGGTACTCGCTTTTTATACGACCCGGTTGAGCAGTCAATCGGACGTCCACCGTAGTACGTTTGTAATGTGAGAAGAAGCAAAGTTTTCTCCTTTCTTTTTTCTTTGACGTCTTGATGCTGTCTTTTTATTTTCCTACCAAGTACATCCTTAGCTTCATTTGCGATCGCAATAAGTCCCGAACTGCGTTATGAATGTGCGAAACTGTGGAACTCGAGAACTGTATGTGTGCCAACTACGTATACATTTTACGCAGGTATCGCTTCCGCGCTACACAGATATATGCGCCTATCGACAAAATGCGATCGTCGTCGTGGCCTCCAATGCCTCTGACTGACCTCGCGAGGTGCGAGACAAGTATATCTAGCCTCACCGCCGATAGCTTATCTTTTAATGTGCTGTTGACTCTTGTCGATCTTGACTCCTGCCGGGGAAGTTCCGACGCAGCCACTTGCAACCGTCAGCGCAACCTTGAATACGCACTTAGTAATCTTCGCATATGGTGATGATAAATGTTATTGTTAAGTGTACTGTATTAGGATGCATGCGAAGGCCAGATATGCGTACTTAAGAATTCAGTCTCTGTCACAGAACGTTTAATTCACGTGCGTATACATTTGCCACATTTTGCGACTTGCCGAAGAAACAGAAAAGGGCAGAGTGTCGACGTCTTCCGATAGTTTCCGATGTGATCATAGGACAACGCGCAGAACAACGCCGCCAGCATTGTTGGAATCTCAGCGCAGACTCCCGTTATTGCAATCGCACCGCTAGCACGAGTTGTTGCAAATGGGTCGCAAGCCCCAAGGGTAGCGTTGGCCTGGGGCACAACTGGAAGCATCCGAAGGTCCCGGCAAAGCATGAGTCGACTGGTAACAGAACAACTTGTTTATTCTAGCATCGCAAAAGAGCGGGCGGTCAGGTCGACCGAAGTGGAGAGACGGGAGAGCACGTAACTCAACGGAAGAAATCGGAGCCTCTCTCTCGGCGTCCGGGGGCAGCTGCTCTTATACTCTCGGAGTTGAGGGCAAGAGGGAACGTCTCGGGGAGAGGCCACGTGACTGCGGGGCACGGACACGCTGAGAGACACGTTGGGACGAGTGTAGTGACGCATCCGCCGGGCGGGCGCCGGTCAGACCTCCTCGCTTCACACTTGGGGAGCTCCCCTCCCCGGCTGCCGCGCTTTGACAAGCGTGGGCACCAACATGCACACACACACACACGCACACACGAAGACACGTGGCATTGAAACACGCCTGGACGCGCTTGGCGGGGAGGCGTTGCGGCGGCGTCGAACGGGCCAAAATGTCCGCCGCTTTGAACGAAGCCCCGGCGTCCGTTGCATCCGCGCCGGCTATACCGCGCGTCGTAGGCGAAACGTAACAGCATGTATGGTTGAGGGCGCGAGCAGGCGCCACGAATACCTACTGTGTGCTGTACTCGAACCGTCTTTCAAGACGGCAGGTTTTCCAATTTCGGTAGCGGAGGTATCTTTCTCGTTTCCTCTCTTTTCTTCCTTATCGATCTCATGATACGCTATGTCTACATGCATCTACCAAAGCGGAAGAACCGTGCCAACGCTGTTCCCGCTGAAACTATTATTTCTTTTCTTTTAAATCTCTAACGTCACTAAAGCGCGGTCCCAATCTTAAGCAGTATATTTTTGCTTAATGGTTTGCGTAATACGTTACTCTGCTAGTACTTCATTCATGCCATATTGACCACAAATAAAGACTGGGACAGCGGAAGAGAACACAAAAACGACACGGACCGACCTTGTCGTTTTTGTGTTCTCTTCCGCTGTCCCCGTCTTTATTTGCGGTCAGTATGATATCCAGTAAACACCAACTAGGCCAAACTGAAGTTCTTCTGTAGTACTTCATTCAATCATTCATCAGTCGCGTGAAATGACCTATTATGCGGGTATACATAGGGTGTCCCAACTATCACGCGCCAAGATTTAAAAATATGCAAATGCCGCGTAGCTGGGCAGAACCAAGGTAATGTTATTTTCTGTCGCTTGGAGATACTGAAAATATTGTTTGCATTCCGCTTAATTACATAAGTAATCTTAATTAATCAACGCCTCCAATATTATGATTAGATGAAGAATAACAATGAGAAAATTGTAGACCAATGTGAAAAACTCCTGATACAGCTTTCTGCTGCTCAATATTCACTCACTCACTCAATAGCTCACTCGAACAGCTATTGAACGACGAGCGGCGGCGGACGCCAGTGGGCGCAAAAACGCCCGCTGGCGTCCGCCACAGCTCGTCATTGGAATTTCAAAATTACCTGCAAGAAAATTAAAAACAAAAGAAAGACAGGAACACTCCCATTGTGCCGCATGGATTTGAACTTAAGGCCAATGGAATGACAATACAGGATCATATCTCTTAGCCACTCTGCCCTTCCTTTTTTCTTCTTCTTTCATTTATTTAATTCGGGGCACAAATGATTCTTTCGGAAAACAGAAAAAGAGAAACGAGCTAGTGGACCGATGCTTCAGCGGTGGAGTACACTCAAACTGGAGAGCGCGATCGAGCCAGCAGCTGCCATGGCTGGCTAACGCCCGCTCGACATCTGTGCTCTGGTGTGCTGAATATAGGGCTGGCGTCCGAGCCTTCTTTGTATTTTAGCACGTCGCCTTCCCAGTTGCGGCGGCGGTCCTAAACTAAATTTCCTTCTTATACATGCAATGACAATGATTCAGCGTGTCTGTTCGTATTGATAAGTGTCCTTCTTGTAAAGTTTACTCAACGGCGCTTACGTCGTCTTGTTTTCGTAAAGGATAACGTGATCAAGGCATATTAATGGCGGATAACAAATATAAATAGCAGAAAAGCCGACTGAATTCAGCAGTAACTGGTAGCTGAAATTGATTGGAATGGATTGGAAGGGTTTGCTGGAAGCAGCAAAGGGTTGCTTTAGGAGAAACCAGTGACTAAATCCGGGCAGGTAAGAGGAGGAAGAAAATCCGAGTCCTTCCATTTCACAGCCGAGAGGCACAACTACCACAAACGAATACGACTCGCACTTGTTATGCTTCTCGAATGGAGATTGCTTGGTCGCGCCGGCAAATTTTCACTCCAACGAACACCACAAGAAACAGTCTAAAGCTTACTGCGCATTATACGTCGCCAGCTATCAAGTCACTCTTTCGCGTTACGGTTGAAACAAAATTTTATTCTGTTTGAAGTAGAAGAAATTCATTACCCGAATGTAAACGTTTACCACTTTTGCAAGTACGCTGTCCGCAATCTTCTCGTAAACTTTCTTTACCTCTATTACCTTGCAGAATGTCGTAGTAAAGGCAAACCTTTACAGATGGCATCGCTTCTTGCAAAACTCAACATATGCAGTAATGAATACAAATACAAAATGAAAAGAAACAGGCAACG
The DNA here is from genome assembly GCF_023375885.2 of Dermacentor andersoni. Classification (NCBI taxonomy): domain Eukaryota; kingdom Metazoa; phylum Arthropoda; class Arachnida; order Ixodida; family Ixodidae; genus Dermacentor; species Dermacentor andersoni. The sequence goes on along the minus strand of NC_092818.1, from coordinate 100,710,808 downwards.
GCAGTTATAACTTACAAGAGTTCAAATCAACACGCCCTTTAAGGCGTACAGCGTTGCCTAATTCAAGTAGACTGTACTCCAGAAGATGTCACATGTTCAGCTTACGCCCACAAATCGTTTGCTGGTGTGAGACTTAAGAGGAAGCTTTAGCTCGGGTGCTCCTATCTAAATACATGTAAAAAGAGAATTCGTTTTTCTCGGCAACCACAGCACCAAATTTGACGGGGTTTGTTGCATTTAAAAGAAAAACTTAACATCTAGTGACTGTTGGTTTCGCATTTTCGATTTAGGCCGTCAATTTTTTATTAAAAATTGGCGAAAATCCCAAATTTTCAGAAAACGAAACTATCAAGTTTACAACTCTGTAACTCAGCAAGAATAGGTGATATCGTAATTCTGTGAATTGTACCTAATAGCACATCTAAAGCGGACAAATTTGACATCTTATACATGAATCTCAAAAAATTTATTAATATGTAATTACAACTTTTGCAGAACCCTCGTAAACAACGTAACAAACTCACGTAAGATGTAAAATGACATATGAAATTTGTCCGCTTTGAATGATCTAATGGATGCCGTTTACAGAACTGCGATATCTGTTCTTGATGCAGAGCTATTAGTTTGTAAACTTCGTGCTTCTATTTTTGTCAAACTTCTGAAATTTTGTAAATCTCTTTAACAAAATTCAAGCCCTAAATCAAAATTCCGCTTCCAACAGTCACTAGAATTTAACTTTCTCTCTCAAAAGCAACAAATTTCATTAAAATCGGTCCAGGGGTTATCTCAGAAAAACATTTTTGCGTTTTTACATGTACTTGAATAGGCCGCGTCGGAGTTGGGCATGAGCTAAAGCTTCCTCTTAAGCTTATTTCTAAAAACGGTGAAAATTACGGTCTTGTGCCTTAACGCCTTTATTCGCGGGCGCGTTCGCACTTAAATTGGGCACTTAATGTAATGTGACCAGATTCGTCGGACGCCAAAGTGGGGCGGGAGTTGGGGGTCGTAGATGGGAACGGTATTCAGCATTTAATATTATTTTTGTTTATGTAAAGAAAAACTCTTTTGGAAGCCATTCAGTAAATTTGCAGCTGCGTTACGACACTATTCCACGTGTTTACAACGCCACATGAGTGACAAGTAAGATTGCATGAAGATGGCGTGGTCAGTGCGCGTTGGCTTGGCTACAGTTCGTTAGCCAACACACTGAGAAGTCCATTGTAGTCAGGTCGAGAAAACGTACGAGCCGTTAAGTTCTTGCGTTTCCATTGTCACACGAAAGTGACACGTCAAAGTATCGTGTCTGCTGTATCCACATTTATGTAGGTGTAATGAAAACATAGTCGAATTAAAACTTTGTGACCCCGAGTCTCTACCAAGACAGAATAATTTTGAGTGTGGAAAATTAGGGATTATTACTTCAGTATTCAATATTTCATAAATTATTGGCTGATCTGGCGTCCATGAACGATTAACTAATCACCAAAGCATTGTGCGCCTGCAAATACATGGTCTTCCTGGACATCGCTGGATGGAAAAATAGTGTTTATTCTTTTCAAATCTAGCTGGCTGTGGCGCATTATGACCTTAATGCGCTGCTGCACCATACTGCAACATTAGCTAAATAGTCATTTTGTGTCACACTGCATGACTACGACGGCCAGTAGTATGGCTGGTTAGAGATGAAACGAAATGAGCGGCAGTAGTGCCAGGTTTTTCATTTTTTAGACAGCGTCAGCGTGTTTAGCGCTTGCCACAAAAAAAGCAGCATATTCGTTTTGTCCACTCGGGATTCTCTAAAGGTGCACGCGGAAGCCGCTGTCTCACATTTGGAAAACCGTGCAAGGTCTGTGTTGCCTTCCGGAACAGCGTTTTCCATTCAAGGCGCTCGCGCTTTTCCAAGGGCGGCAAGACATCCATGTCGCAGAAGACTTTTGTGCGCGGATGGCAGACCAAGCGACACGTCCAGATCCTCCAGCCCGAGATGACGTCCCCCATTCCCGTGATTGCCGCATGGACCTTCCTTTTACAATGGAGGAGCTCGAGGCGGCACTAGCTCTCTGCAGGGGCTCATCATCTCCGGGTCCAGATGGTATATCATACCGAGCCTTGTGCTATCTCGGAGAATCCGCACGGATAGCATTATTGAGTCTCCACAACACCTCATGGCAGGAGGGAAATGTTCCTGACGAATGGAAAGTGAGCCGCCTGGTGCCAATCTTGAAGCAGGGCAAATCCCCGCTAGAGCTCACCTCTTACCGCCCAATAGCGTTGGCCAGCTGTGTAGGAAAGATAATGGAACGGATTATCCTTGGCCGCCTGGAATGGTACCTTGAACACTACAAGATTTATCCGAATTCCATGGCTGGTTTCCGACGTGACCGCTCTTCCATCGACAATGTAGTTGATCTCGTTTCATATGTCCAGCACGAAAGGTCCCGTAAAGGTTTATCCGCAGCTTTATTCTTAGATATGAAAGGGGCATACGATAATGTATTACATGAGGCTATTCTCGACGCTCTTGTGATGGTTGGCCTAGGTGGTCGAGTATTTTTGTGGGTTGCAAGTTACCTATCTGCAAGATCATTCTATGTGTTAACTGACGATGGCCCAACTACGCGATGCTATACCAGCAGGGGCGTTCCTCAAGGCGGTGCTCTCAGCCCGACGCTATTCAACCTCGCTCTTATTGGGCTTGCTGAACACTTGCCAACTACCACCGAAATTTCAGTATACGCAGACGACATCTGTGTCTGGACTTCGGCAGTCACACGTCCTCAGATACGTGCACGGCTTCAAAGAGCGGCTACTTTGACAGCGAGCCTACTTGTGTGAACAAGGTCTCAGCATATCACCAGAAAAATGCCCCCTAGTGGCATTTACTCGCAAACCAATGACGCCTTATGTCATCTCAATCAATGGGCGGACCATTTCCTATGCCAGAACCCACAGATTTCTTGGCGTAATTATCGACCGAGACCTCTGTTGGAACCCGCACGTGGCCTACATGAAACGACGCCTGACAGCAACCTCCCAGTTGTTTAAATACTTGACAGGAAAGACGTGGGGGATGTCAGTAGACGCAATGCTGAGACTCTACAGAGCTCTCCTTCTCGGTTTTTTAAGATACAGTCTACCTGTACTGAACAACACCTGCAAGACAAATATTCGTGTTCTGCAGGCAACACAAGCTCAAGCACTCAGAGTTTGTCTTGGTTTGCCCAGATGCACGTCAACTGAGGCAACTATTACGATTGCTCGGGACCATCCAATGCAAACTCACATCACGGTGGAAGCCCTGAGAACGCACATCAGACATTTTGCACGTGCCCCCTATCACCACCTTGCAACACTACCTTCAGACAGGCACCAACCATCATTCTCTAAAACTATCGTCAAGTACAACGACAAACTTCCCTCGGGCTTCACCGCTGCATCTAAACCATCGATACCCCCTTGGTGCTTTGTCAGCCCCACAGTCCATCTCAGCGTACCAGGAATCGGGAAAAAGTCTGAGCTGTCGTCGCCTGTGCTGAAACAACTGTCTCTGCTTCTCCTGCACGAGATGTACGCGGACAGTGCACATATTTATACTGATGGTTCCACAAACATCCAGTGTTCGTCCCGTGCTGTGGTCGTCCCAGCAAGAGGTATTACCATCAGCTTTAGGACTGACCACCCAACGACATCTACATCTGCGGAACTAGCTGCTCTTCGCGCTGCACTTTGTTTCGAATCGGGAACCACCTCGACAATGGTCAATTTTCAGTGACTCAAAGGCGGACCTACAATCTGTGCTATCAGCTCTGCGTCGCGGGCCATTCGAACAGCTCGTGCTCGATATTAGATGCATACTCCATACATCACATGAGAAAGGACATCACGTGACGTTTCAGTGGCTGCCAAGTCACTGCGGCGTCATAGGAAATGAAGACGCCGATAAAGCCGCTCGGACAGCTCTTGAAGACACACAGGAACAGGCCATACCACTTTCACGGTCCGACGCAGCCAGCAGACTTCAAGTGCTTGCACGGGAGATCACGCTCTCTCTATGGTGCACACCAAGCAGCCAGACCAACCGGAGCAATCGTCAACACGACCTGCCCTCCTTGATGCATCTTTGTATGCCAACTGGACTCCGCCGAAGTGAGGCCACCCTGCTTTATCGCTTATGGCTAGGGGTGGCCTTCACGAAATCTTACTCGTTTCGCATTGGAATGGCCGACAACGCTCTCTGCAATGCCTGTCTTTGCGAGGAGACGCTGGAACACATTCTGTGCGACTGTCCTGAATATAATGTTCAGAGACAGTCCATGGCGTCCGTTCTAGCGCACCTTGACTATAGACCATTGTCAGTTGCAACCATTTTCACATATCGCCGACAGAAGACAACGCAGCTGAAGGCGACGAAGGGACTACTTCGGTTTATGAAGGAGACGGGCTTGGACAAGCGGCTGTGACAGTGATGTCACGTACCGCGCAAGAGTGACAGACTGTAACCAACGACGTGTGTGCCGTGTTATGTGCTCTCTATCTCTTCTCCCCATCTTTCATACGCCCCATACCGCTCCCATGTGTAGGGCAGCAAACCGGTTAGGCTAAACTGGTTAACCTCTCTGCCTTCCTTCTCCACTTTTTCCTTCCTTAGTACACGAACATTTTACATTCTGCCTTCGTCATAGTATAGCCACCGCGGTTGGGCATCGAACCTGCTACCTCGTGCTCAGCCTCTGTTGAAATTGTATTGGATGGAGGCCAAGCTTGCAAATTCTGAATAATTACTGGCTAAAGTTCCGTCATTTGGGGTCATAGACCCGTAAACAACGGATGTCAAGCTGGAACTCTTGTGGCTTTCCGAACGTTTACCTGATCCCTTTCTTGCAGATGGCATTCTTGGCCATTGTCAGACGTATAACGTAAAAATTCTCTGCTCAATTAGCTTTATTCTGTACTGTGCATGACATATATGGCTAAACAGCATGTCATCATAATCTGGGTGCCCGGTCACAGAGGCGTCGATGGTAATGTGCTTGCAGATGAAATCGCCACATTCATAGCAACAAAATTACGTAACTCTTCCGTAGCTGCTCTTGCCGTAGATTTGAAGCCTTTCATTCGCGAAAAATTCAGGAACTACTGGCAACTTTTATCAGATACTTGAACCCGTAATAATTTCCACGTACTAAAACCATAGTTGGGCTATTGGCCATCAACAACAGAGTCACGACGAAGTGATGTCCTTCTTTGTCGTCTCTGAATAGGCAACATACACGGCACACACAATTACTTGCTGACTGGTGGTGAACCCCCAATGTGCCGCCGATGTGGTGAAACGCTTACCATTCTTCACGTTCTGCTGGAGTGTTGAATAGCAGAAGCTGAGAGAAAGGAACGCTTTCCTTTGGCACAACGGCAGCATAGATCTCCATGCGGCAACGTGTCTTGGTGCAGAACCGTTTTTTGACACCAAAGCAGCTTTAGGTTTTTTAAATATGTTGCCTTACATGTTATCAGGCCAAGAAATTCAAAGCGCATCCTTTCACCAGAGGGTGCTGCTATGATCGTATCGTTTTGTATAGCACGTGCCTACACATCCTTGTGTTCAAGGGCTATGTTAAGGCAGTAGTGCTTCTTGCAAACTTTTGTCACTGATACATTTTAGTATCATATATTATCTCATACATTTAGTCGCATATCCCTGATTTGGTCATTATGTCATATTTAGTCTCATATGTTACTCCATCTGCAATGTATCTGTCATGTTCCTAGTACGCCTCGCTAGTATTTGTCACAATTTCATTGCATAAACATTTTACATACTTTACTGCGAGTGTTTTAGGCCACTTTAAAACCGCGTCTCATCTACCTCCCATAATTCATTGCTCTATTGCCAACTCATTATCATTAGCCTGGCGCTCTTCATTCTTTTCGGCTGTCCAACCCAGCTAATCATTTTCGGGGGGCGATTCCGAAGATAGCGCAGTCTAAAATTGTTTAAAATCTCTCTGGTGCTTGGCGGAATCGGACCCCCGTCACACGGGTTTCTCAAACAAAGCAGCATGACGATTTTGCACGCTGCGCCACAAATACACCACGCGATCTCGGAGGACATGCAGAGCCCTTTGCGACGGTGCTTCTTGATGGCGCAGCGTGTCCAGAGAGGAGCTCGGTTGCAGTAGACGCCTCATACATGACATGTTTCGACTGTTTGCGTACTTGGATAGTCATCGTATGGATAAGTTCTGGCCAATTCCTTCTTTTTATTATTCTCGAAGCTGTGTAGTCTTTCGAAGATGGGATTTTCGTGTCGGGGCATTACTGGAAACTATCGGGCGTGTGAACAGATGCAGGCGCCCAACCACGACGCTGCGCTGTTGTTGACCTTACAGTCGACGTTGCAGGCATGCCGCACCTGCTCTCTGTTTTCGATTCCCAGATTTTTATTTATTTTCGGTAGACGACCTCTCTGTACGGGCTGCAACAAGGTTATACACATCCGTTGTCCCTGTCGGGTGCCTTGTTGAGAAGTTCGCTGACACTGCGTGCATTCAGCTGGTGAGTATATGTTGGACATCCGCCGGTAAGAGATGACATCGCGTGTAAACCGCAACCGGTGAAACTGCCAAGCGCGTAGCTCTTTCGAGCGACAGTTCGTGCAACAAAAATAATCAGAAGGAAAGAAAAACTGTGTTTAGCTCGGCCAACTCACTGCTGCACCTACAGGTATTCTAGAGCCACCTATATTCGAGGCCCGGTGATGCCGTTGAGCAAAGCCTCGTTTTTGTTCACCGTATGGCGAACGCTGGAGTTAGCTGAATTTGGTTTGGATTCTAATTAAATTCAGGTTGACTTTCGCTACTTTGTGGATTCGCTACTCTAATTCAGTGCATGTCGAGGCGAAAACTCAATCATTTCATGCCTAATAGTTGTATGGAGACAATATAGAGTTTTTAGACATTCTGTGGGCAAACTTGCCTTCGTATAATATTTTTTTCCCTGTTTGCTTAGACAGCGTTAGATGTTCTTATGACAACAGTTACATCAAAGCTCAAATTTATGAACCGCGTTAGACGCTCTATGCACCTACTATTATTCTAGATGAACATACAAGCTCCAGACTATCTATGTAAAGCACATGGACTGTCCATAAGCTGTCCGCAAATCGTGCAACAAAGTCTGCATGCAGACTTTATGGACAATTGTCTGCTATACACACAAACTACACTTCCGTGTGAGCGGAGTGGTTTCATGTCTGATTTTCCTTTACTTTCTTTTTTCATCTATAGCTGTTTCAGCTGCTGCATCACTAATGGCTCTGATCGACTATTACCTCACTCTTTCTTGTCTAGCGCATAGACGAACGGTGCTTCTTCACGGATACCGCTGTATGCAAATCTGCGCAGCACGCTCTGCTACTGCCCTAGTGGGAGTGTCAATTCTTGAATACTTCAAATGCTTCATTCACCACACAGCAGAGGCGCACAATGGAAAAAACAAGACGTTTTCATCTACTTCCATTGTTCTTCGTTATATAGTGTAGTCGTGTAATTTCCGATAATGGTTATGGACTGGCGCATAATTTTACGAGTGATAGCTCGTAATCGCAAAATTCGATGCGCTTTTGAAGACCTTCACGGATGCGACCAAGAGCGCTCGTCAAAGCTGGCTTCTCCACATTGTCACTTTTCGACCGGAGAAGCCCACTTGAGCTGTTCTAATGAGATGTGGCACACCGAGTGCCTCGAAGAGAAACAACGTCATACGTATTCATCGCCACGGTAATCGATGGCCATGACATCGTTCTCCTTTCCTCGTTCAGGTAGATTTGAGCGTCGTTGCCAGTTGAGACAGTTACGGTTACCACTTACAAGCGCTAGAAAATATACTGGGACATTGTATCACCGTGATTGAGCCTGTGGGTTTGCTTCTTTTCCACTGCATCGAGCGCATGATTTGCCCTCATGCTGGTTTGTTTGGCTGCCATCTTGCACTTTGCCAGAGAAACAACAAAGCAGGACTAGTATTTAGACAGGGCACATGCCGCATTGCTGCCACCTGCTTATACATATGTATGCACGTATACCTGCGTCTCAATGGTTAGCTAGCAGCTTTCACACGTTCTAATGTTTATTTATTTATTTATTTTGTTAAGATATTTTCGATGCAGTTTGGGCGTTTGGGAGAGAAGTGGTGTACATTACTGGTGGGAGGGGGGGGGGGGGGGCACGCAGAGGTAGAATTCGAACGCAGATTGATTCAGGTTGGTGGCGATGGAGGCAGGGAGGCGATTCTATTCTGATGACGTCTTCGGCACGAATGAATGACAGTTGAAGTTAATGCGGCCGTCTGCGGCTTTAATCCTTTGTTTTCCACAAGGATGTCAGCTTGAACGCATTTCCTTTCAGCGCGAAGGAAAGCACAGTGAATGTAGACTTTCTATTGGAAAGCGTCGAAGTGTCCTAGTATGTCTTGCCGTCAGAAGCCACAATTCCACGAGCCCATACAAGGACTGTCATACGGTCCCAACAGACGTATGCTATGCTGATGGCAACACTAGTTGCCGCTGGCAAACCTAGGATTAAAGCGATTTTTTTTTCAATGTTTCGAAGTGTGAGAGTTTATTGGCACATTTATTAACAACAAACATTCGCAGCAGAGCGTGCAGCACATATAACCTTGTATCCCATGTGAGCATGTGTTTCTAATACAACATTTATATAGGAAATCGGGTGTGTGAAATTGGCACAGCCTGTAAGCATGTTTTCTAAAGCAATAAATTTAATAACGCCCTATTATCAGACGCTAACGTCACAGCTACCAGCATCATCATCAGCTGCAGCAGCAGCCTATTTTTTATGTCCACTCCATATCTCCAATTACCCCTTTCTTGCGCTACCTATATATCGGGTGTCCCAAGCAACTTGAGCCAAACATTAAAAATATGCAAATGTCGTGTAGCTGGACAGAACCAAGATAGTGTTGTTTGTCGTCGCTTGGAGATACTCAGATTATTTTTTTTTGCATTCCGCCTAATTACATAATTGGTCTTAATCAATTAATCAACTTCTCCAATATTATAATTAGACTAAAAGTATCAATGAGAAAATTGCAGAACAACATGACAAACTCCCGATACAGCTTTCCGTTGCTCAATACATGCTACATAAAAGTGTTTTCTAAGCATAAAAGACGTCCGCGAAAACTGCCTCGAGCGGCCAGTCGCGCGTCAATTTTGCGTGGTTTAGCAAGGTAAAGTTGTAGGCCAGTTGGTGAGACACTGAATAAAAAACTGCTACAGACACAGGAGGGAGAGAGACAACAACACAGAGCGGACACAGGCGGACAACACAGAACGGACGACAACCGCCCTATGTTGTCGTCTCCCTCCGTGCTGTGTCTGTAGCGGTTTTTTATTAACAATTTTGCGTGTATTCGAGCGCTTCTCATGCTTGGAAAAATGCTTTTATGTAGCACGCATAGAGCAGCAGAAAGCTGTATCTGCAGTTTTTCATCTTGCTCTACAATTTTCTCATTGACACTTTTCATCCGATTACAATGTTTGAAAAGTTGATTAATTAATCAAGACTAATTATGTAACTAGACGGAATTGAAAAAAAGTAATCTGAGAATCTCCAAGCGGCGGCAAACAACATTACTTTGGTCCAGCTACTCGACATTTCAATATTTTTAAAGTTTGGATCAAGTTTCGTGGGACACCCGGTATATAATATAGTTAATGATTGGCCAACCTTATGCTTCCAGCGCTGCTGAAGCCGAGAGTCGCTCAGAGTCGGGAACTGTGAGCAAGCAACGGGGAAAAAGTTTTACAGAAATAGACATTATTATTGTTGTTGTTGTTGTTGTTGTTGTTGTTGTTGTTGTTGTTGTATTTTAATGTATGCGTGCGCCAGTACTCAGAACTTAGGGTTGTTCCTTGGCACGTTAAATGAACTTGATTGATTGATTGATTGATTGATTGATTGATTGATTGATTGATTGATTGATTGATTGATTGATTGATTGATTGATTGATTGATTGATTGATTGATTGATTGATTGATTGATTGATAAAACCATGAGCTGGTTACGAGTCCCGCCGTAGGGGGGAGACTCAGGGTTAATTTTGACCACCTGGGGTTCTTTAACGTGCATCTAAATCTAAGCACACTGGCGTTTTTGCATTTCGCCCTTATCTAAATGCGGCCGTTGCAGCCGGCACCCAACCCGTGAGTTTGAGCTCAGCAGCGAGACGCCATAGCCGCTAAGCCACCGCGCGGCGAGGAAGGGACTCCGGGAAAGAGAATAGGGAACACCAGTTCTGGCCTGGTTTGTCCTTCTAGTGCAAGGTTCGCGACCTAGTAAAACGTTTGTTTGTGTGGTCAAGTTGGTGTCAACACGCAAACGTATTTTGGAGCTTGGTTACACCAGCAGACGAACTCGAAAGACCGGATAAGTTAAGCGTAATCTATACAGCTGAAGGCTGCAGACTATACCAAGCGACATCTTGCGGTGGCCTATAATTACATGCGCGGGGAAGTGCATGCACTCACGAAACTGTGCCTGTTTCCTTTTCTTGCACAGTCGGGGCGTCAAAAGTGAGCGAGGAGCGGGTTCCGCGAAAAAGCCTTACTTAACACCAGATTTTTTTTCCCAGCCAGTAAAACAGTGCGGCACTGTGTTGGTGACGTACACTGCTATTCGGGCAGCTAATCCAAATTTCAGGCTGCGTTCCCTAGCTCAGAAAAATTTTTAACAGTTCCTCAAATCCCGCGTCTATTGCACTTCTTTTACGCAGTACAGTCGACATTGCGCATAATACAGGGTGTTTCGGCGAACATTCTCAAAAATTTTTTAAAGGTTGCCTGTGGCAGAAAGCTGAATTCAAGTTTATGATCCGGTCTACTCGAAGCAGCGGACACTATTTGCACAAACAATTAAACTGTAAAATTGACTAACTAACAAAAAATTCTCTAATTAACTTTTTAACTAATTACATTAGGGCCCATATTGCAATTTACATATTCTAGCAGTGGACTTCGCAAGGCGGATCCACTTCGAACGAATTCTGAGGACGACACCAGTTTCGAGATATAAATTCCCGAACTTTGCGGAGACATGCATAGGCGTTCCAGTTGCTTGTGTGCTTCAGTGCATGAAGCGACGTTTTGTTAACAAATTAACTGGAACGCCAACGCATTTCTCCACGAAGTTCGGGAATTTATATCTCAAAGCAGATGTCATCTTGAAAATTCGTTCCAAGTGGATCCGCCTTGCGAACTCCACGGCTATAATTTGTAAATTGCAATATAGGCCATAATGTAATTAGTTAAACACTTAATTAGTGATTTTTAAAAATTTGTTGATTTTGTTTCTCAACTTTGTGTGCCAGTATTGTCCGCCGCTTCGAGTAGACCAGCTCATGAACTATAATTCTGATATCTGCCACAGGCAACCTTTAAAGATGTAAGAAAGAAAGTATTTTTCAAAGAAAGTATTCGCTGAAACACCCTGTAGTTATTGCCGAAACGAGCCTACGTGCAGAACTTCGTGATTCAAAAATGGGTGGGGCTTCCTTCGAAAAAAACAAAGCTGCAGCAGCACCGAAGTTCGTGGCGCCTGTGGGTGGCGTCTGCCGGCGCCTGGCTGCTGTTGATCATGTGCTGCTGCTGCTGCCCGGAGCCCGTGGGGGCGACGCTGTGCAACGAGCTGACCATGCTGTCCGAGGAGTGCCAGTGCGACGAGTATAACGGGAGGCTCACGCTGCGGTGGGCCAACATCCACGCCAGCCCGCTGCTCAGCGACCTGGAGAGGGTGGCCGAGGCCAAGATACCCCTGTACGAGATTCAGGTAGGACACGTCAGTGCATTCGAACCCCCCCCCCTCGCCCCTACCCCCACTGTTTTCGCTACTGCTTCGTGGAACCAATTTCTCACTGGCATCTCTGACGCCGAGCCACCATAAAAGAAAAAGGAAAAAAAATGAAACTGTTCGAGGCTAGTTGGGTTTGTACGCGCCACCGCGCAACCAGTAAACAACGCCGGTTGAAAGTAGATGCTTGTTGTTATTTGTCCCGTCCATCTAGTTTCGTACCGTTATACACAACCATTGGCTCAAAACCCAAGCAGCCAGCTTAATTAATTTGCTTAGTTTTACTAAGGGAATACCAAAAGTTAACACATTAATCTGGTAAACCATATCTTTAAAAACCCCAGTGTCCTTTTTATTTCGCCGGAGAAAGGTGCATTAGTACTTTCCAAACTTCCCTCTTTCTTTAAAAAAACATTTTTGTTAGTTTCGCACCTAAACCTTAGTGGCCGTACGTCAATGTGGCGTCTCGGATTTCAATGCATTTTCTCCTATTCGGGCAGTTTTGGCGCCTGAAAATATCTCGAAATTTTCTAGGTTCAGTATCCGTTTCCTTTAGAATGCAATGCAATGCTCATTTCCCGATAAACAGTTCTCTAAATTAACACGAGTGGACAGAGTCCAATTCTAGGACGTCATGGCGGGCAGGTTCGGGACCTTAGCCTAGCGTCGCCAGCTGCCTCTCGTCCTTCTGTGGCTTGCCATGCTTCTTCCTCTCACGTTAAGAGTGGCCCCTTTACTATTGCAGAAGTGTAATCAACTAATACATCTTAATTTTATGTTCCAATCTTAGTGTCCCTTTATGCTAAGCTCCTTGCTGGACAGCCGTAACTCATTTCGTCATTTCGTTCTTTTGTTATACAGGGAGTTCCACGTAACTTGAACCAACGATTTCTAAAAAGGGGTTCACCGCAGCTGAATGAAACCAACGACATATGGCTGCCTTCATGCGGCGCTCCTCAGAGTATCTTTCTTATATTCCGCTTAATTTGTTAATTAACAAATATTAATTATGCATTTTCTAAATATTAACTTGAAAGCCAAATGCGTTTCGTCACATTGTAGAGGGGATTCAGAAACGACCGATCCAATTTTTTGTGGCGACGTACATGCCGCATGGGGATCTTTTTCGGCGTTTAAATAAAGCCCGATAAATATGAAATATATTCACGTGACTGCGCACATGCGCTATCGTATCGCAGCGAACCTCAACCGTGCTTCGAGCGAAAGAACAGGGCGTGCGGACCGTATCGAAGTGAGCGACCGCGGCTCTAGGCGTCGGCTCCACGGTGCATCAGCATCTTTGACGGCGGTACACGGAAAAGAAAACGCCGTCGTCCCTGATAAGCGATAGGCTCGAAGCAAGGTTGAATGCGCTGCACCCGCGAATTTCCACCCACGAAAACGCAGTGCGCCTGCCGTGCACCTCTTAAAGAAGAGCGAGCCACCCAGCTCGAAGCTTGATGTATTTGTTCTGCTATAATGTAAACGCTGGGTTAATTGGAAAATAAAAGTTCGTTGTTTCACATTAGAGAGAGAATTAACTATATAGTGAAATGGATGGTTCACTGCCCTGTTCAGGGGCGAGGGTCAATGATGGGGATCATAAAATAAACAAAATAAAAAAAGAAATCTAAAAGGAACAACACGCTCATGACCTGCTGGTCAAGCTGGCCTCGCGCACGAACTCCCATAAAGAGTCGATAGCTCGCCGGGCGTCGGCTTGAGGGGTTGGCGGGGCCCATGGCTCCAGTGAAGTAATGCCGCGTCCCTTTCGTTTCTTTTTTTTCTGTTACTATAGCCAGACCGGGACCGTCCCACTATAGGCGCCTGACTGTCGGACGAGCACCTATGTCACACGTAATTCACGTCACTGGCGACGACATCGCATTGGGCTCTGTCTCTTTCTCTCCCTCGCTGTCCAGGCGTTGCCTACACTCTGATGAACGCACTCCTTCCTTGAAGCGACTAGCGCGAGCCACTTAGCCAGGACGTCTTGGTTGAGGGCTGTGCCTGTCCTGGCTTTGGGCATCAGCACTTGCGCGTCCCGAGGAAACCGCTTGGGCAAAGGGTGGGCTTTGTGAGGTACCTTCGCCTTCAGCGCTCTCGTTTTGGCTGCAGTTTGACTCGCTCGCGCTCTTCCTCCAGGGTGCAGGCGCACAGAATCGGGAGAGAGGTCGGTCCAGGGGAAACGATTTGCATTTTGAGAAATTATAATCCGCCAATAGCTTTCTATATAAGCGAACAGTTTGACTAGGCTGTCTACCTCGTTCTACTCGTTCTGACAAAGAAAATACCCTTGGAATTTCTTTTCTTTGAGTTGCAATTTCTATGCAAGCTTTTATGCTGTTATATTCCAAGGTGGTAAGCTGTCTAACTGCACAACTCGAACTGGTGCACTTCTACAGCAAGAACGAGGTGTTTCTTCCGCCAAATAAATACATGTAGAGTTTATTTCAGTCGGACAATTTTAACTCTTAATCGTACACTAAATAAAAGTGTAAAGCAGTATGAGTACATTACGCCCTACAAACGGAAAAGAAGCCCCCTTTCACCGTGAGAGGAAAGGTGTGAAACGCGTAAAAACGAAAACAGAGTTGCACTGCTGCCATGAAGTTCCCCGCACTGGCTTGTCAAGGCGTCGTAGATTTCGACAGCATTTAAATGGATCTATGGTTAACTGCTTTTCGTTAACTAAGAAGTACAGCCTATACACTGCATTATAGAATAAACTGCATTATTGCATTATTGCAATAATGCATTACTGCATTATTGCACTGCCTTATTGAATAAGTATCCACCTAACAGGTTTTGCTTACTTAACTGGTTGCAAAACGGCTAAAATACGAGAACGAAAATTGAAATTCTTGACGTCGAACTTAAGTGATGGTTCTGAAGTTTCGAAATAGAAATCACACGCGCGCACACAGACACACAAACACACATAAAAAGGTTTGGTCCTTATTTCAGTTATTTACCTCACCTTATCTCACAGAATGAATAAAACGATTTTGAAGACAAGTTACCATTGTTGACTGGGGTCAAGTGAGTCGCAGGAAGAGAGTCTAAATTATGGTTGCTCCTTTACTACCGTTCCGCACGCCTAAAAGCGCCCACACGTCTAATATGTATGGCGTTTGTCATGGCGAATCCGCAGCATGTAATTGGCCAGCATCGGCGATTCGAAAAAAAAAAAGAAACTTCCAGAAATGTGCAGACTTCGATCCCTTCCATAACAGAGCAAAAAAGCGTACCATTCATGGTTGGTAGATAAGAATTCCTAAAGCTACCAAGAATCTCCGCGCGAATAAAAAAATGACTTCATTTGTTATAAAATGTCAAAGTCTCCCTATAAGTTTAAAAAAGTAAACATTTCCTTGCATGAATCCGCGTGTGCTCTTATTTTTACTTTGGTGTGCTAAGAAAAGTTAGCATACTTTTTCAGTCTATCCAAAATTTCCGAAAGATCTTGTTTCTTTTTTCTTGTTTTCAAAATTTGTGGAAGTTTTACATCTTTCGGCGATTTCTTGCCGTGCACTGTATTGCCGTCTCTATGATGTTTGGAGCAAGGAGCCTTCAGAGCCCTCATATCGGCGCATAGACTTGCCGATATGAGGGCTCCTTAGTCCGGAGATCCGTATCGCATACAGGGTGTCCCACGTAACTTTAGTCAAACTTTAAAAGTATGCGAATGCCACGTAACTGAACAGAACAAAGGCGATGTTGTTTGCCGTCGCTTGGATATACTCAGGTTATTTTTTTAATTCTACATAATTACAGAATTAGTCCTAATTAGTTAATCAACTTCTCAAATATTACAATTAGACGAAAAGTGTCAATGAGAATATTGTAGAGCGACATGAAAAACTGCCGATACAGCTTTATGTTGCTAAATACGTGCTACCTAAAAGTGTATTTCCGAGCGTGAATTAAGCCCGCGAATACATGCAAACTGCCTCGAGCGGCCAGTATTTTCTCACTGTAACTTTTCAATTTATTTTAATACTTGAGAAGTTGATTAATTTATTAAGACTAAATATCTAATTATGCGGAATTTCCTACACCCTTTGTTCGCCCCCTCCCCCTTTCCCTTGCCGTTGGTGAGCTGGACCACTCCACCAGAACACCTCCACCCATCTGGCTCCTTCCTCGTGCAGCACGTGCAGTGCGTTTTGGAAATCTCACAACCTCACAGAAGCACCTGATTTGTTACCAGCGACGACGACTCGGAAAATGAGCCGCCTGTGCGATAAAGTCTACGTGTCTCTCGGTGCAGATCCGGGACTCTGACCTGGAGGAGTTGAAGAAGGCGTTCCCGCAGTTCATCAACGAGCATGTGGAGCGGCTCACGCTCGACAACACACGTATTGGCCAAGTCTATGTGGGCGACATCATACGGCCCATGGCGAAGCTGCGTAGCCTGCAGCTCGAGAACGAGACCATCCAGCAGGTATACACAGACCATTCCGATCCGCGCCACATGTTGTTGTTGCTGTTGTAATGCTTATTTATTGTGACCGCGAAACTGCCGCGATGCTTCCATCTCGTGCCATCCGCAGGCAAAGGAAGGAGGCTGAGTGGCAGCCAACAGGAGCGATAGCGTGGGAGATGAAAACGCCGAGCACTGTGGCGAACGCGTATGCAATGACTAATCGGTGGACTGGTCTGCCTATAGCTCTATGGCTTGCGGGCAGCGGTGTTGTTGCGGTCACCGACATGTATCCGACGGCTTTCAGTCCTGCCAAGAAATAAATGGGTTCTGTACTGGACTCATTTTACGAGGACGGATCAGAAAGCTTTTTGCCCCTGTTTTCTTTCTTTAGCCAAAATAAGGTGCATGCAGGTAATTACAAATACGGCCTACTATTCTACGTACCTTGCACTATTTTTCCACATAGTCGCCACACCGGTGCAGACATTTGTCCCATTGCAACAACTAACAGGGCCGTGCCGAGGAGCTACCGGCAGATAACGCCGGGTCGTTCCAAGAAAGGGTCACCGCTGGGGATGGCGTATGTTGACTTCGCATTTACAGCCGTAATTTGGCTTTTTAAAAAATAGGGGCAAAGACTTGCTGATTCGCCCTCCTATAAAATGAGTTTATTTTACTTGTTCACAAATGAAAATAGTGTTTCGTGCCTGTGTACCAAGAAAAGCTTGATGACGAGGCAGCTGACGACAAAGCCATTACGAGCGAATGGCAAGTATGCTAAGGAAAAATCTGAGCGCTATCTGGGCTGTTCGTTCCGCCAATCTCTAACTTTAACGAGCCCTTAATGCACGGAACAGGGGCGTTTTTGCATTTCGCCCCCATCTAAATATGGCCTTCGCAGCCGGACTTTAGTCGTACATTTTCACGTGTGGAAAAGCACAGAGAAAGTACTCTATTTACGCTGTATTTCCCCTGCAGCCAGAGCGCAAGATAAACACACTCGCTCGTGCCAAGTGCTCAGACACTTGATCGTCTTTCTCAATTCGGCTCGTCTCCTCGGCATCTGTCGATGGTATCGTAATACTACCGCCGGCGGCAAAAGCGCCGTCCTGGTGTTGTTAAATATGTAAGGCGCGTGAAAACCTCAACCACATGTGACAACGTAAGCCGTATCGCTCTCCGCGAGCTCGAGGCCGTCTCTTCGCCATCTCTGCGATGCCTCCCGATCCACCAGCAACCACGGTTGCGATGACACAGGCCGTTGTCCGACAGGAATTTGAGAACATGGGTCTCAACTCCGTGTGTTTGTCGACACAACCCGTCGTTCCTCCCCAATTCTCTCGTGGCCCTCCTCGTCTCTTCAGCATCTGTTGATGTCATTGTGTATATATATATATATATATATATATATATATATATATATATATATATATATATATATATATATATATATATATATATATAGAGAGAGAGAGAGAGAGAGAGAGAGAGAGATCTTTGCATGCAATGCAACTATACGGCAAATCTGATATTTTTAAACTCTGGTTTCCTGCACTGCAAAAACGGTGGCAGGTGCGTTGCTATACTTTGGGTAACTATCGGACTTCCAGCTTCTCGTCCGTAACATTTAGCCAGTAATTTTAGCAGGTGAAACCCGGATCATTGTTTGTAAACAACAAAATATGGACGCATTCAGGGTTACCATCGTGTCGAAAATGCGTTACATAAAGGACAACGACCTTATACATAGAATGCGTATGCACCGCGATGTTATACATAAATCACTCAATTTACCGACCCGCACGTTCAAGGTTGCGCAGTTTTACATATTCGATGTCGGAACAGCCCCTCCTAAGGAGAAAAGCACGTTTCCCTAAATGTTGTAGTTTCGCACGAAAGGCGAATCATCGATTGCGATAGCAAAATAATGAACAGCTATCTATACGACGCAAGGACAGTAGCTTTATCGGCCGTGTAAACTTGTAAACATAGGCATACTAACTAAATAACAAGCATGGCGTCACGCTCGCGTAAGCAAGCATGAACACATTTCATTCGATGACCGCGGAAACTCGCTGTCAAAACGCTGAAGTGAGGAAGCGCTGCAGCAGCAGTGACCGAATTGACCTTCGTACTACGTCTCGCATCAACGCGAACTAAGCCGCGAAAACAAAGCGCGCGGCGGACTCTGTCCCTATCGCAGATGGCTTTCAACATAAGCGGCCCGTGCGGGCGGGCGCGGCCGCCCGGGTCGCCCGGTGTAGGACGCGCGCCCCTTCCCTATACCGTCTCGGCGGATCCTTGCGCGCGACGGAAGACGGAGCGCTTCCTCCCCGCTTTCCTCGCTTGCGTGCGCGAAATTGAGACGTGATCGCCGGCTCACCCTCGCACGCTTTCAATGGCACATGCAGCACACAGCGCGCGGCGACGATTTTGTCGCACTTAGACTTTATACGGAACCTCACGGCAACGCCGACGGCGACGGCAGAAATGCGCCTGGAGAGTCCATATAATTGCTGTCGCTATAAAATAAAGTTCGCGCCGCGGTGGAAACGATTTTGTTGCGATAGCAACTATATGGACACTTCAGGCGCATTTCTGCCGTCGCCGTAGGCGTTGCCTCGAGGTTCCGAATGAAGTCCAAGAGCGAAAAAATCGTAACCGATTCGTATAATTTGTGCGAGTGAAAGTGTCGCGCTTCCTCACTCCAGCGTTTCGACAGCGAGTTTCCGCGGCCATCGAGTGAGATGTGTTCATGTTTTCGTGGGCGCGCGTGATATGCTTGTTGATTGACTTAATATATATATATATATTGTCACGTGGTGGTGAAGTTAAGAACACAGTAGCGATACTGTGAAAGGCAAAAACTAACTTTTATTGGGCGAACCTGTGCCCACAAGAACAGGCTACACTTATAGCACAACGATAGCGGCGAACAAGGTCGGCGATCGTCGGAAATCTGATCAGCGGGTCAAGCGCGTCGGCTTTTATACAGCATTCATCGAATGTTCCAGACTAATCCTTCGGACCCGCGTGCCTTCCACAAAGTTCTATACCATTCGCGTCACGCGATGAAATCAGATAACACAAGGTTCGGCGACAACAGACAGCCGGATGGAAGCATCGATAACTTTCCAGAAAATTCGGATACATGCAGGCGCATCCAGCGCTGTGCGATTACATTTGTTAGGCGGCGAAACGTGGTCGCCCGATAAAGATAAGTACACGCGTCAATGTGTGTGTGTGTGTGTGTGTGTGTGCGCGCGTATGTGTGTGTGCGTGCGTGCGTGTGTGTGTGTGTGCGTGTGTGTGTGCGTGTGTGTGTGTGTGTGTGTGTGTGTGTGTGTGTGTGTGTGTGTGTGTGTGTGTGTGTGTGTGTGTGTGTGTGTGTGTGTGTGTGTGTGTGTGTGTGTGTGTGTGTGTGTGTGTGTGTGTGTGTGTGTGTGTGTGTGTGTGTGTGTGTGTGTGTGTGTGTGTGTGTGTGTGTGTGTGTGTGTGTGTGTGTGTGTGTGTGTGTGTTCGCAAGTTTACACGGCCAATAAAACTACTATCCTTATATCGTATAGCTGTCCACTAATTTGCTATCACAATCGATGCCTCACCTTTCGGACGAAACTTTGGCATTTTAGGGAAACCTGCTTTTCGGTTTCTTATGGGACCCGTTTTAACACCGAATATCTTTTTTTTTACCCGCCGTGGTTGCTCAGTGGCTATGGTGTTGGGCTGCTGAGCACGAGGTCGCGGGATCGGATCCCGGCCACGGCGGCCGCATTTCGATGGGGGCGAAATGCGAAAACACCCGTGTACTTAGATTTAGGTGCACGTTAAAGAACCCCAGGTGGTCGAAATTTCCGGAGTCCTCCACTACGGCGTGCCTCATAATCAGAAAGTGGTTTTGGCACTAAAACCCCATAATTTAACACCGAATATCTAAAAATGCACAACTTAGAACACGTGGATCGGCATAACAGTGATATATATATGTAGAACATAGTGCATACATATTGTAAAGTACACTCTAAGGAACACGATATGTTGTTCAAAACGATCTCATCATCATCATTTATAGCAGCTGCAGCCTATTTTTTTATGTCCACTGCAGGACGAAGGCATCTCTCAGCAAGCTCCAATTACTCCTGTCTTGCGCTACCTGATTCCAACCTGCGACGGCAAATTTCCGTAGTTCATCGCCCCACTCAATTTTCTGCCGTTCTCGACTTCGCTTCCCTTGTGTTGGCACCCATTCTGTAACTCTCATCCACCGGTTATCTGCCCTACACATTACGTGGTCTGCCCAGGCCCATTTTTTTCTCTCGTACTAACTAGAACATCGGCTATCCCCATTTGATCTCTGCGCCATGAAAACGATCTCATGCAAAGTCACAAAGCTGTTCCAAGCCACAAGGATAAGTTTAAGCAAATCCATGTGCCAACCATCATTCGATCATTTTCATGCTGGCTGGACCACCATACTGCCATCTCCCGTAAACACTAACGCCAGAATTTAATCTAGTAATTCTTGTAGAAAATTTTGTGCTAAAGCTGGCTCGTGCTCAGCGCCAGTGCATTCATAATCTCTCAAACGTTGCCCGGTGCGCAGAAAGACGCACTGCTCGCGGCGTGTATTTGCGAGCCGTCTGCACGTCTTCTGCGCAGCTGGAGGCGAACATGTTCGACTCGCTGCCCCTGTTAGACGAGCTGGCCGTGAACAGCGCACACCTGGTGTCGGTGCGCGAGAACGCTTTCGTCAAGCTCAACCTGAGCCGGCTTTGGCTGCGCCACAACCACCTGACTCAGGTGCCGGGCGCCGTGAGCAAGTTGCCCTACCTGCGCGAGCTGGACCTCTTCGAGAACCGCATCGAGGTGGTCACCGACCAGGAGGCGCTCGTGCTCCAGTCCAACCTCAAGCACCTCCGCCGTCTGGTCATGAACAGTGCGTACAGCCGACTCTGCCTTCTGCATGCATATTGAGGGGAAGCTTTTGCTCGGGCCCAACTCCGACGCGGCCTAATCTAGTGCATGTAAAACGCAAAAAGAAAAAATTTCAGAGATAACCTCTGGACCGATTTTAATGAACTTTGTTGCATTTGAGAGAGAAAGTTAAATTCTAGTGACTGCTGGAAGCGGAACTTCGATTTAGGGCCTGAATATCTAAAGAAAATGTTCAGAAATTTGAAAGCTTGAAAAGAAATAGAAGCGCGAAGTTTACAAATTATTAGCTCTGCATCAAGAACAGATATCGCGGTTCTGTAAACGGCATCCGTTAGATCATTCAAAGAGTACAAATAAGATATGTCAATTTCTAGTTTACGCGAATTCGTTACGTTGGGTGTACAAGAGGTCTGCAAATGCTGTATTTTCATATTACTAAATTTTTTGAGAGTGACTTCTAACATCAATTTTGACCGCTTTAGATCTACTATTAGGTGTAATTCACAGAATTGTGATATCATTTTCATTGCTGAGTTACGGAGTTGTAAAGTTGATAGTTTCGTTTTCTGAAAGTTCTCGACTTTTGCCAAATTTATAAAAAAACTGACTACCTAAATAAAAAATTCCAAACCAACAGTCACTATATTTTAAATTTTTCTTTTAAATGCAACAAACCTCGTCAAATTTCGTGCACTGGTTGCCGAGAAAAACAAATTCTCCTTTCACATGTATTTAGATAGGAGCACCCGAGCTAAAGCTTCCTCTTAAGCTTAAACCATGCCCATAAAAGCTGCAGGGGAGTAGAAACGACACACGGAGCTGCCGCCAGGAGTGCACCGATGCGCCTTCGTGCGCGTTGGAAACAATACCACGTGATAGAAATGAGCGCAGGCCCGAGGAGTATGCCTCGATATGGGACGAGAGGAGCAGAACGATGCGTTGGGAGAATTGATGGACGAGTGTAACAGATGGACAACGATTGGACAGAAAATGAAATAGGTGCTTAATCCTCGCGACGCGTTTCCGTTACATCATGTGTCCTGCCCAGGTGTATCGTTCGGTACTTTCAAAACATACACCACTTATTGGTGCTGGATCACTGTTTGCACCAAATTGTCATATAACAGCAATATTGATCAACACTACAATGTCAATATATATATATATATATATATATATATATATATATATATATATATATATATATATATATATATATATATATATATATATATATATATATTTACGAAGGTTCCGTTGCTCCACACACCAAATGTTACACGTTCGCGCCAGCTCCTTTGAAATATTTTTCTTACGCCGTCGAAGCGTTATCGTGACGTGTGCATATGGTCCATATATTTGCTGAAGCCAGGCAAGAACACATGCGCGTTAAAAGGCGTAAAGGACACTTAACGAAAACATTCGAAAGGAAAGAGAAACAATGCGATGCTCGCGTCACGTGCGATGTATATATTTATGCGCAGAGATGCAGTGTGACTGCGACTTGGGCAAGGGCGAGTTCCTGTCCTGGATCCGGCGGGCGAACATCAGCGGCGTCAAATGTGGCGAGCCGCCGTCCCTGCTTAGCAAGGACGTGACCGCGCTCACCACCAAGCAATTCTGCGACGGGGCCGCCGCGCCACCAGCCGGAGCGGCCATCTTGGTCGTCATTGCTGCAGCACTCGCCGCCGGCCACTTTGCCGTCTCCGTCAGCTGAGAGCAAGGCAGTGTGTTCGGGATACGTGACTACAGGTGGTGCCCAAATCCACGCGCCAGTGACGGTCGCCTCTGAGGGATTAAAACAGATCTCGAAGGCTATGCCTTTGCTTGCTGGATGCACCGGAAGTGATTGCGCAGCCGGAAACGCGTGGTGGTCGTCACGTTTGAGACATCACCTATCACGACGGAAGGGCCATGTCGCGTCCTGTTCTACTGTCATTGTTTGTGGTCCGAGTGCAATTTGGACGCGAGTGGAGAAGCGTCGACTAATCCAGCGAGACGAAGTGAACGGAACGTTGTCGTCGAAGTGCGGGCACAAACCATTACGAGTTCACGCGATAGTGTAGACATTGTGGTGCAGGCGCCAAGATAAAACTCTACTGGTGCCAGTTTTTCTTGTATAATTAAATAAGAAAGATAAAGAAGATGCTAATATAACGTTCTAATAAATGACTACCGTTTTATCAACCATGCGAAGCATTGCCCCGATGCTATAGGTGTCCTCGCCGAACCGCAGTTTCTGTGCTCACTTTCTCAGCTTTCCACTATGCAAACGCCATCTTTTAATTATTCTCGTCTGCGTGACGTTGCCAATACCCGCCACTCATATGCATATAGTAATGGCAATGAGACATTGACAGAGGCTGTCTTCATGGGCCCTTAGTCTCACTTTATATAAGCTGAGCGAGCCATCTGTGCCCTTCCTGGTTTATTAAGCAATGCAGGTCTACATATTCGGGCTGTGAACGAGTTCTCTGGCCTTGAGTTTGTGTATATCCACGTCCTACTTGTCTTTCCTGAGGGTTGGTCCCCATGCACGTCTCTTTCTTTCAATGGTATACCTTCTATACATTCTAGATAGGGGATTGGTGCCCCAGGCCAATTCAGTGACAGTTATGTGCTCACGCAGGCAGAGCCCCACAGCACCCATTTAAGACTTGCACTACATATCGTTCTCTTGAACCAGGAGATGCAGGGAGCTTGGACATATGAAACGAATGGCAACGCTCAAGCGAAGTACAGCGGCCCTCGACATAGCTTAAGAAGTGCAAGTTAATCGAATGGACATCACACGCATGAGGTTTCAGAGCAAATACTGCGCTCCCACTTTGGTCTCACCTATACTCATCATACCAGTAGCCAAACGTGTCTAGCGCTCTCTATAGGTTTACCTTGCCCTTAGATTGGTTTTGTCCGAGGTACAGTCTTTATACCCCGATTAATCAGTCCGATCAGGCATCGTCGGTTTCAGTTGAGCAAAACTGCTTACCGGCGGCTTCAGAGAGAGGGGTCCTCCCCTCCCTTCTACCCCCCCCCCCCCTTCCCCGACATATATGCCGACTGACAGTACTCAGCGTGCAGAGAATTTCGAGATGAAAACTTGAGCCTAAAGATAAAGAAAATTCAAGCGCTTGCAGGGAATTCAAGTTTCATAATTGTGGAAGAAATAACTGTGGTATAACAAGGAATGACGCTGAAGCCAAGTTCCTACCCAAACGAAGACAAGTTCCCTTGTCGAAACGTTGACGTCAGCGACATTCCTCGTTCTACCACAGTTAATGGTTTGTAACCTCAAGTTTCCTGTGAGCATATCTTGTTTTAAATAACTGTGGGTGCAATGAGAGAAACAGCCCAGTGGAGAAGTCATTATAAAATTGTAGCCCATTACGACATTGAATAAAATAAGAACAGACAAAAACTCCATTTCGCTATGACGGCTCTGTGGTATACTATTGCGGTGTCAGTATTACACGCGTGCGAGCGTGTACACTGGCCCTAAAATAACAAGTGGGCTGACATAGCAATCAGCTAACACGTGACAACGGAAACAAGCGACGCCTGTTGCAGCAGCGCGACGCTATGCTGGCGGACACCGTCAAGTTCACTCGCCTTTGCCAACTTCCCGCCAATGGCAGCGGGGGAGCATATAAGCGGTCCCTCATTTTCTAGGTCTAAACAGCCAACTAGCGAGGCCAAATACTTCATTTAAAAACTGTAGCCGCTTGAAAAACCAGTGGCTGGTCCGATCACTGCCAGAACAATGGCGCAACGACAAATATGGCGTGGCCACGACGATAGCCACTGCAACCGTTGCACCATGACGTCGCCATGACAACGACACGACGCTGACTTAAACGGCAAATTAAGTGTGGCTAAATGCTTTCCTTTTTTTTCTTTTCTTTTTGCCTGAAGCAAAGTGCACAAACATTGTTGCATTTGATTCCTATCGAAATTCTCCCGGCGCGGGCGGAAATCGAACCGAAGAACTTGTCCTCACGTGCTATCGTGGCCAAACATCCGCCCTCTGGAGAGCGACTGCATTCACCGACCTATCACTGTTACTGCTCTTATCGTGTTATCGCAAGTTCGCAAAAAGCGCCTGCTTCGAAGGAACATTCGTGAACGTTGCCGTCACTTCGATAATGATATGGGCGGACAGTGAGATGCAAGTCGTGAAAGCTGCTACATACAGTACTGCGAAATTGAGCTATTTGGTTGAGCATCGACATTCTGAAGAGAAAAAAACGGCGCTAGGATACAGAACCCTAAAAAGACCGTCATCCTGCGGTCCTTTGTCTTCTGTGGCCAGTCCATCGTCCTTATTTTCCGTGGCCACTCGGAAAGAGGAGTAGCCGCAATCCTGGTTACGGAACCATGTCGCAGAAACGAGACGAGACAGCTGCCTTCGATGTGAACGAAATTGCGATCGAAGAATAATCTTTGCCTATAGGCGTTTATTTATCGCGTAAAAGAGCATCAGCGCGTGCGTGGCGAGTGATATACAGGAAGAACCAGCACTTTCGAGACAACATAGTTTACTCGGCCGAGATGATATTTTCATGTGCTATAGGCTTACCGTTTTTTCATTTTTTCGAGAAAGTTATTCTGTGCCTAGGTGCTTATTTATCGCGTAAAAGAGCATCAGCGCGTGCGTCGAGAGTGATATACACGAATGTCCAGCACTTTCGAGACAACTTAATTTACTCGGCTGAGACGATATTTTCATGGGCTATAAGCTTACCGTTCTTGCATTTTTTCGAGAAAATTGATCTGCGCCTAGGCGTACATTTATTGCACAAAAGAGCATCAGCTCGTGCGTGGGGAGTGATATACACGAATATCCGGCACGTTCGAGACAACCTAATTTACACGGCTGAGACGATATTTTCATGGGCTTATCGTTTCTTTTTTCATTTTTCGAGAAAATTAATCTGTCCCTAGTGTATATTTATCGCGTAAGAAACATCACCGCGTCCGTGGGGAGCGATATACACGATTATCCAGCACTTTCGAGACAACTTAATTTACTCGGCTCAGACGATTTTTTCATGGGCAAAAGCTTACCGTGTTTTCATTTTTTCGATAACATTTATCTGTGCCTAGATGTATATTTGTCGCGTAAAAGAACATCAGCGCATGCGTGGGGAGTGACATACACGAAGATCCAGCACGTTAGAGACAACTTAATTTACTCGGCTGAGACGATATTTTCATGGGCTACAGGCTTACCCTTTTGTCGATTTCCAACAAAATTATTCTTCGCCTCTTCGTACATTTATCGCATTGATCCAGGTCAGGGCGTGCGCGGGGAGCAATATATGCGAAGATCCTACGCTTTCGCGAGAATTTATTTTACGGGGCAAAAACGATATTTTCAAGGGCTATATGCTTACCGTTTTTTCGATTTTCCGAGAAAATTATTCTTCGCCTCTTCGTATATTTATCGCGTTGATCGACGTGAGGGCGTGCGCGGGGAGTAATATATGCGAAGATCCGGCGCTTTCGTAAGAATTTATTTTATGGGGCAAAATCGATATTTTCATGGGTTATAGGCTTACCGTTTATTCGATTTTCTGAGAAAATTATTCTTTGCCTCTTCGTGCATTTATGGCGTTCATCGACGTCAGGGCGTGCGCGGGGAATAATATATGCGAAGATCCTACGCATTCGTGAGAATTTATTCTACGGGGCAAAATCGATATTTTCATGGGCTATAGGCGTACCGTTTTCTCGATTTTCCGAGAAGATTATTCTTTGCCTCTTCGTGTATTTATCGCGTTAATCGACGTAAGGGCGTGCGCGGGGAATAATATATGCGAAGATCTTACGCTTTCGTGAGAATTTATTTTACTCGCAATATCGATATTTTCATGGGCTATATAGGCTTACCATTTTTACGATTTTCCGAGAAAATTATTCTTTGCCTCTTCGTGTATTTATCGCGTTAATCGACGTCAGGGCGTGCGCGGGGAGTAATATATGCGAAGATCCGGCGCTTTCGTAAGAAATTATTTTTGGGGGCAAAATCGATATTTTCATGGGCTATAGGCTTACCGTTTATTCGATTTTCTGAGAAAATTATTTTTCCCCTCTACGTATATTTATCGCGTTGATCGACGTCAGGGCGTGCGCGGGGAGTAATATATGCGAAGATCCGGCCCTATCGTAAGAACTTATTTTATGGGGCAAAATCGATATTTTCATGGGCTATACGCTTACCGTTTATTTGATTTTCTGAGAAAATTATTCTTTGCCTCTTCGTGCATTTATCGCGTTAATCGACGTCAGGGCGTGCGCGCGGAATAATATATGCGAAGATCCTACGCTTTCGTGAGAATTTATTTTACGGGGCAAAATCGATATTTTAATGGCCTATAGGCTTACCGTTTTTTCAATTTTCCGGAGAAAATTATTCTTCGCCTCTTCGCGCATTTATCGCGTTGATCGGCGTCAGGGCGTGCGCGGGGAGTAATATATGCGAAGATCCGGCGCTTTCGTGAGAATTTATTTTACGGGGAAAATCGATATTTTCATGGGCTATATACCGTTTTTTCGATTTTCCGAGAAAATTATTTTTCGCCTCTTCGTATATTTATCGCGTTGATCGACGTCAGGGCGTGCGCGGGGAGTAATATATGCGAAGTTCCGGCACTTTCGTGAGAATTTATTTTACGGGGCAAAATCAATATTTTCATGGGCTTTAGGCTTACCCTTTTTTCGATTTTCCGGAGAAAATTATTCTTCGCCTCTTCGTGTATTTATCGCGTTAATCGACGTCAGGGCGTGCGCGGGGAGTAATATATGCGAAGATCCTACGCTTACCTGAGAATTTATTTTACGGGGAAAATCGATATTTTCATGGGCTATAGGCTTACCGTTTTTTCGATTTTCCGAGAAAATTATTTTTCGCCTCTTCGTATATATATCGCGTTGATCGACGTCAGGGCGTGCGCGGGGAGTAATATATGCGAAGATCCGGCGCTTTCGTAAGAATTTATTTTACGGGGCAAAATCGATATTTTCATGGGCTATAGGCTTACCGTTTTTTCGATTTTCCGAGAAAATTATTTTTCCCCTCTTCGTATATTTATCGCGTTGATCGACGTCAGGGCGTGCGCGGGGAGTAATATATGCGAAGATCCGGCGCTTTCGTGAGAATTTATTTTTCGGGGCAAAATCGATATTTTCATGGGCTATAGGCTTACCGTCTTTTCGATTTTCCGAGAAAATTATTTTTCGCCTGTTCGTGTATTTATCGCGTTAATCGACGTCAGGGCGTGCGCGGGGAGTAATATATGCGAAGATCCGGCGCTTTCGTAAGAATTTATTTTACGGGGCAAAATCGATATTTTCATGGGCTATAGGCTTACCGTTTTTTCGATTTTCCGAGAAAATTATTTTTCCCCTCTTCGTATATTTATCGCGTTGATCGACGTCAGGGCGTGCGCGGGGAGTAATATATGCGAAGATCCGGCGCTTTCGTGAGAATTTATTTTTCGGGGCAAAATCGATATTTTCATGGGCTATAGGCTTACCGTTTTTTCGATTTTCCGAGAAAATTATTCTTTGCCTCTTCGTGTATTTATCGCGTTAATCGACGTGAGGGGGTGCGCGGGGAGTAATATATGCGGAGGTCCGGAGCTTTCGTGAGAATTTATTTTACGGGGAAAATCGATATTTTCATGGGCTATTATAGGCTTACCGTTTTTTCGATTTTCCGAGAAAATTATTTTTCGCATCTTCGTATATTTATCGCGTTGATCGACGTCAGGGCGTGCGCGGGTAGTAATATATGCGAAGATCCTACGCTTACCTGAGAATTTATTTTACGGGGAAAATCGATATTTTCATGGGCTATAGGCTTACCGTTTATTCGATTTTCCGAGAAAATTATTTTTCGCCTCTTCGTATATTTATCGCGTTGATCGACGTCAGGGCGTGCGCGGGAAGTAATATATGCGAAGATCCGGCGCTTTCGTAAGAATTTATTTTACGGGGCAAAATTGATATTTTCATGGGCTATAGGCTTACCGTTTATTCGATTTTCCGAGAAAACTATTCTTTGCCTCTTCGTGCATTTATCGCGTTAATTGACGTCAGGCGTGCGCGGCAAGTAATATATGCGAAATTCCTACGTTTTCGCAAGAATTTATTTTATGGGGCAAAATCGATATTTTCATGGGCTTACTGTTTTTTCGATTTTCCGAGAAAATTATTCTTTGCCTCTTCGTGTATTTATCGCGTTAATCGACGTCAGGGTGTGCGTGGGGAGTAATATATGCGAAGATCCGGCGCTTTCGTAAGAATTTATTTTACGGGGCAAAATCGATATTTTCCTGGGCTATAGGCTTACCGTTTTTTCGATTTTCCGAGAAAATGATTCTTTGCCTCTTCGTGTATTTATCGCGTTGATCCACGTCAGGGCGTGCGCGGGGAGTAATATATGCGAAGATCCGGCGCTTTCGTGAGAATGTATTTTTCGGGGCAAAATCGATATTTTCATGGGCTATAGGCTTACCGTTTTCTCGATTTTCCGGAGAAAATTATTCTTCGCCTCTTCGTGTATTTATCGCGTTAATCGACGTCAGGGAGTGCGTGGGGAGTAATATATGCGAAGATCCTACGCTTTCCTGAGAATTTATTTTACCGGGCAAAATCGATATTTTCATGGGCTATATTATAGCTTACCGTTTATTCAATTTTCCGAGAAAATTATTTTTCGCCTCTTCGTATATTTATCGCGTTGATCGACGTCAGGGCGTGCACGGGGAGTATTATATGCGAAGATCAGGCGCTTTCGTGAGAATTTATTTTTCGGGGCAAAATCGATATTTTCATGGGCTATAGGCTTACCGTTTTCTCGATTTTCCGGAGAAAATTATTCTTCGCCTCTTCGTGTATTTATCGCGTTAATCGACGTCAGGGAGTGCGTGGGGAGTAATATATGCGAAGATCCTACGCTTTCCTGAGAATTTATTTTACGGGGCAAAATCGATATTTTCGTGGGCTATAGGCTTACAGTTTTTTCGATTTTCCGGAGAAAATTATTCTTCGCCTCTTCGTGTATTTATCGCGTTAATCGACGTCAGGGAGTGCGTGGGGAGTAATATATGCGAAGATCCTACGCTTTCCTGAGAATTTATTTTACGGGGCAAAATCGATATTTTCGTGGGCTATAGGCTTACCATTTTTTCAATTTTCCGAGAAAATTATTTTTCGCCTCTTCGTATATTTATCGCGTTGATCGACGTCAGGGCGTGCGCGGGGAGTAATATATGCGAAGATCCGGCGCTTTCGTGAGAATGTATTTTTCGGGGCAAAATCGATATTTTCATGGGCTATTATAGGCTTACCGTTTTTTCGATTTTCCGAGAAAATGATTCTTTGCCTCTTCGTGTATTTATCGCGTTTATCCACGTCAGGGCGTGCGCGGGGAGTAATATATGCGAAGATCCGGCGCTTTCGTGAGAATGTATTTTTCGGGGCAAAATCGATATTTTCATGGGCTATAGGCTTACCGTTTTTTCGATTTTCCGAGAAAATTGTTTTTCGCCTCTTCGTATATTTATCGCGGTGATCGACGTCAGGGCGTGCGCGGGGAGTATTATATGCGAAGATCAGGCGCTTTCGTGAGAATTTATTTTTCGGGGCAAAATCGATATTTTCATGGACTATAGGCTTACCGTTTTCTCGATTTTCCGGAGAAAATTATTCTTCGCCTCTTCGTGTATTTATCGCGTTGATCCACGTCAGGGGGTGCGCGGGGAGTAATATATGCGAAGATCCGGCGCTTTCGTGAGAATGTATTTTTCGGGGCAAAATCGATATTTTCATGGGCTATAGGCTTACCGTTTCTTCGATTTTCCGAGAAAATGATTCTTTGCCTCTTCGTGTATTTATCGCGTTGATCGACGTCAGGGCGTGCGCGGGGAGTATTATATGCGAAGATCAGGCGCTTTCGTGAGAATTTATTTTTCGGGGCAAAATCGATATTTTCATGGGCTATAGGCTTACCGTTTTCTCGATTTTCCGGAGAAAATTATTCTTCGCCTCTTCGTGTATTTATCGCGTTAATCGACGTCAGGGAGTGCGTGGGGAGTAATATATGCGAAGATCCTACGCTTTCCTGAGAATTTATTTTACGGGGCAAAATCGATATTTTCGTGGGCTATAGGCTTACCGTTTTTTCGATTTTCCGGAGAAAATTATTCTTCGCCTCTTCGTGTATTTATCGCGTTAATCGACGTCAGGGAGTGCGTGGGGAGTAATATATGCGAAGATCCTACGCTTTCCTGAGAATTTATTTTACCGGGCAAAATCGATATTTTCATGGGCTATATTATAGCTTACCGTTTATTCAATTTTCCGAGAAAATTATTTTTCGTCTCTTCGTGTATTTATCGCGTTGATCCACGTCAGGGCGTGCGCGGGGAGTAATATATGCGAAGATCCGGCGCTTTCGTGAGAATGTATTTTTCGGGGCAAAATCGATATTTTCATGGGCTATAGGCTTACCGTTTTTTCGATTTTCCGAGAAAATTGTTTTTCGCCTCTTCGTATATTTATCGCGGTGATCGACGTCAGGGCGTGCGCGGGGAGTATTATATGCGAAGATCAGGCGCTTTCGTGAGAATTTATTTTTCGGGGCAAAATCGATATTTTCATGGGCTATAGGCTTACCGTTTTCTCGATTTTCCGGAGAAAATTATTCTTCGCCTCTTCGTGTATTTATCGCGTTGATCCACGTCAGGGCGTGCGCGGGGAGTAATATATGCGAAGATCCGGCGCTTTCGTGAGAATGTATTTTTCGGGGCAAAATCGATATTTTCATGGGCTATAGGCTTACCGTTTCTTCGATTTTCCGAGAAAATGATTCTTTGCCTCTTCGTGTATTTATCGCGTTGATCGACGTCAGGGCGTGCGCGGGGAGTATTATATGCGAAGATCAGGCTCTTTCGTGAGAATTTATTTTTCGGGGCAAAATCGATATTTTCATGGGCTATACTCTTACCGTTTTCTCGATTTTCCGGAGAAAATTATTCTTCGCCTCTTCGTGTATTTATCGCGTTAATCGACGTCAGGGAGTGCGTGGGGAGTAATGTATGCGAAGATCCTACGCTTTCCTGAGAATTTATTTTACGGGGCAAAATCGATATTTTCGTGGGCTATAGGCTTACCGTTTTCTCGATTTTCCGGAGAAAATTATTCTTCGCCTCTTCGTGTATTTATCGCGTTAATCGACGTCAGGGAGTGCGTGGGGAGTAATATATGCGAAGATCCTTCGCTTTCCTGAGAATTTATTTTACGGGGCAAAATCGATATTTTCGTGGGCTATAGGCTTACCGTTTTTTCAATTTTCCGAGAAAATTATTTTTCGCCTCTTCGTATATTTATCGCGTTAATCGACGTCAGGGAGTGCGCGG
Organism: Dermacentor andersoni; assembly: GCF_023375885.2. Classification (NCBI taxonomy): domain Eukaryota; kingdom Metazoa; phylum Arthropoda; class Arachnida; order Ixodida; family Ixodidae; genus Dermacentor; species Dermacentor andersoni. The sequence continues at coordinate 100,678,156 of NC_092818.1, read as the reverse complement.
GGAGTAATATATGCGAAGATCCTTCGCTTTCCTGAGAATTTATTTTACGGGGCAAAATCGATATTTTCATGGGCTATAGGCTTACCGTTTTTTCAATTTTCCGAGAAAATTATTTTTCGCCTCTTCGTATATTTATCGCGTTGATCGACGTCAGGGCGTGCGCGGGGAGTAATATATGCGAAGTTCCGGCGCTTTCGTAAGAATTTATTTTACGGGGCAAAATCGATATTTTCATGGGCTATAGGCTTACCGTTTTTTCGATTTTCCGAGAAAATGATTCTTTGCCTCTTCGTGTATTTATCGCGTTGATCCACGTCAGGGCGTGCGCGGGGAGTAATATATGCGAAGATCCGGCGCTTTCGTGAGAATTTATTTTTCGGGGCAAAATCGATATTTTCACGGGCTATAGGCTTACCGTTTTTTCGATTTTCCGGAGAAAATTATTCTTCGCCTCTTCGTGTATTTATCGCGTTGATCCACGTCAGGGCGTGCGCGGGGAGTAATATATGCGAAGATCCGGCGCTTTCGTGAGAATGTATTTTTCGGGGCAAAATCGATATTTTCATGGGCTATAGGCTTACCGTTTTTTCGATTTTCCGGAGAAAATTATTCTTCGCCTCTTCGTGTATTTATCGCGTTGATCCACGTCAGGGCGTGCGCGGGGAGTAATATATGCGAAGATCCGGCGCTTTCGTGAGAATTTATTTTTCGGGGCAAAATCGATATTTTCATGGGCTATAGGCTTACCGTTTTCTCGATTTTCCGGAGAAAATTATTCTTCGCCTCTTCGTATATTTATCGCGTTGATCGACGTCAGGGCGTGCGCGGGGAGTATTATATGCGAAGATCAGGCGCTTTCGTGAGAATTTATTTTACGGGGCAAAATCGATATTTTCATGGGCTATAGGCTTACCGTTTTCTCGATTTTCCGGAGAAAATTATTCTTCGCCTCTTCGTGTATTTATCGCGTTGATCCACGTCAGGGCGTGCGCGGGGAGTAATATATGCGAAGATCCGGCGCTTTCGTGAGAATGTATTTTTCGGGGCAAAATCGATATTTTCATGGGCTATAATAGGCTTACCGTTTTTTCGATTTTCCGAGAAAATTATTTTTTGCCTCTTCGTATATTTATCGCGTTGATCGACGTCAGGGCGTGCGCGGGGAGTATTATATGCGAAGATCAGGCGCTTTCGTGAGAATTTATTTTTCGGGGCAAAATCGATATTTTCATGGGCTATAGGCTTACCGTTTTCTCGATTTTCCGGAGAAAATTATTCTTCGCCTCTTCGTGTATTTATCGCGTTGATCCACGTCAGGGCGTGCGCGGGGAGTAATATATGCGAAGATCCGGCGCTTTCGTGAGAATGTATTTTTCGGGGCAAAATCGATATTTTCATGGGCTATAGGCTTACCGTTTTTTCGATTTTCCGGAGAAAATTATTCTTCGCCTCTTCGTGTATTTATCGCGTTGATTCACGTCAGGGCGTGCGCGGGGAGTAATATATACGAAGATCCGGCGCTTTCGTGAGAATGTATTTTTCGGGGCAAAATCGATATTTTCATGGGCTATAGGCTTACCGTTTTTTCGATTTTCCGAGAAAATGATTCTTTGCCTCTTCGTGTATTTATCGCGTTGATCGACGTCAGGGCGTGCGCGGGGAGTAATATATGCGAAGATCCGGCGCTTTCGTGAGAATGTATTTTTCGGGGCAAAATCGATATTTTCATGGGCTATAGGCTTACCGTTTTTTCGATTTTCCGAGAAAATTATTTTTTGCCTCTTCGTATATTTATCGCGTTGATCGACGTCAGGGCGTGCGCGGGGAGTATTATATGCGAAGATCAGGCGCTTTCGTGAGAATTTATTTTTCGGGGCAAAATCGATATTTTCATGGGCTATAGGCTTACCGTTTTCTCGATTTTCCGGAGAAAATTATTCTTCGCCTCTTCGTGTATTTATCGCGTTGATCCACGTCAGGGCGTGCGCGGGGAGTAATATATGCGAAGATCCGGCGCTTTCGTGAGAATGTATTTTTCGGGGCAAAATCGATATTTTCATGGGCTATAGGCTTACCGTTTTTTCGATTTTCCGGAGAAAATTATTCTTCGCCTCTTCGTGTATTTATCGCGTTGATCGACGTCAGGGCGTGCGCGGGGAGTATTATATGCGAAGATCAGGCGCTTTCGTGAGAATTTATTTTTCGGGGCAAAATCGATATTTTCATGGGCTATAGGCTTACCGTTTTCTCGATTTTCCGGAGAAAATTATTCTTCGCCTCTTCGTGTATTTATCGCATTAATCGACGTCAGGGAGTGCGCGGGGAGTAATATATGCGAAGATCAGGCGCTTTCGTGAGAATTTATTTTTCGGGGCAAAATCGATGTTTTCATGGGCTATAGGCTTACCGTTTTTTCAATTTTCCGAGAAAATTATTTTTCGCCTCTTCGTATATTTATCGCGTTGATCGACGTCAGGGCGTGCGCGGGGAGTAATATATGCGAAGATCCGGCGCTTTCGTAAGAACTTATTTTACGGGGCAAAATCGATATTTTCATGGGCTATAGGCTTACCGTTTTTTCGATTTTCCGAGAAAATGATTCTTTGCCTCTTCGTGTATTTATCGCGTTGATCCACGTCAGGGCGTGCGCGGGGAGTAATATATGCGAAGATCCGGCGCTTTCGTGAGAATGTATTTTTCGGGGCAAAATCGATATTTTCATGGGCTATAGGCTTACCGTTTTCTCGATTTTCCGGAGAAAATTATTCTTCGCCTCTTCGTGTATTTATCGCGTTAATCGACGTCAGGGAGTGCGCGGGGAGTAATATATGCGAAGATCCTTCGCTTTCCTGAGAATTTATTTTACAGGGCAAAATCGATATTTTCATGGGCTATAATAGGCTTACTGTTTTTTCAATTTTCCGAGAAAATTATTTTTCGCCTCTTCGTATATTTATCGCGTTGATCGACGTCAGGGCGTGCGCGGGGAGTAATATATGCGAAGATCCGGCGCTTTCGTAATAATTTATTTTACGGGGCAAAATCGATGTTTTCATGGGCTATAGGCTTACTGTTTTTTCGATTTTCCGAGAAAATTATTTTTCGCCTCTTCGTATATTTATCGCGTTAATCGACGTCAGGGCGTGCGCGGGGAGTAATATATGCGAAGATCCGGCGCTTTCGTAAGAATTTATTTTACGGGGCAAAATCGATGTTTTCATGGGCTATAGGCTTACCGTTTTTTCAATTTTCCGAGAAAATTATTTTTCGCCTCTTCGTATATTTATCGCGTTGATCGACGTCAGGGCGTGCGCGGGGAGTAATATATGCGAAGATCCGGTGCTTTCGTAAGAATTTATTTTACGGGGCAAAATCGATATTTTCATGGGCTATAGGCTTACCGTTTTTTCGATTTTCCGAGAAAATGATTCTTTGCCTCTTCGTGTATTTATCGCGTTGATCCACGTCAGGGCGTGCGCGGGGAGTAATATATGCGAAGATCCGGCGCTTTCGTGAGAATGTATTTTTCGGGGCAAAATCGATATTTTCATGGGCTATAGGCTTACCGTTTTTTCGATTTTCCGAGAAAATTATTTTTCGCCTCTTCGTATATTTATCGCGTTGATCGACGTCAGGGCGTGCGCGGGGAGTAATATATGCGAAGATCCGGCGCTTTCGTGAGAATGTATTTTTCGGGGCACAATCGATATTTTCATGGGCTATAGGCTTACCGTTTTCTCGATTTTCCGGAGAAAATTATTCTTCGCCTCTTCGTGTATTTATCGCGTTGATCCACGTCAGGGCGTGCGCGGGGAGTAATATATGCGAAGATCCGGCGCTTTCGTGAGAATGTATTTTTCGGGGCAAAATCGATATTTTCATGGGCTATAGGCTTACCGTTTTTTCGATTTTCCGAGAAAATGATTCTTTGCCTCTTCGTGTATTTATCGCGTTGATCGACGTCAGGGCGTGCGCGGGGAGTAATATATGCGAAGATCCGGCGCTTTCGTAAGAATTTATTTTACGGGGCAAAATCGATGTTTTCATGGGCTATAGGCTTACCGTTTTTTCGATTTTCCGAGAAAACTATTTTTCGCCTCTTCGTATATTTATCGCGTTGATCGACGTCAGGGCGTGCGCGGGGAGTAATATATGCGAAGATCCGGCGCTTTCGTGAGAATTTATTTTTCGGGGCAAAATCGATATTTTCATGGGCTATATAGGCTTACCGTTTTTTCGATTTTCCGAGAAAATGATTCTTTGCCTCTTCGTGTATTTATCGCGTTGATCCACGTCAGGGCGTGCGCGGGGAGTAATATATGCGAAGATCCGGCGCTTTCGTGAGAATGTATTTTTCGGGGCAAAATCGATATTTTCATGGGCTATAGGCTTACCGTTTTTTCGATTTTCCGAGAAAATGATTCTTTGCCTCTTCGTGTATTTATCGCGTTGATCGACGTCAGGGCGTGCGCGGGGAGTAATATATGCGAAGATCCGGCGCTTTCATGAGAATTTATTTTACGGGGCAAAATCGATATTTTCATGGGCTATAGGCTTACCGTTTTTTCAATTTTCCGAGAAAATTATTTTTCGCCTCTTCGTATATTTATCGCGTTGATCGACGTCAGGGCGTGCGCGGGGAGTAATATATGCGAAGTTCCGGCGCTTTCGTAAGAATTTATTTTACGGGGCAAAATCGATATTTTCATGGGCTATAGGCTTACCGTTTTTTCGATTTTCCGAGAAAATGATTCTTTGCCTCTTCGTGTATTTATCGCGTTGATCCACGTCAGGGCGTGCGCGGGGAGTAATATATGCGAAGATCCGGCGCTTTCGTGAGAATTTATTTTTCGGGGCAAAATCGATATTTTCACGGGCTATAGGCTTACCGTTTTTTCGATTTTCCGGAGAAAATTATTCTTCGCCTCTTCGTGTATTTATCGCGTTGATCCACGTCAGGGCGTGCGCGGGGAGTAATATATGCGAAGATCCGGCGCTTTCGTGAGAATGTATTTTTCGGGGCAAAATCGATATTTTCATGGGCTATAGGCTTACCGTTTTTTCGATTTTCCGGAGAAAATTATTCTTCGCCTCTTCGTGTATTTATCGCGTTGATCCACGTCAGGGCGTGCGCGGGGAGTAATATATGCGAAGATCCGGCGCTTTCGTGAGAATTTATTTTTCGGGGCAAAATCGATATTTTCATGGGCTATAGGCTTACCGTTTTCTCGATTTTCCGGAGAAAATTATTCTTCGCCTCTTCGTATATTTATCGCGTTGATCGACGTCAGGGCGTGCGCGGGGAGTATTATATGCGAAGATCAGGCGCTTTCGTGAGAATTTATTTTACGGGGCAAAATCGATATTTTCATGGGCTATAGGCTTACCGTTTTCTCGATTTTCCGGAGAAAATTATTCTTCGCCTCTTCGTGTATTTATCGCGTTGATCCACGTCAGGGCGTGCGCGGGGAGTAATATATGCGAAGATCCGGCGCTTTCGTGAGAATGTATTTTTCGGGGCAAAATCGATATTTTCATGGGCTATAATAGGCTTACCGTTTTTTCGATTTTCCGAGAAAATTATTTTTTGCCTCTTCGTATATTTATCGCGTTGATCGACGTCAGGGCGTGCGCGGGGAGTATTATATGCGAAGATCAGGCGCTTTCGTGAGAATTTATTTTTCGGGGCAAAATCGATATTTTCATGGGCTATAGGCTTACCGTTTTCTCGATTTTCCGGAGAAAATTATTCTTCGCCTCTTCGTGTATTTATCGCGTTGATCCACGTCAGGGCGTGCGCGGGGAGTAATATATGCGAAGATCCGGCGCTTTCGTGAGAATGTATTTTTCGGGGCAAAATCGATATTTTCATGGGCTATAGGCTTACCGTTTTTTCGATTTTCCGGAGAAAATTATTCTTCGCCTCTTCGTGTATTTATCGCGTTGATTCACGTCAGGGCGTGCGCGGGGAGTAATATATACGAAGATCCGGCGCTTTCGTGAGAATGTATTTTTCGGGGCAAAATCGATATTTTCATGGGCTATAGGCTTACCGTTTTTTCGATTTTCCGAGAAAATGATTCTTTGCCTCTTCGTGTATTTATCGCGTTGATCGACGTCAGGGCGTGCGCGGGGAGTAATATATGCGAAGATCCGGCGCTTTCGTGAGAATGTATTTTTCGGGGCAAAATCGATATTTTCATGGGCTATAGGCTTACCGTTTTTTCGATTTTCCGAGAAAATTATTTTTTGCCTCTTCGTATATTTATCGCGTTGATCGACGTCAGGGCGTGCGCGGGGAGTATTATATGCGAAGATCAGGCGCTTTCGTGAGAATTTATTTTTCGGGGCAAAATCGATATTTTCATGGGCTATAGGCTTACCGTTTTCTCGATTTTCCGGAGAAAATTATTCTTCGCCTCTTCGTGTATTTATCGCGTTGATCCACGTCAGGGCGTGCGCGGGGAGTAATATATGCGAAGATCCGGCGCTTTCGTGAGAATGTATTTTTCGGGGCAAAATCGATATTTTCATGGGCTATAGGCTTACCGTTTTTTCGATTTTCCGGAGAAAATTATTCTTCGCCTCTTCGTGTATTTATCGCGTTGATCGACGTCAGGGCGTGCGCGGGGAGTATTATATGCGAAGATCAGGCGCTTTCGTGAGAATTTATTTTTCGGGGCAAAATCGATATTTTCATGGGCTATAGGCTTACCGTTTTCTCGATTTTCCGGAGAAAATTATTCTTCGCCTCTTCGTGTATTTATCGCATTAATCGACGTCAGGGAGTGCGCGGGGAGTAATATATGCGAAGATCAGGCGCTTTCGTGAGAATTTATTTTTCGGGGCAAAATCGATGTTTTCATGGGCTATAGGCTTACCGTTTTTTCAATTTTCCGAGAAAATTATTTTTCGCCTCTTCGTATATTTATCGCGTTGATCGACGTCAGGGCGTGCGCGGGGAGTAATATATGCGAAGATCCGGCGCTTTCGTAAGAACTTATTTTACGGGGCAAAATCGATATTTTCATGGGCTATAGGCTTACCGTTTTTTCGATTTTCCGAGAAAATGATTCTTTGCCTCTTCGTGTATTTATCGCGTTGATCCACGTCAGGGCGTGCGCGGGGAGTAATATATGCGAAGATCCGGCGCTTTCGTGAGAATGTATTTTTCGGGGCAAAATCGATATTTTCATGGGCTATAGGCTTACCGTTTTCTCGATTTTCCGGAGAAAATTATTCTTCGCCTCTTCGTGTATTTATCGCGTTAATCGACGTCAGGGAGTGCGCGGGGAGTAATATATGCGAAGATCCTTCGCTTTCCTGAGAATTTATTTTACAGGGCAAAATCGATATTTTCATGGGCTATAATAGGCTTACTGTTTTTTCAATTTTCCGAGAAAATTATTTTTCGCCTCTTCGTATATTTATCGCGTTGATCGACGTCAGGGCGTGCGCGGGGAGTAATATATGCGAAGATCCGGCGCTTTCGTAATAATTTATTTTACGGGGCAAAATCGATGTTTTCATGGGCTATAGGCTTACTGTTTTTTCGATTTTCCGAGAAAATTATTTTTCGCCTCTTCGTATATTTATCGCGTTAATCGACGTCAGGGCGTGCGCGGGGAGTAATATATGCGAAGATCCGGCGCTTTCGTAAGAATTTATTTTACGGGGCAAAATCGATGTTTTCATGGGCTATAGGCTTACCGTTTTTTCAATTTTCCGAGAAAATTATTTTTCGCCTCTTCGTATATTTATCGCGTTGATCGACGTCAGGGCGTGCGCGGGGAGTAATATATGCGAAGATCCGGTGCTTTCGTAAGAATTTATTTTACGGGGCAAAATCGATATTTTCATGGGCTATAGGCTTACCGTTTTTTCGATTTTCCGAGAAAATGATTCTTTGCCTCTTCGTGTATTTATCGCGTTGATCCACGTCAGGGCGTGCGCGGGGAGTAATATATGCGAAGATCCGGCGCTTTCGTGAGAATGTATTTTTCGGGGCAAAATCGATATTTTCATGGGCTATAGGCTTACCGTTTTTTCGATTTTCCGAGAAAATTATTTTTCGCCTCTTCGTATATTTATCGCGTTGATCGACGTCAGGGCGTGCGCGGGGAGTAATATATGCGAAGATCCGGCGCTTTCGTGAGAATGTATTTTTCGGGGCACAATCGATATTTTCATGGGCTATAGGCTTACCGTTTTCTCGATTTTCCGGAGAAAATTATTCTTCGCCTCTTCGTGTATTTATCGCGTTGATCCACGTCAGGGCGTGCGCGGGGAGTAATATATGCGAAGATCCGGCGCTTTCGTGAGAATGTATTTTTCGGGGCAAAATCGATATTTTCATGGGCTATAGGCTTACCGTTTTTTCGATTTTCCGAGAAAATGATTCTTTGCCTCTTCGTGTATTTATCGCGTTGATCGACGTCAGGGCGTGCGCGGGGAGTAATATATGCGAAGATCCGGCGCTTTCGTAAGAATTTATTTTACGGGGCAAAATCGATGTTTTCATGGGCTATAGGCTTACCGTTTTTTCGATTTTCCGAGAAAACTATTTTTCGCCTCTTCGTATATTTATCGCGTTGATCGACGTCAGGGCGTGCGCGGGGAGTAATATATGCGAAGATCCGGCGCTTTCGTGAGAATTTATTTTTCGGGGCAAAATCGATATTTTCATGGGCTATATAGGCTTACCGTTTTTTCGATTTTCCGAGAAAATGATTCTTTGCCTCTTCGTGTATTTATCGCGTTGATCCACGTCAGGGCGTGCGCGGGGAGTAATATATGCGAAGATCCGGCGCTTTCGTGAGAATGTATTTTTCGGGGCAAAATCGATATTTTCATGGGCTATAGGCTTACCGTTTTTTCGATTTTCCGAGAAAATGATTCTTTGCCTCTTCGTGTATTTATCGCGTTGATCGACGTCAGGGCGTGCGCGGGGAGTAATATATGCGAAGATCCGGCGCTTTCATGAGAATGTATTTTTCTGGGCAAAATCGATATTTTCATGGGCTATAGGCTTACCGTTTTTTCGATTTTCCGAGAAAATTATTTTTTGCCTCTTCGTATATTTATCGCGTTGATCGACGTCAGGGCGTGCGCGGGGAGTATTATATGCGAAGATCAGGCGCTTTCGTGAGAATTTATTTTTCGGGGCAAAATCGATATTTTCATGGGCTATAGGCTTACCGTTTTCTCGATTTTCCAGAGAAAATTATTCTTCGCCTCTTCGTGTATTTATCGCGTTGATCCACGTCAGGGCGTGCGCGGGGAGTAATATATGCGAAGATCCGGCGCTTTCGTGAGAATGTATTTTTCGGGGCAAAATCGATATTTTCATGGGCTATAGGCTTACCGTTTTTTCGATTTTCCGGAGAAAATTATTCTTCGCCTCTTCGTGTATTTATCGCGTTGATCCACGTCAGGGCGTGCGCGGGGAGTAATATATGCGAAGATCCGGCGCTTTCGTGAGAATGTATTTTTCGGGGCAAAATCGATATTTTCATGGGATAGGCTTACCGTTTTTTCGATTTTCCGAGAAAATTATTTTTCGCCTCTTCGTAGATTTATCGCGTTGATCGACGTCAGGGCGTGCGCGGGGAGTATTATATGCGAAGATCAGGCGCTTTCGTGAGAATTTATTTTTCGGGGCAAAATCGATATTTTCATGGGCTATAGGCTTACCGTTTTCTCGATTTTCCGGAGAAAATTATTCTTCGCCTCTTCGTGTATTTATCGCGTTGATCCACGTCAGGGCGTGCGCGGGGAGTAATATATGCGAAGATCCGGCGCTTTCGTGAGAATGTATTTTTCGGGGCAAAATCGATATTTTCATGGGCTATAGGCTTACCGTTTTTTCGATTTTCCGGAGAAAATTATTCTTCGCCTCTTCGTGTATTTATCGCGTTGATTCACGTCAGGGCGTGCGCGGGGAGTAATATATACGAAGATCCGGCGCTTTCGTGAGAATGTATTTTTCGGGGCAAAATCGATATTTTCATGGGCTATAGGCTTACCGTTTTTTCGATTTTCCGAGAAAATGATTCTTTGCCTCTTCGTGTATTTATCGCGTTGATCGACGTCAGGGCGTGCGCGGGGAGTAATATATGCGAAGATCCGGCGCTTTCGTGAGAATGTATTTTTCGGGGCAAAATCGATATTTTCATGGGCTATAGGCTTACCGTTTTTTCGATTTTCCGAGAAAATTATTTTTTGCCTCTTCGTATATTTATCGCGTTGATCGACGTCAGGGCGTGCGCGGGGAGTATTATATGCGAAGATCAGGCGCTTTCGTGAGAATTTATTTTTCGGGGCAAAATGGATATTTTCATGGGCTATAGGCTTACCGTTTTCTCGATTTTCCGGAGAAAATTATTCTTCGCCTCTTCGTGTATTTATCGCGTTGATCCACGTCAGGGCGTGCGCGGGGAGTAATATATGCGAAGATCCGGCGCTTTCGTGAGAATGTATTTTTCGGGGCAAAATCGATATTTTCATGGGCTATAGGCTTACCGTTTTTTCGATTTTCCGGAGAAAATTATTCTTCGCCTCTTCGTGTATTTATCGCGTTGATCGACGTCAGGGCGTGCGCGGGGAGTATTATATGCGAAGATCAGGCGCTTTCGTGAGAATTTATTTTTCGGGGCAAAATCGATATTTTCATGGGCTATAGGCTTACCGTTTTCTCGATTTTCCGGAGAAAATTATTCTTCGCCTCTTCGTGTATTTATCGCATTAATCGACGTCAGGGAGTGCGCGGGGAGTAATATATGCGAAGATCAGGCGCTTTCGTGAGAATTTATTTTTCGGGGCAAAATCGATGTTTTCATGGGCTATAGGCTTACCGTTTTTTCAATTTTCCGAGAAAATTATTTTTCGCCTCTTCGTATATTTATCGCGTTGATCGACGTCAGGGCGTGCGCGGGGAGTAATATATGCGAAGATCCGGCGCTTTCGTAAGAACTTATTTTACGGGGCAAAATCGATATTTTCATGGGCTATAGGCTTACCGTTTTTTCGATTTTCCGAGAAAATGATTCTTTGCCTCTTCGTGTATTTATCGCGTTGATCCACGTCAGGGCGTGCGCGGGGAGTAATATATGCGAAGATCCGGCGCTTTCGTGAGAATGTATTTTTCGGGGCAAAATCGATATTTTCATGGGCTATAGGCTTACCGTTTTCTCGATTTTCCGGAGAAAATTATTCTTCGCCTCTTCGTGTATTTATCGCGTTAATCGACGTCAGGGAGTGCGCGGGGAGTAATATATGCGAAGATCCTTCGCTTTCCTGAGAATTTATTTTACAGGGCAAAATCGATATTTTCATGGGCTATAATAGGCTTACTGTTTTTTCAATTTTCCGAGAAAATTATTTTTCGCCTCTTCGTATATTTATCGCGTTGATCGACGTCAGGGCGTGCGCGGGGAGTAATATATGCGAAGATCCGGCGCTTTCGTAAGAATTTATTTTACGGGGCAAAATCGATGTTTTCATGGGCTATAGGCTTACTGTTTTTTCGATTTTCCGAGAAAATTATTTTTCGCCTCTTCGTATATTTATCGCGTTAATCGACGTCAGGGCGTGCGCGGGGAGTAATATATGCGAAGATCCGGCGCTTTCGTAAGAATTTATTTTACGGGGCAAAATCGATGTTTTCATGGGCTATAGGCTTACCGTTTTTTCAATTTTCCGAGAAAATTATTTTTCGCCTCTTCGTATATTTATCGCGTTGATCGACGTCAGGGCGTGCGCGGGGAGTAATATATGCGAAGATCCGGTGCTTTCGTAAGAATTTATTTTACGGGGCAAAATCGATATTTTCATGGGCTATAGGCTTACCGTTTTTTCGATTTTCCGAGAAAATGATTCTTTGCCTCTTCGTGTATTTATCGCGTTGATCCACGTCAGGGCGTGCGCGGGGAGTAATATATGCGAAGATCCGGCGCTTTCGTGAGAATGTATTTTTCGGGGCAAAATCGATATTTTCATGGGCTATAGGCTTACCGTTTTTTCGATTTTCCGAGAAAATTATTTTTCGCCTCTTCGTATATTTATCGCGTTGATCGACGTCAGGGCGTGCGCGGGGAGTAATATATGCGAAGATCCGGCGCTTTCGTGAGAATGTATTTTTCGGGGCACAATCGATATTTTCATGGGCTATAGGCTTACCGTTTTCTCGATTTTCCGGAGAAAATTATTCTTCGCCTCTTCGTGTATTTATCGCGTTGATCCACGTCAGGGCGTGCGCGGGGAGTAATATATGCGAAGATCCGGCGCTTTCGTGAGAATGTATTTTTCGGGGCAAAATCGATATTTTCATGGGCTATAGGCTTACCGTTTTTTCGATTTTCCGAGAAAATGATTCTTTGCCTCTTCGTGTATTTATCGCGTTGATCGACGTCAGGGCGTGCGCGGGGAGTAATATATGCGAAGATCCGGCGCTTTCGTAAGAATTTATTTTACGGGGCAAAATCGATGTTTTCATGGGCTATATAGGCTTACCGTTTTTTCGATTTTCCGAGAAAATTATTTTTCGCCTCTTCGTATATTTATCGCGTTGATCGACGTCAGGGCGTGCGCGGGGAGTAATATATGCGAAGATCCGGCGCTTTCGTGAGAATTTATTTTTCGGGGCAAAATCGATATTTTCATGGGCTATATAGGCTTACCGTTTTTTCGATTTTCCGAGAAAATGATTCTTTGCCTCTTCGTGTATTTATCGCGTTGATCCACGTCAGCGCGTGCGTGGGGAGTAATATATGCGAAGATCCTACGCTTTCCTGAGAATTTATTTTACGGGGCAAAATCGATATTTTCGTGGGCTATAGGCTTACCGTTTTTTCAATTTTCCGAGAAAATTATTCTTCGCCTCTTCGTGTATTTATCGCATTAATCGACGTCAGGGAGTGCGCGGGGAGTAATATATGCGAAGATCAGGCGCTTTCGTGAGAATTTATTTTTCGGGGCAAAATCGATGTTTTCATGGGCTATAGGCTTACCGTTTTTTCAATTTTCCGAGAAAATTATTTTTCGCCTCTTCGTATATTTATCGCGTTGATCGACGTCAGGGCGTGCGCGGGGAGTAATATATGCGAAGATCCGGCGCTTTCGTAAGAACTTATTTTACGGGGCAAAATCGATATTTTCATGGGCTATAGGCTTACCGTTTTTTCGATTTTCCGAGAAAATGATTCTTTGCCTCTTCGTGTATTTATCGCGTTGATCCACGTCAGGGCGTGCGCGGGGAGTAATATATGCGAAGATCCGGCGCTTTCGTGAGAATGTATTTTTCGGGGCAAAATCGATATTTTCATGGGCTATAGGCTTACCGTTTTCTCGATTTTCCGGAGAAAATTATTCTTCGCCTCTTCGTGTATTTATCGCGTTAATCGACGTCAGGGAGTGCGCGGGGAGTAATATATGCGAAGATCCTTCGCTTTCCTGAGAATTTATTTTACAGGGCAAAATCGATATTTTCATGGGCTATAATAGGCTTACTGTTTTTTCAATTTTCCGAGAAAATTATTTTTCGCCTCTTCGTATATTTATCGCGTTGATCGACGTCAGGGCGTGCGCGGGGAGTAATATATGCGAAGATCCGGCGCTTTCGTAAGAATTTATTTTACGGGGCAAAATCGATGTTTTCATGGGCTATAGGCTTACTGTTTTTTCGATTTTCCGAGAAAATTATTTTTCGCCTCTTCGTATATTTATCGCGTTAATCGACGTCAGGGCGTGCGCGGGGAGTAATATATGCGAAGATCCGGCGCTTTCGTAAGAATTTATTTTACGGGGCAAAATCGATGTTTTCATGGGCTATAGGCTTACCGTTTTTTCAATTTTCCGAGAAAATTATTTTTCGCCTCTTCGTATATTTATCGCGTTGATCGACGTCAGGGCGTGCGCGGGGAGTAATATATGCGAAGATCCGGTGCTTTCGTAAGAATTTATTTTACGGGGCAAAATCGATATTTTCATGGGCTATAGGCTTACCGTTTTTTCGATTTTCCGAGAAAATGATTCTTTGCCTCTTCGTGTATTTATCGCGTTGATCCACGTCAGGGCGTGCGCGGGGAGTAATATATGCGAAGATCCGGCGCTTTCGTGAGAATGTATTTTTCGGGGCAAAATCGATATTTTCATGGGCTATAGGCTTACCGTTTTTTCGATTTTCCGAGAAAATTATTTTTCGCCTCTTCGTATATTTATCGCGTTGATCGACGTCAGGGCGTGCGCGGGGAGTAATATATGCGAAGATCCGGCGCTTTCGTGAGAATGTATTTTTCGGGGCACAATCGATATTTTCATGGGCTATAGGCTTACCGTTTTCTCGATTTTCCGGAGAAAATTATTCTTCGCCTCTTCGTGTATTTATCGCGTTGATCCACGTCAGGGCGTGCGCGGGGAGTAATATATGCGAAGATCCGGCGCTTTCGTGAGAATGTATTTTTCGGGGCAAAATCGATATTTTCATGGGCTATAGGCTTACCGTTTTTTCGATTTTCCGAGAAAATGATTCTTTGCCTCTTCGTGTATTTATCGCGTTGATCGACGTCAGGGCGTGCGCGGGGAGTAATATATGCGAAGATCCGGCGCTTTCGTAAGAATTTATTTTACGGGGCAAAATCGATGTTTTCATGGGCTATATAGGCTTACCGTTTTTTCGATTTTCCGAGAAAATTATTTTTCGCCTCTTCGTATATTTATCGCGTTGATCGACGTCAGGGCGTGCGCGGGGAGTAATATATGCGAAGATCCGGCGCTTTCGTGAGAATTTATTTTTCGGGGCAAAATCGATATTTTCATGGGCTATACAGGCTTACCGTTTTTTCGATTTTCCGAGAAAATGATTCTTTGCCTCTTCGTGTATTTATCGCGTTGATCCACGTCAGCGCGTGCGTGGGGAGTAATATATGCGAAGATCCTACGCTTTCCTGAGAATTTATTTTACGGGGCAAAATCGATATTTTCGTGGGCTATAGGCTTACCGTTTTTTCAATTTTCCGAGAAAATTATTTTTCGCCTCTTCGTATATTTATCGCGTTGATCGACGTCAGGGCGTGCGCGGGGAGTAATATATGCGAAGATCCGGCGCTTTCGTGAGAATTTATTTTTCGGGGCAAAATCGATATTTTCATGGGCTATAGGCTTACCGTTTTTTCGATTTTCCGGAGAAAATTATTCTTCGCCTCTTCGTGTATTTATCGCGTTGATCCACGTCAGGGCGTGCGCGGGGAGTAATATATGCGAAGATCCGGCGCTTTCGTGAGAATGTATTTTTCGGGGCAAAATCGATATTTTCATGGGCTATAGGCTTACCGTTTTTTCGATTTTCCGGAGAAAATTATTCTTCGCCTCTTCGTGTATTTATCGCGTTGATCCACGTCAGGGCGTGCGCTGGGAGTAATATATGCGAAGATCCGGCGCTTTCGTGAGAATTTATTTTTCGGGGCAAAATCGATATTTTCATGGGCTATAGGCTTACCGTTTTCTCGATTTTCCGGAGAAAATTATTCTTCGCCTCTTCGTATATTTATCGCGTTGATCGACGTCAGGGCGTGCGCGGGGAGTATTATATGCGAAGATCAGGCGCTTTCGTGAGAACTTATTTTACGGGGCAAAATCGATATTTTCATGGGCTATAGGCTTACCGTTTTCTCGATTTTCCGGAGAAAATTATTCTTCGCCTCTTCGTGTATTTATCGCGTTGATCCACGTCAGGGCGTGCGCGGGGAGTAATATATGCGAAGATCCGGCGCTTTCGTGAGAATGTATTTTTCGGGGCAAAATCGATATTTTCATGGGCTATAGGCTTACCGTTTTTTCGATTTTCCGAGAAAATGATTCTTTGCCTCTTCGTGTATTTATCGCGTTGATCGACGTCAGGGCGTGCGCGGGGAGTAATATATGCGAAGATCCGGCGCTTTCGTGAGAATGTATTTTTCTGGGCAAAATCGATATTTTCATGGGCTATAGGCTTACCGTTTTTTCGATTTTCCGAGAAAATTATTTTTTGCCTCTTCGTATATTTATCGCGTTGATCGACGTCAGGGCGTGCGCGGGGAGTATTATATGCGAAGATCAGGCGCTTTCGTGAGAATTTATTTTTCGGGGCAAAATCGATATTTTCATGGGCTATAGGCTTACCGTTTTCTCGATTTTCCGGAGAAAATTATTCTTCGCCTCTTCGTGTATTTATCGCGTTGATCCACGTCAGGGCGTGCGCGGGGAGTAATATATGCGAAGATCCGGCGCTTTCGTGAGAATGTATTTTTCGGGGCAAAATCGATATTTTCATGGGCTATAGGCTTACCGTTTTTTCGATTTTCCGGAGAAAATTATTCTTCGCCTCTTCGTGTATTTATCGCGTTGATCCACGTCAGGGCGTGCGCGGGGAGTAATATATGCGAAGATCCGGCGCTTTCGTGAGAATGTATTTTTCGGGGCAAAATCGATATTTTCATGGGATAGGCTTACCGTTTTTTCGATTTTCCGAGAAAATTATTTTTCGCCTCTTCGTAGATTTATCGCGTTGATCGACGTCAGGGCGTGCGCGGGGAGTATTATATGCGAAGATCAGGCGCTTTCGTGAGAATTTATTTTTCGGGGCAAAATCGATATTTTCATGGGCTATAGGCTTACCGTTTTCTCGATTTTCCGGAGAAAATTATTCTTCGCCTCTTCGTGTATTTATCGCGTTAATCGACGTCAGGGAGTGCTCGGGGAGTAATATATGCGAAGATCAGGCGCTTTCGTGAGAATTTATTTTTCGGGGCAAAATCGATGTTTTCATGGGCTATAGGCTTACCGTTTTTTCAATTTTCCGAGAAAATGATTCTTTGCCTCTTCGTGTATTTATCGCGTTGATCCACGTCAGGGCGTGCGCGGGGAGTAATATATGCGAAGATCCGGCGCTTTCGTGAGAATGTATTTTTCGGGGCAAAATCGATATTTTCATGGGCTATAGGCTTACCGTTTTTTCGATTTTCCGAGAAAATTATTTTTCGCCTCTTCGTATATTTATCGCGTTGATCGACGTCAGGGCGTGCGCGGGGAGTAATATATGCGAAGATCCGGCGCTTTCGTGAGAATGTATTTTTCGGGGCAAAATCGATATTTTCATGGGCTATAGGCTTACCGTTTTCTCGATTTTCCGGAGAAAATTATTCTTCGCCTCTTCGTGTATTTATCGCGTTAATCGACGTCAGGGAGTGCGCGGGGAGTAATATATGCGAAGATCCTTCGCTTTCCTGAGAATTTATTTTACAGGGCAAAATCGATATTTTCATGGGCTATAGGCTTACCGTTTTCTCGATTTTCCGGAGAAAATTATTTTTCGCCTCTTCGTATATTTATCGCGTTAATCGACGTCAGGGCGTGCGCGGGGAGTAATATATGCGAAGATCCGGCGCTTTCGTAAGAATTTATTTTACGGGGCAAAATCGATGTTTTCATGGGCTATAAGCTTACCGTTTTTTCAATTTTCCGAGAAAATTATTTTTCGCCTCTTCGTATATTTATCGCGTTGATCGACGTCAGGGCGTGCGCGGGGAGTAATATATGCGAAGATCCGGCGCTTTCGTGAGAATGTATTTTTCGGGGCACAATCGATATTTTCATGGGCTATAGGCTTACCGTTTTCTCGATTTTCCGAGAAAATGATTCTTCGCCTCTTCGTGTATTTATCGCGTTGATCCACGTCAGGGCGTGCGCGGGGAGTAATATATGCGAAGATCCGGCGCTTTCGTGAGAATGTATTTTTCGGGGCAAAATCGATATTTTCATGGGATATAGGCTTACCGTTTTTTCGATTTTCCGAGAAAATTATTTTTCGCCTCTTCGTATATTTATCGCGTTGATCGACGTCAGGGCGTGCGCGGGGAGTAATATATGCGAAGATCCGGCGCTTTCGTGAGAATGTATTTTTCGGGGCACAATCGATATTTTCATGGGCTATAGGCTTACCGTTTTCTCGATTTTCCGGAGAAAATTATTCTTCGCCTCTTCGTGTATTTATCGCGTTGATCCACGTCAGGGCGTGCGCGGGGAGTAATATATGCGAAGATCCGGCGCTTTCGTGAGAATGTATTTTTCGGGGCAAAATCGATATTTTCATGGGCTATAGGCTTACAGTTTTCTCGATTTTCCGGAGAAAATTATTCTTCGCCTCTTCGTGTATTTATCGCGTTAATCGACGTCAGGGAGTGCTCGGGGAGTAATATATGCGAAGATCAGGCGCTTTCGTGAGAATTTATTTTTCGGGGCAAAATCGATGTTTTCATGGGCTATAGGCTTACCGTTTTTTCAATTTTCCGAGAAAATTATTTTTCGCCTCTTCGTATATTTATCGCGTTGATCGACGTCAGGGCGTGCGCGGGGAGTAATATATGCGAAGATCCGGCGCTTTCGTAAAAACTTATTTTACAGGGCAAAATCGATATTTTCCTGGGCTATAGGCTTACCGTTTTTTCGATTTTCCGAGAAAATGATTCTTTGCCTCTTCGTGTATTTATCGCGTTGATCCACGTCAGGGCGTGCGCGGGGAGTAATATATGCGAAGATCCGGCGCTTTCGTGAGAATGTATTTTTCGGGGCAAAATCGATATTTTCATGGGCTATAGGCTTACCGTTTTTTCGATTTTCCGAGAAAATTATTTTTCGCCTCTTCGTATATTTATCGCGTTGATCGACGTCAGGGCGTGCGCGGGGAGTAATATATGCGAAGATCCGGCGCTTTCGTGAGAATGTATTTTTCGGGGCAAAATCGATATTTTCATGGGCTATAGGCTTACCGTTTTCTCGATTTTCCGGAGAAAATTATTCTTCGCCTCTTCGTGTATTTATCGCGTTAATCGACGTCAGGGAGTGCTCGGGGAGTAATATATGCGAAGATCAGGCGCTTTCGTGAGAATTTATTTTTCGGGGCAAAATCGATGTTTTCATGGGCTATAGGCTTACCGTTTTTTCGATTTTCCGAGAAAATTATTTTTCGCCTCTTCGTATATTTATCGCGTTAATCGACGTCAGGGCGTGCGCGGGGAGTAATATATGCGAAGATCCGGCGCTTTCGTGAGAATGTATTTTTCGGGGCAAAATCGATATTTTCATGGGCTATAGGCTTACCGTTTTTTCGATTTTCCGAGAAAATTATTTTTCGCCTCTTCGTATATTTATCGCGTTGATCGACGTCAGGGCGTGCGCGGGGAGTATTATATGCGAAGATCAGGCGCTTTCGTGAGAATTTATTTTTCGGGGCAAAATCGATATTTTCATGGGCTATAGGCTTACCATTTTCTCGATTTTCCGGAGAAAATTATTCTTCGCCTCTTCGTGTATTTATCGCGTTAATCGACGTCAGGGAGTGCGCGGGGAGTAATATATGCGAAGATCCTTCGCTTTCCTGAGAATTTATTTTACGGGGCAAAATCGATATTTTCATGGGCTATAGGCTTACCGTTTTTTCAATTTTCCGAGAAAATTATTTTTCGCCTCTTCGTATATTTATCGCGTTGATCGACGTCAGGGCGTGCGCGGGGAGTAATATATGCGAAGATCCGGCGCTTTCGTAAGAAATTATTTTACGGGGCAAAATCGATATTTTCATGGGCTATATTTTCCGAGAAAATTATTTTTCGCCTCTTCGTGTATTTATCGCGTTGATCGACGTCAGGGCGTGCGCGGGGAGTAATATATGCGAAGATCCGGCGCTTTCGTGAGAATTTATTTTTCGGGGCAAAATCGATATTTTCATGGGCTATATTTTCCGAGAAAATTATTTTTCGCCTCTTCGTGTATTTATCGCGTTGATCGACGTCTGGGCGTGCGCGGGGAGTAATATATGCGAAGATCCGGCGCTTTCGTGAGAATTTATTTTTCGGGGCAAAATCGATATTTTCATGGGCTATATTTTCCGAGAAAATTATTTTTCGCCTCTTCGTGTATTTATCGCGTTGATCGACGTCAGGGCGTGCGCGGGGAGTAATATATGCGAAGATCCGGCGCTTTCGTAAGAATTTATTTTACAGGGCAAAATCGATGTTTTCATGGGCTATAGGCTTACCGTTTTTTCGATTTTCCGAGAAAATTATTTTTCGCCTCTTCGTATATTTATCGCGTTGATCGACGTCAGGGCGTGCGCGGGGAGTATTATATGCGAAGATCAGGCGCTTTCGTGAGAATTTATTTTTCGGGGCAAAATCGATATTTTCATGGGCTATAGGCTTACCGTTTTCTCGATTTTCCGAGAAAATGATTCTTTGCCTCTTCGTGTATTTATCGCGTTGATCCACGTCAGGGCGTGCGCGGGGAGTAATATATGCGAAGATCCGGCGCTTTCGTGAGAATTTATTTTTCGGGGCAAAATCGATATTTTCATGGGCTATATTTTCCGAGAAAATTATTTTTCGCCTCTTCGTATATTTATCGCGTTGATCGACGTCAGGACGTGCGCGGGGAGTAATATATGCGAAGATCCGGCGCTTTCGTGAGAATGTATTTTTCGGGGCAAAATCGATATTTTCATGGGCTATAGGCTTACCGTTTTTTCGATTTTCCGAGAAAATTATTTTTCGCCTCTTCGTATATTTATCGCGTTGATCGACGTCAGGGCGTGCGCGGGGACTATTATATGCGAAGATCAGGCGCTTTCGTGAGAATTTATTTTTCGGGGCAAAATCGATATTTTCATGGGCTATAGGCTTACCGTTTTCTCGATTTTCCGGAGAAAATTATTCTTCGCCTCTTCGTGTATTTATCGCGTTAATCGACGTCAGGGAGTGCGCGGGGAGTAATATATGCGAAGATCCTTCGCTTTCCTGAGAATTTATTTTACGGGGCAAAATCGATATTTTCATGGGCTATAGGCTTACCGTTTTTTCAATTTTCCGAGAAAATTATTTTTCGCCTCTTCGTATATTTATCGCGTTGATCGACGTCAGGGCGTGCGCGGGGAGTAATATATGCGAAGATCCGGCGCTTTCGTAAGAAATTATTTTACGGGGCAAAATCGATATTTTCATGGGCTATAGGCTTACCGTTTTTTCGATTTTCCGAGAAAATGATTCTTTGCCTCTTCGTGTATTTATCGCGTTGATCCACGTCAGGGCGTGCGCGGGGAGTAATATATGCGAAGATCCGGCGCTTTCGTGAGAATTTATTTTTCGGGGCAAAATCGATATTTTCATGGGCTATATTTTCCGAGAAAATTATTTTTCGCCTCTTCGTGTATTTATCGCGTTGATCGACGTCAGGGCGTGCGCGGGGAGTAATATATGCGAAGATCCGGCGCTTTCGTAAGAATTTATTTTACAGGGCAAAATCGATGTTTTCATGGGCTATAGGCTTACCGTTTTTTCGATTTTCCGAGAAAATGATTCTTTGCCTCTTCGTGTATTTATCGCGTTGATCGACGTCAGGGCGTGCGCGGGGAGTAATATATGCGAAGATCCGGCGCTTTCGTGAAAATTTATTTTTCGGGGCAAAATCGATATTTTCATGGGCTATAGGCTTACCGTTTTTTCGATTTTCCGAGAAAATTATTCTTCGCCTCTTCGTGTATTTATCGCGTTGATCGACGTCAGGGCGTGCGCGGGGAGTAATTCTCGATTTTCCGGAGAAAATTATTCTTCGCCTCTTCGTGTATTTATCGCGTTAATCGACGTCAGGGAGTGCGCGGGGAGTAATATATGCGAAGATCCTTCGCTTTCCTGAGAATTTATTTTACGGGGCAAAATCGATATTTTCGTGGGCTATATAGGCTTACCGTTTTTTCAATTTTCCGAGAAAATTATTTTTCGCCTCTTCGTGTATTTATCGCGTTGATCGACGTCAGGGCGTGCGCGGGGAGTAATATATGCGAAGATCCGGCGCTTTCGTAAGAATTTATTTTACAGGGCAAAATCGATGTTTTCATGGGCTATAGGCTTACCGTTTTTTCGATTTTCCGAGAAAATGATTCTTTGCCTCTTCGTGTATTTATCGCGTTGATCGACGTCAGGGCGTGCGCGGGGAGTAATATATGCGAAGATCCGGCGCTTTCGTGAAAATTTATTTTTCGGGGCAAAATCGATATTTTCATGGGCTATAGGCTTACCGTTTTTTCGATTTCCCGAGAAAATTATTCTTCGCCTCTTCGTGTATTTATCGCGTTGATCGACGTCAGGGCGTGCGCGGGGAGTAATATATGCGAAGATCCGGCGCTTTCGTAAGAATTTATTTTACGGGGCAAAATCGATGTTTTCATGGGCTATAGGCTTACCGTTCTTTCATTTTTCCGAAAAGAATATTCTGTGCCTAGGTGTTTATTTATCGCATAAAAGAGCATCAGCGCGTGCATGGGGAGTTATATACACGAAGATCCAGCAGTTTCGAGACATCATAATTTACTCGGCTGAGACGATATTTTCATGCGCTATAACCGTTTCTTCATTTCTTTCATGAAAATTAATCTGTGCGTAGGTGTTTATTGATCGCTGAAAGTGGCGTCAGCGCGTGCGTGGGTAGTGGCATATGCGAAGATTCCCCTCTTGCGAAAGAACTTGCATTAGGTAATGAGAGTGATGTATTCGCCGATCCAGCACTTTCGAGAGAAATGAGTAGACCTGGTAGCTCCTACATCTTACTGGGCTATACGAGTCGAGTTTCGTCGGGCAACAGCAGGCGAATGGAGAAATGCGTGGATTGCCGAACGTGCTTTATTCGACGACTGCTCGTTGTAGAATGCGGCTCGTTGGCCGAATGGCGCAGTTTTATACAGCCAGCTGTCCACCGCTATCACGGCGATCATTACACAATACTCCTCCTCTTTTTATTTAGAGGGTGAAATTGTATCCTTATACAATAGTTAAAAACGAGCTTCGTATCACTCGGGTGGACTTCGTTGTCTTCACGGGTAGCGCCTTTCGGGGGCCGACGTCTCAGATGGAGGAGCGGGCGCCGGAGGGACCTGAGAAGACTGCACGGTCACCGGCTCTTCTGACGCTGGCTGGTCATCCGTCTCGTTTTAAGGGGAAACCTTGTAGTCTGGGTCGGATGGCCTCGGCGTCACCATTGGGCCTGCGTTAGGTAGCAGCTGGTACAGGTGCCGACGCCAGACGAATTTGCCTCGGGATGTCGCCACCGTGATTATGGTCCCGTCTTCTTCAGAACGGTTCCCCGAACCCACTTTGGCGAGCCTCTGTAATTGCGAACTAGAACACTGTCATTAACGCAAGAACTATTTCTCTTACTCTTCCGCTGTTGCATTTGACTGAACTGATTGTGCATTAAATTAAATTAAAACAGCGCAAAGGATTAAGACGCGACGAGTCCACATACAAAGCGCTGACCGTGCGCTGAAGATGAGCTGCTGTGAGCTCTCAGGAAGAGCCATTGTCTCTAGAGGCTGGCTTGCCTGCACCACTCCCATCGCAAGTTCTTGCAAACACTAATGACGTGGTTCGTCAATGGACGGCTTCCTGCGAAGAACACCAAAATCTTCGGTGGCAAAACTTTCACTCTAAGACAGATGGAAAGCTTGCGGGCGCGGCGAACCTCATCGAAACTAAATCGCATGAACATTGACATTGAAACACGGAAAAGGACCCATTGTACTAGAAATGAATGCAGACAATGTTGAAGCGTGGGCAAGTTGTTGTGACATTCTTTTTTCAACAGCGCAAAGGACAAGGAAGAGACGAGTGCACATACTCAGCGCTGTGTATGAGCATCGTCTCGTCTTTCGTCCTTTGCGCTGTTGAAAAAGGAATGTCACACCAAACTTGCCCAGGCTGCAATGGTGTCTAAATTATGGGGTTCTACGTACCAAAACCACGATCAGATCATGAGGCATGCCGTAGTGGGGGAGCCGGGAAACTTGGACCACCTGGGGCTCTTTAACGTGCACCTAAATCTAAAGACACGGGTGTTTCCGCATTTCATTGATTGTGCATGACCTTCGCCTCCACTGTAGGCTTGATTGCATCCAGCCTAGTGCGCGATCTTCTACCCATGAACAGGTAGCTGGGGCTTCTCCCGTCGTAGAATGGGGCGCATTTCGATACGGCAATATAAGGTTGTGATGCGTTTCTTCGACAGACTCACCGGGAGGTGACTTGCGCAGAGCAGGCTTCAACGTTTACACAAAACGTTCTGCCAGAACATTTGTGCTTGGGTGATAAGGGACGCTCACGACATGTCTGGGTCCAACGTCCCGCACATTTGCCTTGAACTCTTCGGACACCAATTGTGGTCCATTGTCGGACACCACCGTCTCCGGTATCCCGAATCTGCAGAAAAGTTCACGTAAGCAAGCGGCAGTACGTTCTGACGTTGTGCTTTGCATAACGAACACTTGCGGTCACTTCGAGTGGCCATCTACCACTCTCTAAAGACATGTTTCCTCGGAAAGGAACCGCGAAGTCCAGGTGAATTCGCCTCTACGGTGCGGTCGGCCATGCCCACGGAGGCAGAGGTGCCTTACACGGACCATTTCGGTGTTCCTGGCGCTCTTGGCAACTTCGTACCTTTGTCTCCGAATTTTCGTCAATTGAAGAGCACCAAACGTAGCTGCGAGACAGTTCCTTGCTCCATACGATTCCGGGATGACCTATAGGTGCAGTTCGTCGAGCACGGACTCTCGAAGGGGGACGGGATAACAACCCTCATGCCATACATGAGGCAGCCTTGATGCGCGCTGATCTGCAAGCGTCTGTCGAAAGGTTGTTTTATGCTCGCATCTCGCAAGTGCAATGACCAGCGTATATATGCTTTCAAGCTGGAGAACTTGGCACCGGATCACGTGTTGTGGCGCGCGCAATCTCTTTGGCGGACACAAGCATCGATTCCAGGCGCAACGCATAAAATGATTCCTCGCCTTGGTATTTCTTTATGACCCTGGAGAGGAACCTTGAAAAAAAATGTGCTTCTGCATTGTCACTTGACTTTTTGTACACGAGCGAGTACTTGTAAGCGGACAACGTGACAGCCCATCGCTGCAAGCATGCTGCCGCAATTGGTGGTGTGCCTGTTTTTACCCCAGGATTGTTTGTAATGGCTTCTGATCCGTTATCAACGTGAAACACCTTCCACAGATGTAGAAATGAAACCTTTTGATAGCAAAAATAATGGCAAGCGCTTCCCTTTCTAGCTGACTGTAATTTTCTTCAGAGTCAGTTAATGTGTGCGACGCATAAGCCACAGGGCGAGAACTTCCATCTTCAGCGACATGAGGCAGTACTGCATCCAGGCCGTACTGGGAAGCGTCACATGCCACTTGCAAAGGTTTACCGGGCTCGTAAAGTGGCAGGATCGAGGATGACTTCAACGCATTCTTGATTTCCTCGAACGCCACTTGACACGATTCATCCCAGAGCCATGGCTGGTTGCGACGCAGCAGTTTGTAAAGAGGACTCGCCAGAGTAGGCAATCGAGGGATAAACTTCTCGTATCACTCTAAAAACAATTGCACTCTTTGGGGTGTATATTTGCCACAGAACGATAATCGTCCTCTGTCTTGCCCGCATTTCGTGTCTCGCCCGATAATTCCAAGTCACGAACGGCATGCCCGATATAAGCTTGATAGTGCATTCTCGACACGAAAGCAGCGAGCGCAGCGTTTTCAAGAAAGGAAACAAGCAAGACAGATGACGATTATTATTGTGTGGCAAATATACACCCCAGAGGGTGCAACATTTAAAGTATAGTAATTCACGATGCTCAGAGAGGACTGGAGCTGCTACTTGCATGTGGTTGCGGAAGCTTTCTTCAGCGCTTGTATTTTTTCTGGCGCTGTGCTGACACCTGTTGCGCTGATAGCATGACCCAGATACCGCAGCTATTTTAGGAAAAACGAACACGTTTATTTCTTTACTCGAACCCCGCGCTCAGACAGGCGCTTTAGGACCGCTTCGAGTTTTGCAAAATGCTCGTCCGACGTCCTGCCAGTGATGAGAATGTCATCCAAATAGCAGCTGACGCCTTTCAGGGCTTTCAACATTGTGTCCAATTATTCTTTGAAAAATGGAAGGTGCCAAAGAAACCCCTAACGGCAGCCTATTTACGGAAAAAGTCCTTTATGAGTGTTTAGTGTCAGGTATGTTCTTGACGACTTCGACATTACCACCTGCTGACAGGCTCGACGAGGTCAATCTTAGAAAATTCTTGGCCCCCTGCGAGCGTTGTAAACTTGTCGGCTCTCGGAAGTGGATACCGGTCAGCTTCAAGACAAGGATTGAGGATGGTCTTGTAATCGCCGTATAGCCTTATGCCACCACCCTTCTTTAGTACTGGTACAACCAGTGTGGCAAATATAGTCACTTGTCACGACTGGTGAAATGACTCATGTATTCTAACTTCTTAAGCTCAGCCTCGACTGCAGGTTGCCACGGAAAGGGCACACTTCTTGCCTTCATGAATTTCGGCACGCTACAACTGACAACTCCGCTCTTTCTTCTGCATTTGTTCCCAGTTCGTCCTTAAACAAGCTCTGGTACCTGCCTAGAAGGAGACGCAGTCTGGAACATGCAGAACCATCTAACCTGGTAATGGCGTCGAGTTCGTAGACACGGCTCCAGTCTAGTCGAATGGTTTGCAACCATTGCCGGCCTAGCAAAGGGGGTCCCTTTTCTCTGGTGACGTGAAGAGGCAGCTGGGCCTTCTGCTGTCCGTACTGTGCGGCAACGTGAGCAACTCCGACAGCTGGACGATCTCTCCCTCAGACATCCGCAACTTGAGCGTCATTGACATGACCTTGATTGTGGAAAAACAACTGACAAAATTCATGCAATGACACGACGGAAACAGTAGCCCCCGTATATCCAGCTTCATTTCTAAGGGCACGTCTTGTACGTGCATCGAAATTTTTATCGGATACAGACAAGGCGAAACAATTCCTTTCATGCTAACAGATGCAAAACGACTTATCAAATTCGCATGTCTGCGCCATTTTCCGCAACTGCGCAAAATACTCCGAAATCAATTCAGTCTCGAGTTGCACCATTCTGCGAAAATTTGAGCGCTCGCAGATTACCGACGGCTTCGGTGAAAAGTGGTCCCCAAGAAGTTTCATTAAAACCTCGAAACCTTTAGCTAACGGCAATTACGGTGCGGTCAACTACTTGAGGAGGCTATACTTCTTTAGGCCTATGAGACTCAAAAAAGCGTGTACTTTGTCGCCTTCGGGGATACGGTTGACCAGTAGAAACGGTGTCAAGCGTTCCTCATACGACGGCCAGTCACTCGTAGATTCGTCAAAGGGCTCGATGTGTCACAGTCGACTAACGATTTGCATCACTGCACCCGCCGCTGGCGGACCTTCTGTTGCCATGTCGGCTTGCCGCAGAACTGGTCAGCATTCCATCCTCGTCAACAATGTCGTGTTTCGTCGGGGAGCATCAGGCGAAGGGGAACATGCACGGATAGCCGAACGTGGTTTATTCCATGATTACTCGTAGTAGAATGCCGCTCGTTGGCCGAATGACGTAGTTTTATACAGCCAACTGTCGCGATAGTCGCGCCACCGCTATCACTCATGCGGCGATGATTACACAAAAATAGGCTTACTTTTTACAGCGAAGCTGTGTACCTCTACCGTGCAAGGAAATTTCCGTGTCCGTGTGGTAAGCAAAAAAAAAAAAAAAAACTCGCCATACATGGGCCGATACCGAATATAGTAGAATACTGGCCCGACCCGCGGCGGAGCTATAGGTGAAGCAGGCGTTAAGCACTCCCCATACGTGGGCCGATCCCGAAGATAGTGCAACGCCGGGCCGACCAGCGGCGGAGGTGAAGCAGGCGTTAAGCACTCCCCATACGTGGGCCGATCCCGAAGATAGTCCGATACCGGCCCGACCCGCGGCGGAGGTGAAGCTGGCGTTAAGCAATCCCCATACGTGGGCCGATCCCGAAGATAGTGGAATGCCGGGCCGACCAGCGGCGGAGGTGAAGCCGGCGTTAAGCACTCCTCATACGTGGGCCGACCTCGAAGATAGTGCAATGACGGGCCGACCCTCGGAAGAGGTGCAGTTCGCTATTAAGGGACCCACATTACACAGCTTCCCTGGTGGGGGAAGCTGTGTAATGGTGGGGGAAGCTGTGAACAGCACGTGTTCTTCACAGAGTTGAAGGGCACTGTGATTTTTTTGCCTGAAAAATGCAAATTTTCGCAATACGTTTATTCGTGGCGTAAATAGGCTACAATACATGTATTAGCAAGGGAGAGTAATCTATGCGCAGAACCAGCGCTTTCGAGAGAAATGAGTGGACCTGTCTGCTCCGATTTTTTACTGTGCTCACCTCCCTGAAAAAGCCAATTTACGCAATCCGTTTATTCATGGCGTAAATATAGGCTACACACTTGCATAACAAAGGAGAGTAATTTATGCGCCGAACCAGCACCTTGGAGAGGAGTGAGTGGACCTGGCTGCACCGACGTTTTCCTGAGCTTACCTTTGTTCCCTGAACAAGCCAATTTCCGGAATCCCCTTGGTCATGACGTAAATAGGCTACAACACTTGCATTAGCAAAGGAGAATAATGTATGCGCCGAACAAGTTTCCACTGTTACCGAGTACGCTCTTGAAGAAGAGATCGTCAATTCCCCAACTAAATTCGAACACGTTACTTGTTCCAAAAAGCACCACCTTCTTCTTAAGTGCAGGTAGCGTATGTAACTGGATCGTATGTAACCGTAATGTTTACCGGGAAACGCTGGCCGCGAACGCTATGTACGAAGGCGGGCTTTCTGGTAAATACGCGGGCTCTTGTGTGGGCCCCAAATGCGGCGGAGGCGAGCGCCATCTGGAGATATTGCAAGGAACCGGGTGCGCCGCTCCGTGGCCCCCAAGACACTCGGGTGTCGTTGCGCGCAAATGGCGGGTGCCGTTGCCGGCTTGTATATGGTAGAAACGCTGGAAAAGCGGTTTCTTTGAGTTTTCGCGTAATATGCTTTCTCGTACATCCAAATCACAATTCGAGAGCTATCACGTCTGTAGGTTGTGTGTAAATCGGGCCTCAACGAAGCAGAGTGGGCGAAACGGAACACCTGCTGCAACGCTCGCGCGCCAGTAGTTGCGTGAGGGGAGAAGGCATCAGCCCCGATGCCGCTGCATGCTCCAGCGCACCTCGACGGAACAGGTGCGGCGTCGCGAGGCAGCCGTGCGTGGCGTCGATGTCCCGTTGTGGCCGCTGCTGCTTCCTCGGTCTCTCGTCGTACAGGATGTCGTCGGTGGCACGTGGCGTCCTTGATTTCGGAGCAATATCGTCCAAGTGATTACGGTCTACAGACAATACGCTAACGTAGAAACTGTATAAAACAATAAACCCGCACCAATTTAATCGCGAATACCGGTAACGTACTCCACAGCAAAACTCGAAAACATTATTCGCAGCGCAAAACTCGAAGGACCGCTCAGCGTCGTTCAATTTTGCAGTAATGCTTTCGCATTCACAACTCAGAAAAAGTTCTTAGGAGTCCTCAGATATGTCCTTTTTTTCATGAGAAACCAATATGCGCATATGCGTTCATTCAATGCGCAAACTGGCCTAAGCACGTGTATTAGCAGCGGGAGTGATACATGCGCTGAACCAGCGCTTTTCAGAGAAGTGATTGGATCTGGCTGCGCCAAAATATTTATACTAACGCGCTATGTATGCTTACGCTTCGTTTCTTTTTCGTGGAAAGCCAATATGCACGTGTCCGATCATTCATCGCATAAATTGGCGTCATCACGTGCATTAATTAGCAGCGGGAGTGCTATATATACGCGCTGAACCAGCGCTTTTCAGAGAAGTGATTGGATTCGGCTGCGCCGATCGACGTTGGAACTAAGGCTTAGCTTTTTATTTCAGTGGATAGCCAACCAGCGCGTTTCCGTTTATTCATCGCGTAGATCAGCGTCAGCAAGGCCGCTGGCACGCGGAGTGATGTATGCGCCGAACCAGCGCTTTTTCGAAGGTATCTGGCTGCCTTTTGTATAGCACCACAACTTTGTTTAAGTGGTCGAGCATTCATTGCTGCTGAGGGAGGCATGAAGACGCACGCTGCCGCCGGCTACCGTTAAAATATGTACTTATAGTTTCAAGCGTGCCTCCGGCTTCGTGATTGGCCACTGAGGGAGTTCCAGAGGCTTGGAAGGACACCCATGCATGATAGGAAGCTGGCGGCATGAGAC
Source organism: Dermacentor andersoni (assembly GCF_023375885.2). Lineage (NCBI taxonomy): Eukaryota > Metazoa > Arthropoda > Arachnida > Ixodida > Ixodidae > Dermacentor > Dermacentor andersoni. The sequence continues at coordinate 100,648,002 of NC_092818.1, read as the reverse complement.
CGCCAGACCCTTTTTCTTTTTGAAGATTTGGGTGGCGTTTTCATTTGTTCGTCTTTGTGCTGCACAGCAAGCACAGCCGTCTGCGCGAACCTCTCTCAAGCAACGCACCCTGGGAAAGCCAAACACGCCTGAACGAGGGGGGGGGGGGGGGGGGGGGTCTGATTGCGTTCTTCCTATAAACCGGTAGGTTTTCCGGCAGTTCGGATTGAACAATGCACTTCCCGTCCTACCCACTGGGCCACGGCTTCAGTCCACGCGAAGTCGGTGTATTTAACGCTGTATTTGATCGCCGAGCTCATAGGCGAAGTCGGCGCATTGAACGTCGTATTTTGCGCAATTCAACAATCGGCAACGTACACCTACACACCTATATATAAACGTGTACAGCCTACACATATATATACCGTAGAGTCACTGCGGACAGCTATCGAAAACAGTAAAATATAAAGCAGCAGTGGTGATGAAGCGAAACCATGTGGCATACTTCCTGTATGCAAGTACCTGCTACAAGTGACACCGCCATGAAAACAAAAGAATTCCCTACCCTTAAGGAACTCCTAAGCCCATGCAACAAGACAATCACGGACACAGCAGTCGTATCAACCTTAGCCGCTTTTGTAATATCCAAGGTGGTTAAGGGTGATACTTCCCCTGACTGGCTGTAGGCAGTATAATGCTGCCTTCCAAGTATACGTGGGCAGTCCAAGGCGAGCATTCCTGGCGGAAACTAATCCGTCTCAGATCGAGAATATATATTTTGCAGCAGTAAAATTTGATAGACGGTCGCAAAAAAAAATTTTGAACTAATTTAGCGAGATTTGATATTAATGATATCGGCTTGATGCAGGGGCATAGCCAGGGATGGGGGGCTTATGGGGCTTCAGCCCCCTCCGAAATTTTTTCGGGCTGTCCATGCACCGTCGACCAAAGCAACTCCAGGCGCTGGAAGTAATTCTGGATTTTGTCTAGAATATATTTTTCACGCTCGAAACGACATTTCATCGCGAACATAGCGAACTCGGGCTGGATTTCGCGGCAACGCCCATGCGCCGGGAGCCACATAACGCAGTCAGCCCCATCCGAACACAAATTTTCAAGGGCTTTTTGATGGCGGGAGGGCTCGCCGCGGAATTTACGGAGCGCGTGGATTTCAATTTCGAAACTTTGTGGGCATAAAGTTCTCACAGACTTTTGTTGCGAAACGTGCATTGACATTTCCAAAGTTGTGCTTCAGATATTCAACTGCGGAAGTCTGTGGGTTTAATGTTGTTATAAACATTTGACGCCAAAGGTGCATTGACTTTTCTAAAGTCTTAGATCGGAACATGCAACGAGACAAGCCAAGTCAACACACTATCAGACAAGTTGACAAAACACACCAGCGAAATCCGATGAGACGAAGCGTTGTGGTGGTTCATTTGTGCCGTCATGTCGCATAAAAAAATATCAAATTTTTTTTTTCACCTACGCCAAAGCATCCATGTCAAGACACTAAAGCCAACCAGGGTAACTACGTTCTTATTTATTTTTTCTACTTTGACTTTTATTCGTGAAAACACATTGAGCCTCTTAAATTTTTTTTATTCTTGCTACCCTACCCGCGGGCTGCCAGAGCCAGCCAGAGCGCACGTGGTTTTTTCGTGCTGCCCCGACCACCGCGCGGCGCACTTCGGTGCGCGTTCGGTTTTCTCTGGACGAGTGTATTTTCGCCTGGCAGAGTTTTGGACGCCTTCTGGCTAACAGACGAGAAAAAGAAACAATGGTCGCTCACTGCCATCACTGTGAAGGCTCGACTTATTGCACCGCGTTCGCTTGAGTGCAACCTCTCCGGAAAGTCTTGTCTTGCCGGTCTAGGATATCTAGCAGTATGTGTATGGTTCTCGGTGGACCAAGCATCTCACATTTTCTTCGACATTCATTGGGTAGCCACATTAGGTGCCCAAAGTAGGCATTGGATTGTGGCAAACATACTCGCCTTCGCGTTTTTTTTTTTTTTTTCATTTCGGTGCCCCCGCCCCACAAAAGGAAAGAAAGAATACATTGTTGCGGCGCAGCGAATTGTCGCATGGTGACAGTGTGTTACTTCTTTTGCGGAAAGTAATCGGCCACGGCACGCTTAAGTTGCCGGATACTATTATTATATTATTGCGATAGAATTATATGAACGCTCCAGACGCATTCCTGCTGTCGCCGTCGCCCTCATGTTTCGTATGAAGTCTAAGGGCGATAACGTCTTGACCGCGCGCCGCGTGCTGTATGTGCGAGTGAAAGAGTAGGTGGGAGGGTGGACTGGGTGAGTCGCGATGGTGGCTCAGTCTTGTGTGTGCAAACGAGAAAAGCGGGGAGCAAGCGCGCTGCCATCCGTCGCGTGCGATACATCGGGGTGAGTGGACGGAATGGGGGCGGGATCTAGGATTCTGTGAATCTATGATTGGGCAACATGTTTATCTGCCTTGTTTGACGCATTATATAGTGACTTTTTCTTAGATATGTAGATTTACAGGAGACTTAAACGTATATTTAAGTATCTTCTTGCGAGGTTTTGTGTATGCGTGCAGTGAACTTTCTTTCCAGTGACACTTTCTTGCCCTTTAATTTGCGTATTCCATTGTATCTTCGCATTTCTAAGGAACGAGGGCGAGTGAAATGAAAGTGAGCCTACCCATCCCGCGCAATAATGTTTCGATTCATCATCTGCGAGGCATGCGCGTGGCACACAGGTATCTTTCATTTACAAAAGTGACACGCAGGTGTGAGGGTAAATGTTCTTTAATGCTCTCATACACTGTGTTAAACATGGTTGCATGACGTACGGACGCTTCAGAAGTTGAGCAGCGTGGTGCCGTGAGGTTTTTGACAGCTGAAGGTGCTTCCCAAACATAAATTAGTCGCCGTATGGCTGTCGTGTGCGTTGAACACTGCACTTCATTGGCCACTGTGAAGCGTTGGAGCAACGGTTGAAAGAAGGACGCGAAAGTTGCAAAGACGATCCAAGACCGGGCCAAAGCCATCGTGCAATCACCCCCAACAACATTACAAAGGTTGACGCGCTGATGAGACAAGAACGGAGGATAAGCATCGATGAACTGGCAGAGCGTGTGAACATCAGTCACGGTTCGGTTCCCACCATAATTCATGAACATCTCGGTTATCGGCTCTTGTGTGCGCAGTGGATACCCAAGATTTTGAACGACCGCCAGAAGAAGGTCCTGCGCTGCCTTGACTCATCTGATCCGGTATCACAATGAGGGTGACGACTTCTTGTCTGCAATTGTGATCGGGGAAGAACCATGGTGCCACTGCTACGAGCCTGAAACACGACTGCAAAGCTTACAATGAAAACATTCGAATTCACCACCCCCAAAGAAAGCAAAGACCGTCATTCCCGCCGGAAAAGTGTTGTTGACTTTTTTTTAGAGCGTCAGGTGCCATTACTGATAGAATTTGCTAAAGCCGGAGAGACTATAAATCGTTTCCGATATTGTGAAACGCCGGATCAGCTGCGTGTCGCAATCAAGAACAAACGACGTGGAAAATTGACGAATGGGGTCATCTTGCAATGGCCACGACTTGGCTATGGTGTTGGGCTGCTGAGCACGAGGTCGCGGAATCGAATCCCCGCCGCGGCGGCCGCATTTTGATGGGGGCGAAATGCGAAAAGACCCGTGTACTTAGATTGAGGGGCACGTTAAAGAACCCCAGGTGGTCAAAATTTCCGGAGTCCTCCACTACGACATGCCTCATAATCAGAAAGTGGTTTTGGCACGTAAAGCCCCATAACTTAATTTTTAATTGTGCCACGACAATGCCAGTCCCCACGTCGTTGATGTGGTTAAGATAAAACTGGCAAAGTTCAAGTGGGAAACGCTGCAACATCCGCCATACAGCCCAGACCTGTCGCCTTGCGACTGCCACATTTTGATACAAATGAAAAAAAAAAACAGCTCAATGGAACCAGATTCGTCGAAAGAGTCAGTTACAGATTTTTTGAAGCAGCAACCCAAGCAGTTTTATGAGACGGGAATCACGCGACACGTTAGTCAGTGGGACAAATGTCTAAAAGCTCATGGAGACTACTTTTAAATAAAATACCCCGTTTGTCATTAATTCGCATTGGCTTACTTTCATTTGACTCGCCCTCGTAAATTTTGCAGAACGGCTTTATATACGTGCTCTCTGTTGGGACAATAATTTCGGTGCAATTACTCACGATACACGACCGGCGAGAGCTGCTTCTACGTAATACATTGGAATAAATGACAGCATCACTGAGATTTTTCACTGGCCGTTGGATATGTACAAAGATGTAAACAAGGTTCTTTAATGACAGAGTTTCATTACCATATTTGTCCTCAACTTGTTCATTTCATGGCCATTACATTTTTCATATCAATGGCATGCACTGCTTTGTTGGTTTCGAACTGATATAGTTCTAAAGATCGTGTGATATTTTCTTTACTTATTAAATAGAGGAAAACATGAAATCATTGATATCAGTTCTTGGGCACAATTTTTGGCACATACGAGTATATCGTTTCATGAAAAAATGCATAAATTACTTGTTTTGACAGGGCGTAACGTTCAAGAATTCGTTTGCAGCATCTTTGGCAATGAAAATGCAGCTATTATTCACGTATTTGATCCCTCGACAAATTGTTTAGGAGGAAGTTTAAGCTCGGGCCCAACTCCGACGCGGCCTATTCAAATACATGTAAAACGCAGAAACACTTTTCTGAGATAACCCCTGGATCGATTTCAATGATAATTTGTTGGATTTGAGAGAGAAAGTTAAAATATAGTATCTGTTGGAAGCGGAATTTCGATTTAGGGCCTGAATTTTGTTTAAAATATTTTGAAAAATTCGAAAGCACGAAAAAAGAAATAGGAGCACGACGTTTACAAACTAATAGCTCTGCATCAAGAACAGATATCACGGTTTTTCCAACGGCATCTATTATAAGAGTCAAAGCAGACAAATTTTGTATGTCAATTTGTATCTTACGTGAATCGGTTACACGGTGCACAAGGGTTCTGCGAAATCCGTATTTCGATAATATTAATTTTTTTTAGATTCATTTTGTCCGCTGTAGACGTACTATGAGATGCGATGCACATCAGTGTGATAATATTTTTCATTGTTGAGTTACAGCGTATTAAACGTGACAGTTTCGTGTTCTGAAAATTTGCGATTTTTTGCCAATATTTAATAAAGAATTGGCAACCTAAATGAAAAATTTCAAACCAGAAGTCAGTATAATTTAAGTTTTTATTTTAAATGCAACAAACCTCGTGAAATTTGGTGCAGTGGTTGCCGAGAAAAACGAGTCCACCTTCTACATGTATTTAGATAGGAGCACCTGAGCTAAAGCTTCTTCTTGAGGAGGAGGCCAAGCTTCAAACGTGAGCCCCCCCCCCCCGAACGAAATTTCTGGCTACGCCACTGGCCTGATGTAATCTAGAACATATCCAAATTCCTTAATTTTAATTCACAGCACAATCTTGTAAAGTTTAGTGAGTCCGGAGTCCAAATAAACCTGACAGAGGAATTGGTAATGTTCGAAAGTTTCTGAGGGAAGACATCAAACAACAGTTTGATTATAAAGAGAGAGTGAGAGAGACAAGTAAAGGCAGGGATGGTAACCAGACGTCCGGTTTGCTACCCGAATTGACTAGAACAGTCCCGACTTTTGAGTAAATGTCCCGAATTCCTATTCGACGCAGTCGGAATGGCCCATTGTCCCGTCTTTTCCTTATAATGCGATTAGCATTGTTTGGGAGGTTCACCTAATTTTCTTTACGGTTGTCTGTACGCCCGTATCTAATACCTTTCGCATACCCATGCAGTGACCGAAGCTGTCTAATAAGCTTGAGTCACTATATATATGCTGACTGCTGCCTTGCCGAGGAGTTTGATCATGTGTACCGCAATACCGGTCCAGACCAGTAGCTGATGATCGAGCCGCTAGCACCGGGTCCGTCAATTATGGCACTGAGTCGCTGTACCGGTAGAAAGACCTGCTCTAAATCCAAACTGACATGAAGAGAGTATATTAATCTTACTGACGCAGTTAGGTCGCCTTAGTTCGATTAATGTTTCGAAGAATTTATCGAGGAGTGGAAGCTGAGATATGAGCCTATAATGTGCGATATTCAGTGGGTAGCCTTTTTTAAAAATAGGTCCCTTTAAATTTTGGGGGAAGGACACCAGCTTCGAAGCCGCGGGTAAAATGCGGGTTAGGACGGGGGCAAGAAAGGAGCTTACTGGTTTAGTGCGTTTAGAATGAACATTGTCTAATCCAAGTCCGCTAACTTTTAATCCTGAAATAACTGACAAAACCTCGAAGGTACAAGCAAGGAAAATAAGAAAATACGATCGGGAACTACGTGAAAATGGAGCTGTAAAACAGGAAGGGGAGAGACGGTGAATCTGTAAGAAAAGTGGTCGTTAAAAGCACTGACTATACATCCCTATGTGTAGTGACGATGGTGTTAAGACGAACGGACAACCCGTTGCTGCGTGACTTTGAAGAATTTAATAATTCGCGGAGGAGCCACCAGCTTCTTTTCATGCCATTTTCATAGAGTTGAAGTTCGTGTTCATAGTAATTTCGTTTTTCTTTTGTTAAAGACAAAGCTAATGTGTTACAGTACATTTTACAGCGCACTTTCAAGTTTTCGTTGAGCGGTCGACTTTTTTTCTTTATGCAAGTTATATTTATTGCGAAGGAAACGAAGAAGTGCGGCATGTTGTGTGCACCGGTGCATAGCAATCCCGCGCGGTCATCTAGCACGGCCTCGCTAACGCTAGAAGACAGGGCCATACGCTCGGATCAGCGTTTCGCGGCCATCGTTGCCTGCCATCTCATCTTTGGCTCAAAAAACATGGTTGCCGTCGCCGGCGAGTGATGCAGCTCATTAAGACGGTGCCGCAGCTGTACAGCTCGTGGGAGCGGAAAACGGGCAACCATATCCATATGTGCGCTGTGTACGCATTGTTTTAAGCATACTGACTGACTGTCGAGTATTTTGCGCACGTGTGCACCTTACGGCCGGAAATGTACACGCTGCTTGAATATATAATGGCACGCATCTGCAGGTTGGCATGTCGAATTGCAGTGAAGCAATGTTGAAATGGCACAAAACATACAAGGACGCGATGGGGCATGGCGACAGGCTAATATTGAACCTACTTTATTATTCAAAAAACTAGCGCGAAATAACAGGGACACAGACAGAGAAGATGACAGGACGAGCGCCAGTTAGCGCTCGTCCTGTCATCTTCTCTGTCTGTGTCCCTGTTATTTTGCGCTAGTTTTTTGAATAATGATGACACACCAACTAGCCCAACTTTCTGCCTTGATCGCATTGAACCTACCCGTGTTTACGCCCTGCGATGACAGCCCAAAGCCAGTCCGACTGCAGCACAGGGTCGTCAGCCTTATGCAAGTCTCCTAAAAATATCGATGACATCGGTTTCTATCACGCCTGTGTGAAGGGTGCCATCGAAATTCAAGCTGACGTTATCAATTAATGAGTATACGATCCATGACCAGTACAGCGTGTTGGTACAAATAATAGAGATAGAAAACCACAGATATAAGAAAAGGTCACATATTCAAGGTATAGTGTAGCTGGAGGCATCAAGTAAATTAAAGATGGCCTCGCCCGTGATCAACACTTCTGTAAGTTTGCCATGTAAGTGAGTAACGGCGTTACACAAGTCGGGAGGATCACAAGAAGGGGAGCGATAGATAGCGGCGAGGATAGCACTTCGTTAATTCTGACAGAAGGCTGAGGAGTCAAGAGCTAAAAAGACCGATTCGCATTTCGCGACATTCAAATTTATAGTCATCACACCTTTTATAAAGAATATTGTTCAGAAAAAAGATGGCTGAACGAACCACCATGAGCATCATCGGTACGATGACACTGGAATAGCGAAGGAATCCATATAGGTCCCCGTCACTCCATGGGTGATAGCCAAGTTTCACGGCAGCAAACAGCGTAGAACTGACGAATCAAGCGTATCAAGCAGAGATACTGTATTGGTCCTTCCGAAAGCTAGCATTAAAATGTATGGAAGAAAAACCGCCATTGCCCGAAGAAATATCGAAGTCACTCGGAAGAACATAAAATATATTTTTGATATCATGCAGTTAATTGTCGCGGCGCGCACCCTCAAGCGCAGGTCATCGCAACCAGCGATCGGTCAGACACGGCCATCCAGGATTTTTTTTTTAATGATTAATATCAAGGCTAATTCATCCTATGCAACGTGTATAGGGTAGGCAAAGAAAGTTCTGTAAGATGTTCCCCTAAGTGCACATTCAAACAACCACCGGTTTGGACCACAGGCACCTGTAGTAGCACAGGTGACAGGTGCAACATATACACGTATAACAGAGCGATGAATTGGGTTAGTTGGTGTACGTTCAATGCTATTCTTCTGTCAGATTTTGTTACTGTTATTTTGTTATTGTTATTATTGTTCATTGTTATTATTTTCCCATTGCTTCTTATTACCGTTAGCGTCTTCGTTCACATTCAGCGTACATCTTAGTGCGTGCTGTATACATAACGCAATAGCAATGCACATACATACGACCGCTGGGCCGCTTGTGGCCCGCTGGTGGATATTTAGTGGACCACGGCCAAATTGAGTTTCCCATATAGTGTGCTGATGCTGGAATCAGCGCATGGCCATAAATATAAGGTTACAAAAAAGGGACAATTTTGGCGCCAGGCACGACACACGCAATAAACAGTGCGCCCGGCGCTAAGCACATTAAACCAAAAAGATATAGGAATGTGAGGAACAGATAATAACGATGCACTGCCACCGAACGCAACCGTCTAGCACCAACGCCAACACCGCATTGTTGACCCAGCGTCAATTTATTGAATTGAACACGCGTTAATTTCTCCGCTGTACGTTTCAACAGAACGTACGACTTCCGAATAGGTGCTTTAGCTTGGTATTCTAGCCTTAATTCTCAACATTCACAGATATATGCCCGCACGTATGGCAGCGCACAGTGTTAAATCATGATCATTTACACCCTTAAAGATGAACGAGGGTGTAAATCGATCTATAAATCACACCCTTACATTTTTATTTACGCTCTTAAAAGTGAACAAGGGTGTAAAACTTCCTATAACCCACACTCTTACATGCTTTTTGAATGTAAGGGTGATGGTTATGGACAGTTCTGCACCATTGTTCACTTTTAAGGGTGCGCAGTATTGACGCGCATGCGCGAACTGCGTGTGGCGAGCTAGAAGGCATGCATCCAGAGATGCGCACTGTGCTTGGCTGCAAAAGCAACGGAGTTGACGTACGTCAACTCCGTTGGCGGCTCTGATGATGCCTCTGGTGCATGCATGGTTCGGGCTCCTGCTGCTGGCACGAGCCTTGTGCACACGTACATTAGTGTTCCTGCTGAGCAGCTGTGTGCATACCGTGCACGCCGTGCTGCATGCGTCGGTTTGAATGGAACTGACAGCAAAACGTCGAGCTTGATCTATCTAATCCTTTCCTTGGGCGCCTGACAAAGGCCGCAGGTTTTCCTTCGGTCTTGCCCCGTGCACCACCGAGGTGCGCCGCCTGCAGCTCCGTTAGCGACGCTCCTGGTGACGTCAGCGTTCTGAGATGCCTTCAAGGCAACGCTAAACCAATTGAGAATTGCTTTCAATGCTTCGCCATTCGAGCGAAGCTGCAAATATTTTTCTTCAATGGCAGTGTAGATGACGCATTTCTATCTGAAGATAAGCGCTCTCGCGGGTGTAGATGGAGCCAGCGCAACACCACATCTTCAGAGCATGTTGACAGCCTTCCAGCACAGTTCTAACAGCGCCTCAAGTCACTCCATGATGAGTAACAGATCTGCCGTCGGTTTCGCGACCATTTCTCAATGACGCCAGAAGACTGCGATAGCGCAGCTAGAGTTTATCCACCTGCAGTGCTTGCCGCAGCTTAAAGGCATGCACCGGGAGCAGCCCTTCCTTCGATTTTACAAAGTACCTCGATGAGAACAAACATGGAAACTGGGCGCGTCAAACTGTTCTCTGTATGTCAGCATCTACATGTTTAGCAGGCGTTGTTTTATGACTGCGAAAAAGAGCCGCGTTCTGCGTTCTATGACAGGCATACCGAGGACCTGAAGACAGCAACGAGTGCGATGGCACCAAAGATATGATGCCTTCCTGCAAGCAAAGCATGCTACGTTTGTTTCTCATAAAACTGCGGCCCGTATGGCTCTCAGAGAAGTTGGTTTTAGCTCGCGCTCGTCTTGATTTGTGCAGCTCTGCCACCTGATAGAGGAATGCAATAAACCACTGAATAGATGCACGTAACTTATTTGTAGGGATGTATCACGTGACATTCATTCCTTGCACGGTGATCACACTTAACTCCTCATGACGAAAAACTCGAGAATTGTTGATTAGAGCGCAGAGCGCGTTGGACAGCCTCTGGAAATATGCGCCGTGCAGCATTTTTTTATGCGAGAACATCAAATGGTCCATTGAGCGAAAAAACCGGCGGCATCTATAGTACTGAAACGGCACCTAAATTCCCATTGGCTGCGACGCCACGTACCGAGCGCGCCTCGACAGTGCAGAACGGGCGAATCAGAACACCTGCTGCAGCGCTAGCGCGCTATGTGTTGCGTGAGGAGAGAGGGCATTGCAGCGACGCCACGTCACCAGCGCGCCTCCACTGAGCGGATACGGCGACGCGACGCCGCGGGGCGAGACGGGTTGTCGTCGGCAAGGCATTCGTGTGACGCGCTTCCTCAATCTCTCGTCGCGCAGAACGTCGGTGCCATGCTGCGTTTGCCCCGCAACCTGCGGCTGCTTGCTGGTTCAGGTAGCATGTACTGCTATGGTGCATTACTTGCAGCGCAAAATTCGAAGGGCCGCTCAGCGGCGTTCAATAGGACATTAACGCTTTCGCATTCACAACCCAAAAGAAGTGCTTAGGTGTCCTCGGATTTTATTAAGCGACACTTTCTTTGGCTATTCCCCCAGCTTTCCTGAGACGTCGGTCTGTCCGAGTAGACTGGGCGAACCCGGAGGCAGTGCAAAGTTGAGTCGACCCTGCGGCCATTGCACGACGTGTGCCCTCGCAAGTGTTTTAATTAATTAATTCTGAGATTTTACGTGCCAAAACCACGATTTGGTTATGAGGCCCGTCGTAGTGAGGGACTCCGGATTAACTAACCAAGTGTTTTAATGTCATTTGCAACGCTAGCCTATCCAAGAGGCCGTACATTCAAAGTTGGGCCGAAGACAGAAACATTGTAATCACATAGGGTGGCTTTGTGGGCCGATCTTGATACCAGTGCACATGTTCCTTCACCAGGGTTTTAATGTGGTTTGTGGCGCTGGCCTATTCAAGGCAGCGCTGTCAAACTTGGGCCGATCACAGAGACAAGTAAATAAATACAGTGACATTGCGGGCCGATATCATGATACCAATGCACGATGTGTGCCCTCGACAGTGTTTTAATGTGGTTTGCAACACTGGCCTATCCCGGAGGCAGTTGAGCCAATCCCGAAGACAATGTAATTAAATATGGTAACTTTGTCGGCCGATCCTACTACCTATACCCGACGTGGCTTGCGCAGTGGTTTTAACGTGGTTTGTGACGCAGGCCTATCCCCAAGGCCGTGCAATGTCACAGCACCCAGCCTTATAGCATATTCCAATAGAGCTAACTAATAATTGTCTCCGGCAGCATATCAGGTCTGTCAAAACGCTATCGATTGACTCGACAATCACCCTCCGATGTGTTTTGTCTTGAATTTCTGCATTATATTTTGGTGGTCGAAAGGCAGCGCTAACTTTCTTAAAGCGGGGTGGGGAGAGGCAGTACCGGAACCTTTTCGCCTGGCAATCTGTGAATTCGGACCACAGAGGCAGGTGAGAGCTTTGACCCAAATATTATTGGCGCGTTTCGCCATAAACAGGAGCAAATAGCCTGATACAGACGAGAACAAACTGGAAAAGCACAAGAAGGGTATTCCCCTATGTGGGGCAACTGGTATACGTTCACTTCTTCTAGATATAGTTCGCAGAGGTATCAGTGAGCGCTGGGTTTCCTTCGATAATACGCTTTTTTTTTCGAGTATAAAACTGTGCAATAACGAGTTTCATCGTACGAATTGCACGCTAGCACTACTCCGCTTTGTGAACAGTTCTCTGTTCGATCAGTGAGGCTCCGTATGTTGCACGTAAGAATTAGTGAATAATGATGTCATTCATCATGGTAGCATACAAGCAGGCAAAGTCAAAATTCACATATTTGGACCCTCGGCTGCTTTGCTGACTTATCATTGCTTTAATCATGAAGTTCAAACGACACATTCTATTTCTTTCATTAAAATTTGCTTCGAACCTTGTCAGTAAATGAATCTCTTCCGAAACTATTACAAATTCATTTGCTTCCTTATTATACAAATCCACATTCCATCATTCGCATAATATTTAAAGTATTGTTTTGTACCTCATATCCTTTCTGCATAAGCAGAAATATGTTTTTTTCTGTCAGCTCGTAGACATAAAAGAGCATTATTTCTACTATTAATATCATCATCATGAGCAGCCTATTTTATGTCCAGTGCAGGACGAAGGCCCCTCCCTGCAATCTCCAATTACCCCTGTCCTGCGCCAACCGATTCCAACTAGCACCCGCAAATTTCCTAATTTCGTCGCACCACCTAGTCTTCTGCCGTCCTCTACTGCGCTTCCCCCCTTCTCTTGGTACCCATTCTGTCACCCTAATGGTCCAACGGTTATCTAATCTGCGCACTACATTACCTGCCCAGGGCCATTTATTTCTCTTAATGTCTATTAGAATATCGTCTATGCCCGTTTGCTCTCTGATCCAAACCGCTCGCTTTCTGTCTCTCAAAGTTATGCCTAGCATTCTTCGTTCCATCACTCTTTACGCAGTCCCTAACTTGTTCTCAAGCTTCTTTGTCAGCCTCCAAGTCTCTGCGCCGTATGTCAGCACCGGTAAAACGCACTGATTGTATACTTTGCTTTTCAATGATAACGGTAAGCTTCCAGTCAGGAGCTCACAATGTCTGCCGTATGCGATCCAACCCTTTGTATTCTTCTGTGAATTTCCTTCTCATGGCCCGGGTTCCCTGTGATTATTTGACCTAGGTAAACGTACCCCTCCACAGACTCTAGAGGTTGACTTGCGATCTTGAACTCATGTTCCCTTGCCCGGTTATTCATCATTATCTTTGTCTTCTGTATATTAACATTCGACCCCACTCTTACACTCTGCCTGTTAAGGTCCTCAATCATTTGTTGTAACTCGTCCACAGTGTTGCTGAATAGAACAATGTCATCGGCAAACCAAAGGTTGCTGAGGTATTCGTCGTCGATCCTTACTCCTAAACCTTCCGAGTTTAATTGCTTGAATACTTCTTCCAAGCACGCAGTCAATAGCATTGGAGAGAATGTGTCTCCTTGTCTGATCCCTTTCTTTATAGGTATCTTCCTACTTTTCTTGTGTAGAATAAAGGTGGCTGTGGAATCTCTGTAGATATTTTCCAGGGTATTTACGTAAGCGGTCTGCACTCGTTGATCACGCAATGCCTTTATGACTGCTGATATCTCTACTGAATCAAATGCTTTTTCGTAATCTCCGAAAGCCATATAGAGAGGCTTATTGTACTCTGCGGATTTCTCGATAAACTGATTAATGACGTGGATGTGATCCATTGTAGAGTATCCCTTCCTGAAGTCAGCCTGTTCCCTTGGTTGAATAAAGTCCAGTGTTGCCCTTATTCTATTGGAGATTATTTTGGTAAATATCTTACATAATACTTGGAGTAAGCTAATGGGCCTATAATTTTTTTAGTTCTTTAATGTCACCATTTTTGTGGATTAGTATAATATTTGCATTCTTCCAGTTCTCTGGGACCCTTGAAGTCGATAGATATTTCGTATAGAGAGCCGCCAGTTTTTCAAGCATTATGTCTCCCCAATCTTTGATTAAATCGACTGTTATTCCATCATCCCCTGCCTTTTTTTCCCGTTTCATGTCTTGCAAGGCCCTTCTAACCTCATCGCTAGTGATAGAAGGAGTCTCTGCAATCTGTTCATTACTGCTTCGAATGGAGGTATCGTGGCTCCTCTGGGTACTTTACTGTACAGGACAGCATAGAATTTTTCCGCTGCTTTTACTATATCTTCGAGATTGCTCATGATATTGCCATGCTTATCTTTCAGTGCATACATCTTGGTTTGTCCTATGCCAAGTTTGCTTCTCACTGATTTCATGCTCCGTCCATTTTTTACGGCTTCTTCAGTCTTTCTCACATTATAATTTCGAATATCACTTATTGTCGCCTTGTTGATCGGTTTTGACAGTTCCGCGAATTCTATCTTATCTCTTGAGTTGCACACTTTCATTCTTTGTCGTTTCTTTATTAGGTCCTTTCTTACTTGGGAGAGCTTGCCTACAGGTTGCCTTGGTGACTTGCCTCTCACTTCAATTGCTGCCTCTGAAGCCAGCCTCGTTACGGTTTCATTTATTGCCTCTATATCATAATCATCATCTCTCTGTTATAAGGCTGCACATTTGTTTGCAAGTACCAGCCTAAATTTGTCTGCTTGTACCCTTACTGCCTCTAAGTTGTCCTGTTTCTTCTTAAACAATTTTGCTCTTTCTCTGTTCAAACTGAGGCGAAATCTTAGCCCTCACTACCATATATGATCAGTGCACTTTACTCTACTTATCACTTCTACATCCATTACACTCTACATCACTCCATTACTACATTACATCCATTACATCCATTACATTCTACATTAATTGCTTCTCTCCACCTTGCGGGTTTCCGTCAAACTCTTGCCTTTGCGTCGAGTTGTTGACAAATTCGACTTCGCCCTGCCATCTGCTAGCTGCCTGGTTAACTCAGATGGTAGAGCGGCTGCACCGGAAAGGCGGTAGTCCCGGGTTCGAGCCCCGGAGCAGGACGAATTTTTCAACTGCGAGGCTTTTCTTTCTAGGAACCCGTAGGGTTTCCTTTGTAGCAATTGCTACGAACGGGTGGATGTCTGATTTTGTATTTATTAATTTCTACATCCTGCACTATGCTAGGATCGGCAGAAAGTATGACATCAATTTCATTTCTTGTTTCACCATTAAGGCTTTTCCATATTAACTTTCTGTTGCTACGTTTCCTGAAAAAGGTGCTCATTATTCTCAGCATATTCCCTTCTACGAAGTCTACCAGCATCTCTCCTCTAGCATTTCTAGAATCGACGCCGTAGTTGCCAATTGTCTAAAAAAGAATTATGGGGTTTTACGTGCCAAAACAACTTTCAGATTATGAGGCACGCCGTAGTGGAGGACTCCGGAAATTTCGGCCAGCTGGGGTTCTTTAACGTGCACCTAAATCTAAGTACACGGGTGTTTTCTCACTTCGCCTCCATCGAAATGCGGCCGCCGCGGCCGGGATTCGATCCCGCGACCTCGTGTTCAGCAGCCTAACACCATAGCCACTGAGAGTTGCCAATTGCCTGTTCACCCACCTGCTTTTTCCTCATTTCTGCATTGAAGTCACCCATTACTACTGTATACCGAGTTTGCACTTTTCTCATCGATAATTCAACATCATCATAAAACTGATCTACTTCATCATCATCTTGACTGGATCTTTGAGCATAGGCTTGTACTACCTTTAATCTATACATCTTATTAAGTTTGATTACGACTGCTGCTACCTTCTCATTAATGCTGTAGAATTCGTCAATGTTGCCTGTTGCCCGCTATGTCCTTATGGATTATGAATCCTACCCCGTATTGGTTCTTATCTGGGAGATTTCTGTAGCAGAGGACACGGCCGTTAGTCAGCACTGTATGAGCCTCAACAGTTCTTCTAATCTCACTAAGGCCGATAATATCCCAAACAACGTCTGATAATTCCTCAAAGAGTCCTGCTAAGCTAGCTTCACTCAACAGAGTTCGGCTGTTAAAGGTTCCACAGGGTCACTTTCCATTGGCCATCTTAATTTCCATTAATATAGATAGTAGCATTTCCATTACCTGCGCGTGCTCTATATCAGCGCTTATATTTGTTACATAAAAAGCAATGGAAAAAAGAAACGTTCAGTAATGCGAAGCTCCCTGCCTGGAGGTTTATTTTCACCGAAATCTCGGACGTGTCCATAGCAACGCGAATTGTTAGGTTATTAACTCGATAGCATTGAGGGCCCCGCGTCTTTTCGCGAAATCATTCCGCACCACGCATATTTTACACGGCACTAAAGTTTATTGTACAAGCAACTAAAGAACGTAATTAAGACGTCTTAATTACGTTCTTTACAAAGTTATTCCTCGGAATTTTGAGAATGGTAGCCCACAAACAAATGTCATGAAACAAAACACCTACAGCGCATGCCTTTCATGTTAAGTATTCTCAGACTGAAATATCAAAAGTGCGAAACAATAACGGAAGATCGGCCCATGCAAGAGGTCGCGTTTCTACCAGAAAGCTCGCCTTCGTGCATAGATTTCGCCGCCAGCGTTTCCCAGTAAACATTACGGTTACATAAGATGTAGTTGCCCGAAATAAGCGTGAGAAGCAGTCAGGGGTCTTTGAATGCAATCGAGTTCCACTCGTGCTCGTCTCTTTTTGTTCCTGTCTAGCCGTTAAACCTCGCGCTTTCACGCAAGATATTTCAACGCCAGCTATCGTTCCAATCGTTTAAGCTACTAAATTAGAATAAGCATCCAAAAAAATATACGGCTACGATTTGTAAGCAAAGTAAGCAGCACATGGCGATAGGCAGCCGGAAAAGGCCACGTCGCGGACTAATCGCTGTTGGGTCAAAAGATGTCCTGCAGAGAGAGTGAACGCGACGACGACGTGGCCTTGACTGTAGTTACTTGATGCCCGAGACCAGTTCTAGCGCCTCGGGTCAAACATGCGATAAGGAGAGGAAGAGCAGACAGCAGCTGAAACGAGCTCCCCCCCCCCCCCCCCCCTCGCTCTCCTCTCGCATATTTGCTCCGGACGCACGCCACTTGCCTCTAGCAAACGACTCGACAACTCTGCTTGTGGCGGTTGAACCGACTGCTTCGTTCAAACGCTTAAACATGTCTTTTGTGCCTGTTCCTGAAAACTGCGACTTTTCGTACGCCAACCTACCGTACGGGGTCTTCTCTACGCCGACAAACGTATGTATACGTTGTCCCAAGAACGCATATTCATTGGCAAAGCGCGATATTCCGACCGGCGACGGCATCGCCGTCACACTTGAAGTTGCATGGCTGCTCCCGCGCCAGCACCCGACGGCTTTTCGTGGTCAGCATGATAGTCTCCAAATCTGCAGTTTTTACTTCACGGGCGTTGCGCAGGACGCTGTGCGGAGAGTTGAGCCGAGTTGGGCGTGCCGCGGAAGAAACACGCGATTACGGCGCCCACTGTCTGTGGGCACGAGAGGTCAGGTGGAATTTATAACAAAGGCGAACATATAACAAAGATATAAACGAAGATTTACAGCAGCACGCTTCGAAATACTGCATGAACACAAGTTGCGCATGCGCTGTCGTTTTACCGGTGGCTCTCTCACGTGAACGAGAGAAGGCGCGTTATTTAAACTTCACCGTCAAATAAAGTCCAGCTGCAGTGACCGTCTGATAAAGTAAATGGTAGGTGATCCATGCGAAAGCGCAGCGTGCGTAAAACCACATATGGGCATCACAGCACACGACATGAAGCACGCCTCTGACTTCAGTAGTTACATCACTTGGCGTTCAAATGTGGTTTACTTGCATACGGAGTGATCATTTTGAAGTTTTCCGGTCATTTAAAAAATCGCCTGTTGCACACAATATAATTAAAGTCCTTGAGCTGGATTATTCAGGGAGGCGGACACTGCTTGTACGAGAAATCGAAACACATATTCAACTAATTAAAGAAATTCACTAAAACTCCTTAATTACTTTATCACACATATTGCAATTTACGAAATGTAGCCAATGAGTTCGAAAGACTTATTCACTTGGAAGTAATTTCCAGAATGACATCAGTTTGGAGATATGCACTATCAAACTTGCCGTAAGAATGCCCTGTTGTTCCACTGACTTTTTTTAACCAAACGCTCTTTCATGCATTGAAGCACAAAAGTAACTGGAACGGCCATGTCTTTCGTGCAACACTTCGGGAGATATCTAAAAATTGGTGTCATCCTGGAGATTCAAGTGGACACATCTTGCAAACTCACCACCTACTATTTGTAAGTTGCAATACGTGTTGTAGAGTAATTAATTGACAAGTAAATTAGTGAACTCTAGTTAATTAGTCGAATATGTGCTTCGGTTTCTCATGTTATGTCTGCCTCTTCAAACATTCCTGCTCAAATACAATTATGCTATATGCCACAGGTGATTTTTAAAAATTCCGGAAAACTTAAGAATTATAACCCCGTTTAGAGTGATACTATATGTGTCTGTGTTAGCTCGTACCACCAGGTGCAGACAACTGCTCTTTTAAATTGAAGCTTGGGGCCGTTGGGCAAACATTACCACTTCTAGGCAGGCTTGTGACTCACTAAAAAAGAAGAAAAAGCATTGATGCAGTTATGTGACGGCCGTGTATCGCACGTTCTGCTCAGACAGATGTTGCTACTCTTGAACTTCAAAATACTGCAAGTGAAGATATTTCCTGTGGGCTCTGTGTAAAAAGAGGAGCATGACAACACTGTGCTGTGAAGGCAAAGGGAAATACTACATATACAAAGAAAACACAACTAAATGCATTGTATATATTCCTGATTCACTCACATCATCTTTCAGGGTTCAAATTTCAATAATATTGCACATTTACCAATACATGCAAAGGCTGCAGATCTGCCATCAAAGGCTGTTAGAGTTGGCATCTTTTCTAAGAAAGAAACAAGGAGAAGCTGACACCAAGAGAAGAATGGGAGGGCATGTGTTTGTGAAAAGTACTTCATGCAGAAATACATAATGACAATATGCAAAGTAATACTTTGCATGATTGAGATTTGTTGAAAGCCTTTATATGAATTTCAGTACTTTTCTAAAATCATTATGCTGTTATTGTAAATGCAAATTATTCATAAGACATGGTATATAACAACCAACCAAGCACTGCAGTCTGGATGACTGCAACATGCATGATAATATGCATTGCTAATATGCACATAAATATTTATTGCTCTTAATCTAGTTGTCACTATTGAATATAATATATCTGGCTTATGATTTAGCTGCTTTAAAGAGCTGCTTGTTTTATTTTATAACCTTTAAGAAATCACTGCACCTGTATCGCAGATAGGGGGATCGATGGTTCTGTTTTGCAATTTTGGATAGCACTACGGTGAAATGTTTAAGTGGGAATCAGTCGGCCAGGAATTAAGAATGTATTCAGTTGTCTGCTATGTATGAATGCCCAGCAGAGGGCTTGCAATGCAGCTTATAATATGTGCTGATTTAGGGAGAACCAGAAAACTGGCAAGTGATGTGCCGAAGCCGTGGACAAACTGACACCTGGCACCATCAGGAAAAAAACCGACTATGTGGCAGCCCTAAAGGCTCTGCTGTGATTGTGCTACTAGCAAGTGCTGTGCAAGTGGAATTACTTCTGAAACCTCTGGAGTTTGTAGGCACGCCAATGGTGCCAGTGTGCACGCATATTATATGCACAGAGCTAGCTAGAGGCCTAGGGCAGACGAATAGGAAAGGGGTAAGGGGATCCAGCCTTTCGCACCGCCAAGTTAACCAGCTCATTCAGCAGCGTTCAGGCTGGGCTTTTTGTCAGATCCTGGACTGAAATATCCTTGTGAGGTCATGCGGGCGCAACTGCTGCCACACTGATACTGAAAAAGTAATAAGGCAGCTGCTGAAAATTCAAGAGGAGGCATGCTGCACCTGGAGGCCAGTTTAACAGGGGGCCATCAATCAAGCTCTGTTGCCCATGTAATACAGGAAAACTATGGCGGCCTGTGCTCTTGAAAAAAAAAAGAGGCTGCCAGGTAAGGAAGACTGCTCCTTCCTATACCTGGGAGCACAGAAAGGAAATAGGTATTGTGTGCCCATTCTCTCTTACATCTGCATTGGTTTCAATGGTTAGAAATATGTCACCACACCGATAGGCCCAGTTCTTCTAGCGAAGGTTCTTTGGTGTGCTTTGTATGAAAAGTATGTGCGCAGCGCAGCACGTCATGCTAGTGAGACTATACTGGCTGGCTGAAGGTTGGAAACGCCAAACAGCTGAACAGCACGGCAGTATGGGAACTGTTGTGCATAGGCTGTGAAACACTTGGAGGAATATGTCTGTGGTGATGTGTGTAACACACTGTCACTTGGCACCATTTTGGTGTGTTTTCACAGAAGGTAGCAGTAATAATGTACCAGTTTGTTCAATGATCTCTAAAGCTCTCTAGTGGTATGCTTAAAATTGAGCCACTATAAAGCTTAACTCCACTAGAATCCAAGAGCTTGATTTGCTTTTTTTTATTTACTTATTTAATATGCTGTAGGCAAGTGGGGTTTAGTGTCCTTTGTATCACATGTCAGAAGTCAGGGGCACAAATGTTTTATTTAAGCAATGCACTTTGTCTGATTGGCTGTCAATAGATTACATGTCACAAACAAGACAACCAGCACTTTGAACAGGACTATGCATTTATTCCCGATGTGCGTAATTGAAATCTGTCATTTTATGATTGCTGATGAGGTGCTTGGAGCACATGCATACAAGGTTCCAAGCTATAATTTGTATCCATCTTCATGCACTTTGAGGATCTATGAAACACATGTGCTTACATACTATTAATCATCATCATCATCGTCATCATCATCATCCTGGTTACGCCCACTGCAGGGCAAAGGCCTCTCCCATATTTCTCCAAATACCCCGGTCATGTACTAATTGTGGCCATGTTGTCTCTGCAAACTTCTTAATCTCATCCGCCCACCTAACTTTCTGCCGTCCCCTGCTACGCTTCCCTACCCTTGGAATCCAGTCCGTAACCCTTAAAGACCATCGGTTATCTTCCCTCCTCATTACATGTCCTGCCCATGCCCATTTCTTTTTCTTAATTTCAACTAAGATGTCATTAACTGGCATTTGTTCCCTCACCCAATCTGCTCTTTTCTACCATTCAATGCCACTTTAAATAGAGAATTGTTATTTCTTACACAGCTGGTTGCTGATCAACAAGATTATGGTTACTGCGCAGTTTGCATGCTTGTGTCACTTCTTAGAGCGCACAATGTCAGCTATCTAAAATGAACAAGTTTGTTTAACCTAACATCGTTCAGCTACTGAGCACAGGGTCCCAGGTTCTGTTCCCAGGCACGGTGACTGCATTAAATGGAAGCAAAATGCAAAAGCTTTTATATATTGTGCCTTGGCTGCACTTTAAAAACTCTAGGTAATTGAAGCTGTACCGGATCTCCCAACTATGGCAAATGTGAGTTGCTTTAGGACGTTGCAACTTACCAATTAATATCTTGCAGAAAACGCCTCGTCCTGGTGTAGCTATCGGAGATTACATCCTTGATTTGACCGTGGTGAAGCACTTCTTCACTGGGCCCCACTTGAAACAATCGCAGCATGTGTTTGAACAGGTATGTAACAATGCTTGTAAAGATACATTGCTCTAAGGCAAAGGTTAATTTTACTGTGCTTTTCCATAGAAAACTCTAAATGAGTTCATGGCTTTGGGCAGACCAGCGTGGGTGGAAGCCCGACAGGTGATCCAGAAGTTGCTATCCAAGAATGAGCCAGTTTTGAAAGATGACATTGCTCTGAAAGCCAAGTAAGTATTGCTGTTTGTAGAAAAATGAATGGTTAACTACGCAGAACTGATTGTCTCACTACCATGCATTGCCTTTCTAAACCAAAAGTTCCTTCTTCTTGTATTGTTGTTGTTTTATTATTACTATTATTTGCAGCACAAAAACAAAGGGGTCAGTGACAGGTTGGCAACTGCCTCTACATGACACACCGAACACAACTGCCTCAAAAGTAAAGGCAGAAGAATTGCCTTGAATGAAAAATTAAGACTGAACAAAGATGCCAACATGTCCACCTGAGGTTTCGAAAAAGCACTCAACCAGTTTATATGCGCTCGACTTAGGTAGAACCAAGCTCATGAAAAACCTGAATCTATGACAGTTAGCGAACTGAAATAGAAAGAGAAAAATTTGCTGCAGGTAATCAGATGGTAAAAACAGCTCAAATGCCTTGTCTTTATTAAAAATAACACAGCTCCCCTTCTTCCAATTTTTATTTGTTTTTCCCTCACTGTACCTCATGCTCCACCTATTGCATAAAAAGCATGTCAGCATTTACCTAGATACCGTTTGCAAAAAAAATATCCTGCTCATCTTCTTTGCTTAGAAGGCTTCTGCATTCTCATTTCGTATTGCACAAGAGTGACGGTAGCAAACAACAAGAAGCTATTTTCATTACCTTCAGAATTAAACTGCTCTGCCTCTCTGCATGTCCATGTTGCGATGAGTTATGACCGACATTTCAAATTGCAAAAAAAAAAATATGCATACTGAACTGCAGTTAATTCTATTTTTCCCAAGGGCACTGGTCCCAATGTCACAAGCAACAATGCACTTACCGGCACAAATTGGTAAGCTGCATGGCATGTTGGACGCTTAGGGCAAACTGTACCCTCATTATTGTTTGTACATTTTGTTCACCAGGGGACTACACAGACTTTTATTCATCGAAGCAGCATGCCACAAATGTTGGCATAATGTTCCGTGGCAAAGACAATCCCCTGTTGCCGAACTGGTAAGAAAGAACGCTTGAATACTAAAAGTCCATGAAAGCCCGTCTTTAAGTTGTGGCAGTATAACACATGTGTGGCACTGAATTAAGGCTGACTGTTTTGCAGGAAGTACTTGCCTGTTGGGTACCATGGTCGAGCCTCTTCGGTTGTCGTCTCAGGAACTCCAATTCGTCGTCCCAATGGACAGACAAAGCCTGATGACAGTAAGCATCACATGTGATCATGTAGAGCTTGCGCGAAATGTGTCGTATCTCGATACAGTTCTATCAGCCATTCATCAATGCCCATTAGTGCCCACAGCCTTGTAAAATACAGGAAGTTTTTCATGTTAGTGGCTGGCCACTTTTCCAATTAAGATAAGCAAGTTCAGGAGGAACATGACAAATTGGAGGCTGCGAGTTCAAGTTTGACTTTGTGTTCTATGAGTGGCTAAAAATTCTGCCTTAATATATTACGTATTATATCACATGCTTCCATTCCTCCCCCTTGAATGTTGGGATTAGATTTACTGAATCACACGCGTTTCATGGCACTGGCCTTAACTAGTATTCTAAATACAGTCAAGTCCATATGATAGTAACAAAAGTAATTCAGAATGCTGTGTCTAAAGGGATATTGATGCAAGACAGCGATTCGTCTTCCTGTTTCAAGTAGGGCAGAAGGTGGCAAAAATGTCAACATTCACCAGCTGATGTGCAGCGTGGCCCCCCACACCTCCTTGTGACTATCTAAAGACTGTTGAAGAAATACTACAAATCATGCCTATGGAGCTAAGAAGAAATTCACCCATGGCATATGTTCTGTCCTTTAGACAGCAGTACATACAGGAGCAGCACCACTACAGTCCTTCCCATAATTTCTCTACAGTGTGCTCTATAGGCAGCACTGGCCCTTTCAATGTCTTCCAAATGCATGCTTCAAGTATTGTATGGAATTCGTGGCATTATATGGAATGGATTGTATTGTATGGATTGTATGGAATTTGTGGCATTTCACAGATTATTTTTCTTTCTTTTTTATATAGCCAAGCCTCCTATGTTTGGACCATGTCGGTTGATGGACTTTGAGTTGGAGATGGCATTCTTCGTTGGTCCAGCTAATAAGCTGGGTGATCCAGTCCCAGTGCAGCAGGCTCACGAACACATCTTCGGAATGGTGCTCATGAATGACTGGAGTGGTAATATTTAATAAGTGTAAATTTCTTACCTAGCAAAAATGCAAATATGTATAAGAGTTTATGTTCTAGCATAATTTTTTATTAGTTGCAAAAGAGTGCAACACTGGGCTTGTTGGTATTGCACCTTGTAGTGGAAACAGCACGATAAACGAGGGCCGAGACACGCAAAACACTCGTTGACTATCAACTGGTGGTTTTATTGAATAATTTGCTGTCTTGCTTTTTGTTTGTAAGTGCCTTCAGTTTGCCTGTGTAATACATGCAGCTTGTGTTAGTTGCCGTCTGACCGTAGTTCTTGCCCAATCTTGTGCCTGATAAACTTTCAGCCCTACAGATGTTTTTGTGATGTTGATTATCGCCCTTGCTTCCCACTTTCTTATTGTTCATATTCTTGTTCATCTGATGAACCACCAGCTGATAGTCGGCACTCATAATGTGTGTCTCAATTGTTCGTACTGTTTCTGCTCAAAGATGTCTTAGTTTTCATTTTTGTATTGGTGCCTATACAGTGTGATGGTGCTTGCTGATAGATTAATAAAAATATGTCTTAGGCCCACCGTCAATTAGGACTGCACAGATAAAGCCTTCCGGCCTCGTAAATTGTAGTAAAAGACTAAGGTCATGCATATTTGTGTTGTAATTTGTATTGGAATTTGAACTAAATGCCAGTTGGCCCCAGTAGGTTTCAAATGGAAGTCACTGTTTGAGTAGTGCCTGTGAAACAAAACAGTTAATAATAATAGAATAATTTTAATTTAAGTCCGCAAATAAGAGATTTTTGTAGTTTGGTATGATCAGCAGAGAGCATTTAGATTTTCTATGAAGCTAAAAATTTGCCGTAGAACTTTACATCTTTGTCTTGAACTGGCACTACTTGGTAACCCAAATTTTTGCTTATATGTGAATAGATATTAGCTTGTGTGAGATATTGCACATAGCGAAGCAATATATTGAAGTGAATTGCCATTGCATGCATGTTTGTGCATATTGAGTATATTCACAAGTTTAGTGCCATACATTTGACGGACCTATTGGGGTCAGTGGGTCCCATTGAATATCTGAATATATTATTGAACTGGGGATTGGTTGCCAGTTCTCCCTATAATATCTTTTAAACTAACAGGGTATTAGTTGTCAATAACCTTATATGGTAATTGTTTTGCTATTGTAAATTTCGCTAGCATTAAGGTAAAAGGTGAGCAAGCTGCAGTTGACACACTTTCAGAAACAGTTGATTCACTGGAAGCTTGTTAAGCCCCTTTACAGTGAACAAGGCTATGTGGAGAAAAAAAAGAAGCCAATTCAGTTTCAATCCTCGTTAAAGACACATGCATGGAATACCATACCTGAGTAAAAAATATAACACTGTGAATTGTGCTACTGGTATTAGCATAAAAAGAAGCAACATTGTTCATTTAACTTCCTAGTTGCAGCACGTCACTGTTTGCGGTAACTAAGTTACAGGAAAGTTAAAAGCATTTCACTTGGGTTCATATTCTCGCACAATCACTCTCAAGGATACTTTCACTTTCGCTAGATTTTCGCGACCAGTGCCAGACACATTGCTGTCTGCAACCGACAGCATTCTTGACACAGTACTGAGCATGCTGTTTCAGTGCTGTCCCAGGAATGTTTTTGCCTATAGATGCTTACATACCCAGTGCTAGTCACACACGTTATGTTGCTAAGAAAATTTTTGAGGTGTGACATTCCTAAAGCTGTAGCCATACTTCAACTTCAGCATACTTCTGTGGTAGTAGCCATACTTCAACAAGGGAACTTGTACAGTCACATTTCAAAGTGGACATTCAAGTTCTTAGATTGGTTAAGCATAGTCTGTATCTGTAAATTATGATCGGTTTCATATAGATAAGTACATATTGTGAAATCTTATGTGAGGACCTCCCCCCCCCCTCATCCCTACAGTACAATTTGAGAGGGAAGGAGAGGGAATGCTTACTTACAGGAAAGGGAAGAGAAGAGCTATCTGAGCTAGAATCCTTCAGCCAGCTGTCCTGTACAGGGTGAAAGAAAAAATATTGTATGCGTGACTTCTGGTAACAACTGGATCTTGTAAGTCCGATGCCAGTACCTCAACAAGCTTGGAATTGCACATTAGCAGCCGGCCAGTCCTCTTCCAACATATGTCCATTCTATCCTGCACATACAGATGTGTTATGGTTTAACAATCAGCCGTATCGCACGCTTTTTTAATAAGCATGGTATTTGTGCACGCTTACATTCAGCAATCTTGCAACATGTGTAAGTTAGATTCACACATTCTGCTTTTAATTCACTGTGTGCAGCACGCGACCTGCAGAAGTGGGAATATGTGCCACTGGGCCCATTCACGGCCAAGAACCTGGGCACAACCATCAGTCCTTGGGTCGTTACTATGGAAGCTCTTGAGCCATTCCGCTGCGCAAATGTGTCTCAAGACCCAGCTCCGATGCCCTACCTGACTCATTCAGATGACTACAACTTTGACATCAATCTCCAAGTGGACATTAAACGTGAGCGGACGTTTTTTAACCTGTGAACTGTCCTGTCTGAAGTTGGGTTAAATGAACCAGCAAGGCAGCCTCGTCGTCAACACTGAGCAAACATTGTTCACGAGCACTGTGCCTGGACCATGTCTAACCACCTGTAAGGTACTTTCTTGAATGGCTGAAATAAGAGAAAAAAATAGCATGCAATATCTTTGTTGACTGATGTGATTAGTGGCTAGTAAATTGACTAGCATCATCACCATGACTTTGCACAGTAGGCTGTCACTACTTATTATTATACAATGAAATGATTACACCAGGCTAAGAGTGCTCGCACATATCTCCTGTCAGCATCATGATGCTGGGTTAATCCTCAATTTTTTGCTCTAGTTAGGCAACCACAAGTTGGATGCTAAGGTCAGCTGCTTTTTGGATTATGCCAATGAATTACATTCTAGTCTCTCGTTGCTTTGTAAGGGGTGCGGAGTGGCATTTTGGTTCACGTACAACTCCTCAACCTTGCCCTCCAGTGCAACATTCTCATCTCCTTATCCTCACCTCCCTGCTTAATCAAAGTACCAGTTAAGTCAGTATGATCAAAGATCATATGGAGAATAAGATCATGGGAAGGAAACGTCAAACAGACACTGTAAATCTATACGCTTCGAGCCATACTAGACATTTGCCGAGGACAACTGCTACTGACCTCCTTTGCAGGCACTAGTGGCATAGCGCATTTAGCTGTGAGGTTGATCTATTGAGCAAACGAAGAATTGGCATCATAATGTTGTTCATTAACTTTACAAAAGCTAGGATATCAACAATTTGCAGTATGAACCTGCATACCATTGGCACGCAGTTTATCATATTTACGAAAAATACTGCTCTCCTGGAATTGAGAGTAGATATAAGCATGAAATGGCTACCGGCAAAGCAGATTGGTTGTAGATGATACTAGCCACAACCTTAAAATGGGTGTAGTGCATGTCTGGGTGTAGTGCACGTCTGGTACACCGAAAGTGCCATGGACCTCACGGACCGCTGGCGTTGAAAATATCACAGGCAACTCTGTCTTGGCGCTAAAAGATTAAAATCAAGTGTACAGTGCCCTGTATCTGCCTTTTGGGCGTCGCTATTGGAAATGACAAGTAAAACTTCAGCGTAATGAAAGTTCCAGCTTCAGTAATATTGTGAACAAACATTTGGAAGAATGCGGAAGCAATATCTCGTGTAACTTGTTTGAGAAGTAACTAGCATATGTAATGCGGTCTTGACTGGTTGCCCGGATGGTCTTGTTCTCACAACTTGCCCGGATGTTTTCGTTTGAGTGCCCGGATAACAGCTCTAGCTCTAGCTCTAACTCAAGGTCACTTGAAGGTCGCCAACAATGGGAGCTAAAAGCATTTCATGCTTTAATGGGGGAAAACGAAGCTTCACTGATTTCTCCAGCTCTGAGCTCGCTTACTGTGACAGCAGTTTCTTCCACTACTGAAACTTCTCCACTATTGTGTTAACTCCACCAACTGCATGCAATGACACCATAATGACACCAACATGTCACTGAAACAATAATGATGATAACTGTGCTGGCATTATGACAGTTCACTAGTTGACATCAGACATGAGCAGTGAAGAGTCAAACACAGGTGAGCTGAACACTCAGAATGACTACTGCACTGAAAGCTGCACTGTGAACTGCTGCATAGTAGTACACCACCTATGTTGCATGAGCATTTCATTTGTTGTTGCATCCGAAGTGAATATGTGAGTGCCACCACTCTACAGATTTATAATGTGTGCACAACAAACCCCACACAAACTGCCAAGCATGCAAGTTGCACAATAGCTCAGTGGCAGTGGGGTAGCCTGGGGTTGGCACACCGGACACATTCCCCGCACCCCCTCATCCTTCCCGGTGCAAGTGCATGTCCCCCCCTCCCCACACCCAAAAAAAATATTTCTGGCTGTGCCACTACTCAGTGGTAAGTGCCTCTGGCTCCCAACTGTACCTTGCTGCAGCGGCAAGAGTCTAATCCCCAGTGGCGAGTTGGGTGAAGTTTAACTAGTTTTCCTTCGGCATAAAGCGAGGGTGTGGACTTGTCATGGTAACACCACCATGACAACACGATGACAACGGTAGCATGATGACAATATTGTGGCTAATGAAATGGATCGACAGAAAGGCAGCAAACCCAGTTTTGAGCTAACTGCTGTTGTCACAAACATTTGTATGACGTAACCACAGCCTCATTTTGCTGAAGGGCTGGGCTCAGTGATGTTATGATAACCAGACACAATACGGCTCTTGTTCACTGCTATATGTTCTTAAACTTGCCCAGGCACACTGAGAAAAAGAAAAAGGATATTTATTTAAGGAAAGACTTCGAGGTCAGCTTGAAGTAAAGCAAGAAAACTCCTCTAGCTTTTTATTCTGCATGGAGAAAATTAGAGAAGAAAAGGAGTGATGTGAGGAGAGGGTAGTAGGGCATGAATATATAAAAATGCTTGGAATATGTACAAAAGCCGACAACTGACTTTTTAAATACCTTTATTTTTTCTCAACAGCAAAAGATGCTGCAGCAGTAACTACTCTGTGCAAGTCCAACTTCAAGGTAAGTCACTTCAACTTGATTATCCAAGGTGGTATTGCAAAATTAATGCCTGTGTTGCAGTCTTGACACTGAATGGCTTCTCAATCGCTTCTTAATGTCTTCTGAACTTGGCAAGCTCCTTCGTGCCAATGAAAAACAAACACTGTCAAACAAAGTGAGTTACTTACCATGTAATGAACTCTGTGGCAATCATTTCATGTACTGAAGCACCTACAACAGCATAATAGCTCAGGTTAGTTAAAATAGGTTTAACAATAACAGTGCCCAATGTCCATCAAGACTGGATGCGGAATAGTTCTCTAAGTCATGTAATGTCCTGCCTGGTGTAAAAATGCTTCATTTTGCTTGTAAAGCTTTTGCATGCGCATTATTTTAAAGCATTTGCCTCTTCCTTTGATTTTTGCACTGCTGCTGCTGCTGTCTGGCACACCACTTTGGGGGGTACTCCTCATGTCTGAGATTTCATTGAAGTGCACATAAAACGGGGACAAAAATAGAGAGGCAGACAGGACGGTGCTTGGCTTCAATCGGATCTCAAACATGAAACCAACTAGCCCACTTATTGCAATATTTTAGGGGGTGGTTCAGAGCGTGTATGTACCTGGCAGGAGTGCGGCAGAGAGGACGATAGGAGGGACTTGTTCGGACCTTTCCATCGCATTGCCACAATGCCGTCAGAGCTCCGTGGGTGTTGCAACAGTACCCTCTAAACTGTTGTAATTATCTGTGAGCCACCCGCAAAAGCACTGCAGGAGCAGGAGCTACAGGAAAGACGATAGGAGGGACTTGTTCGGACCTTTCCATCGCATTGCCACAATGCCGTCAGAGCTCCGTGGGTGTTGCAACAGTACCCTCTAAACTGTTGTAATTATCTGTGAGCCACCCACAAAAGCACTGCAGGAGCTGCAGCGCTTATCTCTGTACTAACGTGCAATGGTACAGACGGGAGGTAGAATGGTCGAGAGGAGGTAGCAAGAGGAGGCAGTGAATGGGTAGAACTGACGCAGTCACAAAACGAGTTACTAACAGCCTTGCAACTCTTCGCTCGTAAGGGGAAGGGGGGATAAGATTCTTAGCGTTGGGGAAAAGGGAAAGGGCATATGTGTTGTAAAGTATGTGGCGGTTTGTATACGTGGGGGGAGTGCAAGAGAGGGAAAAGGCAATGAGAAAGCGAGGAATCTCTACCACAAAACACGGCAGCAGTTGCACACAAATTGGATAACTTAAATTCAAGGTATGGTATACTTTATGTTTCTGCTATTTGTGAAAAAAAGTGTGCATTTGTCATGTGGACAACAGCCGCAGGTTGTGCAGATGCAAAACTGCATTAAAGCATTGCAGTGTCTAGAGGTCACTACAGAAGCAGCCACCCATCAAATGAACACTTCTGTACTCGCCGTGGTAGCCTTGCGACTTTGGCTTTGCTCGAGGTCACAGGTTTGGTCCCAACTGCGGCGGCTGTATTTGAACTGGGACAAAATGCAAAATCGCTCGTGTACTTTGATTTAAGTGCCTGTTAAAGAATTCCAGGTGTTCAAAATTAATTTGGAGGGCCCACTACCCTGTGCCTCGTAATCAGATTGAGGGTTTGGCACATAAAGCCCCATTTTTTAAAATGTTTAACAGTTCTGCCAGTATAAGATGTGCCATGCACGGCAATGACAGCGCTAACCTTCTCTCAGACTATGAACAATGACGCACAACAACGCCTTATGCAAACATATCTCACAGTGTGTTCTGTGTACTACGTAGACAAACAAACATAAGTGGTGCATGCTAAGTAACGTTTAACATCAACTTGCCACTCTCGTATTGCACTAAATGCTGAAGAACTCAACATAAACAGCACAGAAAGCTTCACTTACATCGATTTCCACAACGCATGGGATCCACCAAATTTTTTTTCTGCTTTCTTCTTTAAGTCTGTCCAAGAACCTATATGTATATTGCAACATGTATTGGAAAAATGCGAGCTCACAAGTCAGAAGCATAGGTGACATTTCAACCAACAGAGTGTGTCAGAAGCCATTCAAAGTTTTACAGCCAGATAAAAAACAGATTGAAATAAAGAAGAGATGGTTTGTGTAGTCCAAAAGCAGAAAAAAATTATGTAAAGAGGAAAGGATCTTTAGCATATATATGCAAACATAGAGTTTGCCTGGCTTCATTGGCTGTTCCCTTCATGTGGTTCTCCCTAACTAAAAATCGAGCCTTTACAATCCCCGTTTTCTTCTCGTTCATTGCATGATGAGGGCCTCGACATGGCAGCCTTGATGTCACGAGGTAGCATATGAGGGTTCATTTACTATGTGGCACCTTTGCTGAAAAGGGTGCTCCACATCTACTGCCATGGCCATGAGTGGCACGGGCCAACGCTCCCAGGTCTAACTTTGTACACATAGGGTGATATCCAAGACAGCTAACAGGAGGATGGCCACCGCGGTAGCTTAATGGTAAAGCACGGCAAGTTTAATGCGGAAGATGCAGGTCTGGCTCTTGCTTACAGCAAGTTTTCTTTTCCTTTTCCTTTTTCACTTTGATTTTCTTTATCATTTCTGCATTTCACTTAAACATACCAGTTAACTTCCTCTATGCTTTCTCTGGCTTCATTGTCTGTTAACTTCATATAGCTGTAACTAACAAAAATTTGGCAGACTCAACTGTAGTTAACATCTATGTCATGCGAAGCCTTGTGCAAATCATTACAGCGTGAGACGCCCTCATATGTCAAGTTCATGGAGCCCTTTTCCTATTGTCTACTGTTAAAGACGTTCAGCGAGCAAACAAACGTTTTCCTTGCCATGTTCTTCGCTACCGCACCTAAACATTCAGACACATCTAAGCTCATCGGAAATAGCACACAACACCGGAATAAGGTTCCGCAAGAGCGAAAGTTGACACTCATTTCATGGGGCTACCTGCCGTGGTTTCTCAGTGGCTATGGTGTTAGGCTGCTGAGCATGAAGTCGCGGGATCGAATCCTGGCCACGGCGGCCACATTTCGATGGGGCAGAAATGTGGAAACACCTGTGTACTTATATTTAGGTGCACGTTGAAGAACCCCAGGAGGTCGAAATTTCCGGAGTCCTCCACTATAGCGTGCCTCATAATCAGAAAGTGGTTTTGGCAGTAAAACCCCATAATTCAATAATTTCATGGGGCTATTCAAGATTCAAGGCCACGCATTGGCACTGCTCACACTCAATCCTCGTGGTCCCGTCAGTGGCCACCAACTGACGTGTCTGCTACTTCCCATCCTTGACTGCAAATGGCATTAGTTGTCTGCGCGTTGACCCACGAAATGGTGAGACAAGAGGAACTGGCTTGACTTGGAGAACAATGTTTGATACTGAAATCGAGCTCCTAGGTTCCCCTTATTCTTTTCACTAATTATATTAAGAACAGCGACGGATGAGAGCGAAAACCCAAGAGGCCTGCAGGGATTTCCAGATGCTCTCTTTAGCTGATGATAAGTCTTCCGAGATTGTTCAAGTCTGCTGAAGTTTACATGAATATCGTTAGAAACTTTAGGACAGCTTCATACGAGTGGCTGCGGTGCCTGGCTGCCGTACCAAGCTTCATTGCAACTTGATAGATAATTACAACCGTTTGGATTTTACCACACACTCTGCTGTGCCTTCCTTCAGTGCCTATGCAAAGCCTATTTTGTTCCTGCAACGTTTCGCATTAATGTCTTGTTATCTGCCTGTGGCAATTGATTGACAATTGCCCACAGGCTCCTCGCCTATTAGCACGGATGAGCTTTTAGCACTCGATGCTACCACGTACACATGTGGCACGCAACAACAAACTTGTGAAGATAGACAGGAGAGGACAGCACAAGCTTCCACTGGCAGTGCTTTTAAAAGCCGATGCTGCAAAAAAACAAAGAACCCAGCAAGAGTCTGGCAGAAGCAAAATTAACGGGCCTTGAGGCACACGTTTGAAGTAAAGTGGCAGGCACTGCCGCTTATAGGTTAAACCTCGATGTAACGAAGTACTTAACTTTTCATAACCTTCTGTCCATAGAACACCATAGAACACCATGTATTTAGAACCTCAATATAACGAAGTGTTTGTGTGTAATTTCAATAAAATGAGATTTCACTACCACCGAGACAATAAATGGAAACTTTCGCAGAAGCAGATGGTTAAGCGTAGTTATAGGTGCATACGCAGCCATGCACGGTGCTTTATTTGCCGTATGTACAAAAATTGGGCGTGAAGAGACAGCGTGGCATCATGTCAGTTGTTTTCCCGCGCATCCTTATTGGTGGTTGCGTACCCTCGAGTTTTGGTGGCCCGTTGGAGCGAGAGGCAGACGAAGCATTCGCTCCCCGCTGCCGGCGCCTTTCCCGGTATGACCCGCCGTGGTTGCTCAGTGGCTATGGTGTTAGGCTGCTGAGCACGAGGTCGCGGGATCGAATCCCGGCCACGGCGGCCGCATTTCGATGGGGGCGAAATGCGAAAACACCCGTGTACTTAGATTTAGGTGCACGTTAAAGAACCCCAGCTGGTCGAAATTTCCGGAGTCCCCCACTACGGCGTGCCTCATAATCAGAAAGTGGTTTTGGCACGTTAAACCCCATAATTTAATTTTTCCCGGGATGGGCAACGCTATCAGCTGCGGAGGTGGAGTGCACATGAAAGCGTGGCTGGCTTCGCTTAATTTGTAGCGCCGAGAAGGTATTGTCGACGTACGTGGCATGAAACCGTATCATTTTACGCTGGCTCCCAAATTTGCCAAAATGAATCGAGTTCTCCATCAAATTTGCTTTTTTCGATTGCCTGATAATTTAGAAAATTCTGTGGCCCCTTTCCGTGTAAGAAAAATAGATCGGCGACTGTACTTGTTTGCATAAAAGGTCGAATTTTAATACAAAGAAATTTCAGTATAACGAAGGAAATTGCCGATTTTACCGACTTCATTAGATCAAGGTTTAACT
Organism: Dermacentor andersoni; assembly: GCF_023375885.2. NCBI lineage: Eukaryota > Metazoa > Arthropoda > Arachnida > Ixodida > Ixodidae > Dermacentor > Dermacentor andersoni. The sequence goes on along the minus strand of NC_092818.1, from coordinate 100,613,971 downwards.
GTAATAGTTATGACATTGCAATCTTCTTTCTTATTCTTTGTTTCTAAATGGGAAATATGGATATATTTTAGAACTTGGGCTGTTGCTTTTTTAATCTGTTAAGCAGGAAGATGAAATGACAAACAGAATGCTTAATGAATTACTGTCAACAACATATCTAATCTACAAGGGCTGCCAGCAGTCACCACCATATGCTGAATTGGTTGGAGCAAAATATGGATTTCTTAAGTAAATTAAAGTGTTAAATATCCTAAGGAGTTGAGACATCAAGTTTCATACCACGCAGTAAACAGACATCATATCCTCATACTATATTGCACATGCCACGGCGGCACAACTTGCTGTTGTGCTGCTAAGCACGAGGCCACAGATTAAATTCTCAGCCACAGCAGCCACCTTCTTATGGGGGCAAAATGCAATGACCTTCTCGCACCATGCTTTAGTTGCACATTAAAGAACCCCAGGTGGTCAAAATTTATTTGGAGCTCTTGACTACGGTGGCTCTCATATTCTTATACTTACTTGGGTACATTAAACTATGCCGCATTCTGTCATTCTGCATTGTGGGACTCTTTATGCATAGCTAATAGCAGCACAGACTTATTTAGGCATAAGATAGTACCGTAATGCATGTTGCTGTTGTGATAAACAATTAACTAAGAATTCTGTCATTGCAGCACATGTACTGGACTATGAAACAGCAACTGGCTCACCACACCGTAAGTGGTTGCAACCTGAAACCTGGAGACTTGCTGGGCACTGGAACCATTAGTGGACCGGTAAATATGCAGTTGTCCTTCACTTTTGCAGCCTGTGCATAGGGCTGTGCATAGGAAACTTTGTATTGGACATGCTCGGAGCATTACACCTCCTGGTGTCATAGCAAGATTGGTGGCGTGGAAAAAAATCTGCACAAGTGACAACAATGGTAATGAGAATGAACTTACACTGCATTTGTAAATTATAACCTTCTTGTACACGGCTTTTGCTTTCGGTGCGGCAATGGTGCAGAGAGTGAGGATACTGGTGCCTTTATTGATGCCTGGATTGCAAGTTGTGCAATGTTTGCTTGTAAATGGAGTTGCCGATTGCCAACGAGGCATGAAAGTCTACTGACCCCTATTTTCTTGTTTATGCACTCGCATTAAATTTCCTATCTTTGCACCAGCCAGTCCTACAATATGCCCGAGTTACTTACATTAGCGCGTCAACCATTACACTTGGCAGTGGTATTCGAAATGGAAGCAGGCATTTCAGTGGTGGGCAAGCAGCTGTTCCATTACTTCTTTGTTGCTCCTCCCCCTTCAGCCTTCACAAGCAGTTCAATTGCTCATGAAATTTACTACTATTTGCGCAAGTGGCTGCAATCTCAGGAATGCTGCTTGCATAAGGTGCTTGAAGCAGCACAGAACACAAAATATAGCATTATAGTACACGTTACCCCACTAGACTCTTCAAACTTTCGGTGTATGTATGCTGTCATGGTATTTAATACCAAAAGTGCAGCCAGTGAGAAATGAAAGAAAAAGGAATGATCTGGAGTATGTGAGTGCTACTGCAGTGTCAATTAATATTTGAGGTGAATCTTTTGAGACTCCTTCACCGCATCTTTGCGGTCGAATTTTTGGGCACTGTTGCTTCTGGGCGCACTGCTTAAAAGATGTGCACAAGTGCCAATTTTATACTTGTTCGTTTCACCGTTGGCTAGATACAGCACACGAAATGAAGTGACGGCCCTATAAATGCTCTTAAGCAGTATGAGTTGCATGCTTTGCTGCTGCTCCGATTTCAGACTGAGGACTCTTACGGTTCGATGCTCGAGCTGTGCTGGAAGGGAACGAAGCCTATTCCCCTGAACAATGGAGAAACAAGGACATTTTTAAAAGATGACGATGAAGTTATCCTGAGCGGTAAGCATAACAAACCAATACATTCACTCTGTGTCATGTACGTTTTTTAACAGTCAGTTGAGAGAGCAGCAGAGCCAAGTACAACATGTCTATGTGGAAGTTCACAATTGCATCACTTAACTGTGAGACTTCCACAGACCTGCCAAACTTAGAATTCAAAAAACACTACAATGGAAAACAAAAACTAAAATTAATTTAAAATTACTAAAGATCATTTGTTTATTCAGCATGTTTACTGTTCAGCATGTTTACAGCATGCTGGAAATAGGCACATTGCTCTACATTAGTCGCAACAAAAATGATCTCTGCCTCAGACAAGCAGAGATGTTTACTAAATTTTTAATGGAATATTCATATACCAGCTGTCGAAGATTCGGTTGCAATAAGCATTGGTTATATCAAATGATGTCACTGCTGCATGTTATACGTCCATAAAATCAATGCGTCAGAAAAATTGGGCCATAAAGAATCACTCAGCCAATGCATTTGTCTTTCTTTTGAAGTTGTTCTTGCCCTAAACTATACGTAAATGAGAAATTGTTAAATATTCCTGTCACTACGACAATTGTAAACACGCACTAAAAATTGGTCATTTTACAATAAAATCGTAAAATTTGGTAGGTATGCTTCTAGTATTTGATGAGCAAACATGTAGTAAAGTCCTGCATATTGAACCAACAATATCAGGGGAACTTTTAAAGGGGTCCTGAACTACACGTCGGTCTTGATGAAAAAAAATGCAGTTTGTGGATAGCATACACTAGTGTGAACATCTCAGCCAAATTTTGCAGTCGTGTACAGCGCATGGAGCTCGCAAGCAGAGTGCAAAGTCACATATTTCTCGCACTCTTTTTTTTTTTTTTTTTCAAATGAGGTATTTCCGTTGCCCACTTCAAAGCTGCCAGCGGCTTACATATGTGGTCATATGCAAGTTTCTCGTGGTCAGCTGCTACTTGCCAGGGTTGCTTAGTGGCATTGCGCTGCCAAGCACAAGGTTGCAACACAATGCATTTCAACAGGGGCATTTCAGTGGGTGCAAAATGCAACGACCCCCATGTACCATGCAGTGGGTGGTACCCAGGTGGTCAAAACCAAAGGTTACAGCACAATGCATTTCAATAGGGGCACTTCAATGGGTGCAAAATGCAACAACGCCCGTGTACCATGCAGTGGGTGGTCAAAATTAATTTGGAGCCCCCCACTATGTAGTGCCTCATAATCAGATCATGGTTATGGCACGTAAAACCCCAATTTCAATAGACAGCTGCTGTTGGCTGACAGCCGACATCAACAAAGTATATTTATTGACGCAGTTTAAAGGGACACTAAAGGCAGATATTAAGTCAAGCTAAAGTGATAGATTAGTGCTCATGAATATCATTGCGAACAGAGCCTTAATAATCAATAAATTGAGGCAAATGCATAACACAATCAGAGAATCCCTTGGGACTTGAAATGACGAAAGCACTTCAGTTAAATTCCGTCACTAGTACTCAACCACTCGTTGCAAAAAACATCCTTGTATTGTATTAAAGACAAAATAAACTGCTACTTGTCCAGTTCTAGTTCATTTTGAGAAAAAAACTCATTGGAATTACCCCCGACAATGATGTGGGTGGTCGAAAGGTTTCGTTGTTGCTCTACTCCGCGCCACCCACTCTAAATGACGTTTCGGTAGTATTGTTATGTAGTGCTGTGCTGGTTTTGCCAGCTTGCAAAACTTGCACAAACTGCAAGTAACAGAGAATAACCTCCGTGGGATGTCGCGGGATACCCAAATGGTCTGAGACTGCACCTTAGTTGCAGTTGCAGATTAAGCTATTGCAGAAATAAGTTGCAGAAATAAGCTATTGTAGGTTACACAGGGCATGATAGTAGACACACCTTGCAAGGACAGATTGTTCATCCATCTTTGAGAAAATAGCAGACATCGAGATTAGTGCATTTGAAAAGTTACTAGTGAGTAAGAGTAATGCAGCAATGTTTTCATGTCAAGCACACGAAAGGAGAGTAGTCACTTTCTTCCAGTTTTGCAACTTGCCAAGGCTGTATTCTGGATTGACCGCATTTGGAATCCTATTGGCCAAGCCACTGGGTGCAACCAGTGCTACTCGGTCGTGTAAAGTGATCAGTCAAGAATACGGCCCTCGTTTCAAGCTCTTTGAAGTAGAAGTGAGCGCATGCTAGAGGCTTCTCCTGTGCTTCAACAATTCCTCGCTGCACAGTATTAATTCCTGTTCCATTTACACAGCATGCAAAACAGCCATTTTTTCATGCAGGTTATTGCCAAGGACAAGGTCACCGTGTTGGATTTGGAGAGTGCAGAGGTGTCGTACTGCCAGCGCATCCCCTTTGAGAATGCAAGAATATGGAAATCTGGGTTCAGTAAGCAAGCAAGCATGCCAAGCAGGGAATGTGGCAATAAATACTTTTGCATTTATTTGAGATTTTTTTTTAGATTTTGTCGAGCATGCAGGTCTGGAAGCAGGCAGAGCTGGATCTGGATCACCCCATATTTTCTCCCTCAATACCCTCGTAAAGTCTGTTTTCAGGGACATACCTGTAATTTGAGAAAATGCACATTAATGCCATTGTGCATTTAACATGTGAAGCTTACAATTTAATTATAACTACAGTGATGAAAGCAAAGATTTTTATTAGGCAGTACAAGAAACATTAATGTTGCAGGGGCAACAGCACTGATGTGACATAACAGTAATAGAAAAACACAGCAAAAACACAAGTGCATCACTTTTAAAGCTTGCAGATTTGGATAGACTAGATAAGATGCAAAGCAGCTGCCAGTGAATTATCACAGATGTACTACAGAAAGTTGTACAAAGCTGCGATGTAAAAGCACCAGCATTAAAAAGAAACGGCAAATGGAAGGCAAAAGAGATTCTTTTAATTAGCTGATCACACTGACACCTCCCTACATAGCGTATACATTTTCACAACACAGGGATCACAGCACACTTTCAAACCAGTTGCCAGCAGCTGCAGTTATCAACATGAGACTTGATTACGTCGAAGATAGCAATTTCTCACAGAGGTGGTAATTCATTCCGATTACCCAGTCCAATTGTTCAGTAACTGCCTTACCTCGCAACATGCCACCAGCATTTGTACATCCTGTTGTAGGATTACGTGGCAGATGGCTGTGACCAACAGCCCGTCACTCACAGGAAGAAAATTGTAGCGCACATTTACAAACAACCTATCCCCATTTTTCTGTAACCTTTTCCCATGCTTCAATATCTGACAAACATACAAATACATAAGATCAGCCAAGCTGCATCAATGGCTTTGTTCACTGTAGGGAGCCACCGTGTTAAGTTTAGTAATTGGGGCCACAAGATTCTGTGCGCAATGTAAGATTGATCACATCAATCTTCAGTGCATCATATAGTGTTTAAATCTCTTGCGCCTAGTCAGTGATCAGTTCACATCACCCTGCTTTCTGAAAGTCACTTAAATCCCGACTTTTCCTAATTGACTTCAACAGTTGCGACACCAGTCTATGCAGCTCGCAGTGAAACACTCATATCGCATCTCATTTCCTGCCCATTTCACTTCGTTAAAACACGTTGGCGGGCTAGTTGGTGTCTGTGTATCTGTTTCTTTCTACGTCCTTGTTCAGTCATGCTTCCACACTTCACTTGCTGCTGAACTCTTGTAACCAGTGGCAGGCAAAAAAATACCGTGCAACTCTGAAAATCCTTAATAGCAAGCACCCATGCTCTAGATGTGCCTTAGTGCTGGTGGCCATGTCTCGGAGTGTGGCAAAACCGAGCGCGATCCTGCAATTGCCCTCGGGCCATGTGTGGCACCACTGCCGTTAATCGTGCACAGGGATGATGGAGAAGGGAGCCCTTCGCGAATGGCTTTGACATGGATTGCGCACCTCACATCTATCACTAGAGGGTACTGCACGACAGCAGTGCTGCACAGTCACCAATGCAATTGCTAAAATTTGTAAGCCGCTTGTATGTTTCTTTGGTGGAGTTACTGCAGCAGCAGCTGCCATTCTTCACAAAAGCGCAAGTCGGCAGCTAACGTGTTGCAGACTAGAGGAGTTCAGTTTCTTTTGAGACCTTGTTTTAGAACCTTTCTTTTACTGGGACCCTTTTTTTTAGCCACTAATGTGGCCACTTCCTCTCGCACATCTGCATGAAAAGTCCATGCAACTGGGTCAGAAACAACAGTAGGTAATGTAAAGTACACACTAAACGAAGGATGTGAACAGATAATGGAGGGGGGAGGAGGGATTTCAACGATCTTCAACGACAAATAACGCCAGGTCAAAGTACGAAGCTTGAGTGAAAGACTACGGGAACACGGAATCCATGCCAGGCCAATCGCAAAGAGCCCTCTCCCCGTCATTCCTGTGCAGGACGAGCAAAACGCGCCCGCCGGCAGCTTCACACCTCCCATCAGGCAACTGCAAGAGACTCCGCGATATCGCACGCGGGATGTGCATTGCACTGGCTGGTGGTGGGGGCTGCCTTAGACGACGTACACAACACGCAGGGTGTTGGTGGCTCCAGCGCCCTTGCGCCAACCGGTCACAACGATCACGGCATCATCCTTGCGCAGGAAACCACGCAGCTTGCCTATCTCAAGGGCGTACTCAATGCGGGCGTCAACATCACTCGGCCAGTCGGCGCTGCGTTCACCTGCACCGAAAAAAGTTGTGGCATTTGGTACATCTGAATGCAGAGTGAATGAAAATACTGCTTCCTAGGTTTTCCCTGTAACACTTTTCAAAAGCTGGTCAGTAACTTGTCCAGAAATATTGTGGGGGCAAGGTTCTTTGCACTACACACGAATACTTTAATTTTGCCCTGATACTACTGCATACTCCAACACAGACAAGTAGACAACTGCAGTGAAACCTCATTAATTCAAGAAATATGTTAATTCAGGCGCATCCTCTAGTCCTGGCAGGCATATATATTACTTAATGCCATCAAACACGTTAATTCGGACATATTTGGCCTCGCATTGGTTAATTGGGACAACCCTAGGCAAACTCGGAGGGCCGTTAATATGCAATGCAAACAAAGCAGCGAAGTCCGCATCACCCTAGTGATCAGGGGAAATCATACATGAATGACAGCAATGCCAGAACACTTTATTCATATTTGTGCCTTTAAAGCCTATATTCTTGCGTTTAATGCCGCACATAACACTGTGGTAGTCACCATCCATGATCGTGTTGATATCCACCATGGTTTCATCCACAGTGTTTGCGGCAAACAGTCATTCTGACTTGCTCGTCAGCTGTGTGCCTTCATAACTGCATCTATGTATGATTGCATTGCTGATCACCACGATTTCGTCCACGGCGTTTGTAGAGACGAGTAGTTACATTCTGACTAAGTGCATGCATCAGCTGCTTGCCTTCAAAACTGCATAGTTGCTCTCTACGATCGAGTCGGTATCGACCGCAGTTTCGTTTGCAGTTGTTGCAGCAAACGGCTCTAGTTTCGTTTTGACTATGTGTACTGGTTGTGGCGAACAGTAGTTTCGTTTTGGCTCGGTGCGTGCATCAGCCGCGTGCCTTCGAAACTGTAGTTTCCATACATGATCGTGCCAACAGCGACCGCAGTCTCATTTTGACTCTGTGCGTTTGTCGGCCATGTGCCTTCGGAGCAGCGAAGTCGCCATCCATGATCACATCGATAGTGGCCACGGTGGTTACGGCAAGCAGTAGTTTCATTTTGACTCAGTCAGTCAGTGCAAAGCTGTCGAGGATGAACAGCAATGACTACATCGCAATGGAGAGACATGTTGGCAACCAGCTCACTGGTGGAAAAAAAAAGATCGGGATGAGTGCGCAATAGTGAAAAGTGGGTCTCAGATAAAGGCAAAAGAGAAACAGGATTTGCCGATTCATTCAGTAAATAAAAGCATGTTGACACAGCAAGCATTTGTTTGTTGGTTTCTTATTATCCTCGGTATTTCAACATTTGGTTAATTTGGAATTTTTTTTTTGGTCTCGTGAAATCCGAATTAACGTGATCTTGTTCATGTTTCAGACGTGTTTCATCATCATCAGTCTATATTTATGTCCACTGAAAGGATGAAAGTCTCTCCCAGCTATCTCTAATTACCCCTGTCCTCAGACCTGCTTATGACATCTCAAATTTAGTGGCTATGTTGTCTGTGCCACTTGCTTAGAGTACTGAATAGCATGTGGCTCTTGGTTGGCCTAGCACCAAATGAACTGTTCATGCGACAGTCTGGTTGAAACCGATTGCGTAGTCAAACATTCCGCACTGCATGTATGCAGTAATTTATCTTGACCACTGTTTAAGCTCGGTGAGCTAGGGAGCCTCACAGTCACTTCTGCACCTCAGCAGCCAGTTACGCAATGTGTTCAGAATCAACTGAGAGGCATTCAAACAATTACTAAGCAGAAGGTTTGCTTACAGTACAGAGTGTGTACACAGCTCAAGTTCACTTTGACAGGTGCAGACAATGCTGCACACATTACACTTCACTCCAATGCCTGCCATACAAGTGCTGAACAAATGCCAAATGAACTGTCCTAGAATTATGAGACGTTGTCATCGCACTGAATGGCAAGCTCTGGAAATTATTACGCACTAGTGCCACCAAGTGCAACAAAGCAAATTTTCCCCTCAAGCTTGGTTATTTCATTACATTGAAACCTTTCCACCAACTTTGGGTTTACATAATCATCCTTTAGCAACCTCTTCCATGCTTAGATGAAGAAACTGAACGAAATAAACAAAATTAATCTAGTGACTGGCAATATGTCGAGAAAGATAACAAAATTATATGGTGTTTATGGTGCTTTTTATGGCACCGACACCCTGAGCAGTAATATTTACCATCAAACACAGCCACATCGCAATAGACAATTCTCAGAGCTTGCGTGAACTTTTCCCATAATTCTTTACATATTAGTACAGCAGTTCACGCATGATAGATCAGAGCAGCCAAATAAATAGTGACATGGTTGCAATGAGTAAAATGTTTTTCACATGCTACTACAGAGCCACGCACAATGCACCAGTCAGCACGTCCTTATGCAAGTACATACACTGCAATCGCACTCACCCGTGTAAAGCAATGGTAGAATACCCCTGTACAGATGAGCCTGACGAATGGTCTGCTCCACTCTAGAGATTGCCAGGATGGGGCAACGAGGCCGGTACTTTGCCATCAGATGTGCAGTCCTGCACATCACACACAGACACAATCATATCAAGCACTGTCCAGATTCCACCAACCATGCCCCGTGAAGAACGAACAACATGAACAGTGGTAGTCATACAATGAGGTGATGTCAAGACAAAAAATATCAGACAAACAAGGATGGTGCCAAAATGTTTTTTTGCTTTCCACTTTCTGGACCTACTTCAATTAAAGGACTACTGAATGAGAAGCACTATTAAGCTTTGATTGGTAGAGTACTCCTTCAGCAGACTGGTTATCACCAGTAAAAAATGGACGGCCAACTCTTTGAATTTCATGCCTAAAGCATAAAGCTAACTATGCTGGTCATGGCTTGCACAGTATTAATGCAAACTAGGGGGTCATTATTATCCAGGAATTCCAGCATTTGAAGGTTAAAATTTTTTTTTGCTCACTTTTTAATGCAATGTAATCATTCCGTATTCGTAAAATATTATTTACCTAACCCTGCCTATGTGCTCTCAAAGTACAGTTGAACCCACTTATAATGATGTCCGTTTTTAACAATATATCAGATATAACAATGAGCAGCCAATGAACCATCAACTTTTGTATGTGTTCTATGGTAAAATAAACCACGTACATGCTGCTTTAGCTGTTATAACAATTCTATCTGGCAACTAAGCATGTCCGCCGAAAGGAAGGTCTGTGTGTGGGGTCGGGGGGGGGGGGGGTCAAGCAAGTGGCTTGTTACACTTGCCTTCGTGCCGCGCGCCCATCATGGCACATCCTTGTTGCATCGCATCACTGGCTGTACATGCCTCTCCCTTCCACCCTCTTATGAAGGCAGGAGGCATGAAGGGGAGACAGGAAAGGGGGTGAGTTACGAAAGCGTGCCGTGAGGGGGGGGCACGGTGCAAAAAAGGGCGTGCTAATGCTGCTTGCTTAGTTTTTTTCTTGGATTTCACATTCCTTTTATTTTCGGCGCAGACACACAGTAGCCAGAATTGATATAGCCAGTAACATGGCATGAGAATGTTGTACTAAGCGGTTTATTTTTCCATAACACGCATGCATGCACGCATGCACACAAACACACACACACACACACACAAAGGTTCACATTGCAGCAGTTATTCATCGTCACATTACAGTATTGTCAAAACCAGTAATGCTATAAATGGGTTCCAGGCTACTTCTGTGTCTTATTAAAATGCTTCAATGTTTGCCCCCCCTCTGCCTTGTTTGTGCAACCCAGTTATCACAATGGAATTTTCTCTGAACAAGAATATTGTTTAAGTGCATTCAACTGGAGGTGACATGATGAAGAGTTGGCATGGTTATTTCAATAAAGCTTCACCACACTGCTGCTGTCTGGCTCAAGCCAGACAGCAGCAGTTCTACGTTCTAGAACAGTTGTAGCAACAATTCATGTTCTATACATACAATCCAGCTTATTTTCACACTCCTCTTTAAGGGTTTTTATACGTTTCCCAAGCATGCTAAGATAATATTTTTAGTCATTGGATAATATAGTGAATAGCTGAGAGGGAACTGCACTTGCCTAAACCTACAATACCTATGATAAATGGCTTTTGTTGGTGCAAGGGCCAGATCTGGCCAGAGTTCCAGACATATGGTAATAATGACATGACAATGGTACATGAACTGAATATAGTTTTAAAAAGGCCTAAAAACATACAATGTCCCTTTCAGCTCGCTTCACCACACATTACCCGCTACCCTTCATCACTTAGCTCCATGACATCACAGGAACAGACAGCTGTTAAGCTCATTTATTAGATCATGCCAATAACCTGATTTTTTTTCTTGTCTCAACCAATCAGTGCCTGCCCATGGGGATGTCCAAGTGCAATGGAAGGTTCCTAGCAACTCAGTTAGCTATAGACTTTAGAATTTTGTTTTTTTAAACAGCCTCGCTGAGTCTTCTGGCTTCCCTGGGTGCATTCTCTGCATATTGCCCCTGCACACACACCAAGAACAGACATGGCAACACTGCACATGTACTTTTCACAGCTGACATTGTAAAAGCAAGCACAACTCAACACCTATGCACAATTCACAGAGCAAGCTCTGCTGAAGGACTTGTTATTTTTGTTTTTAATACTTTGTAAGCCAAGTCTACTTCCGTACATTGCTGTCCAATGCTGCAGCTATCGCAAGAAGAAGCGAACCTCCCGAGGTTTTTTTTCAGTAGATTCTGCAATGCCCATTCAAATTTTCATGCATACCTTTGTGTAACTATGCGGAATTCTTTTATGTTTCCTGCGAGTCACAATAACACACCCCTACAAAGGTTGCCAGAAAGTCCTGAAAACTTCCAAGATGGTATTGATTACTTTAAAGGGACACTAAAATTAATATTTGAGCTTGTTTAAAATTACCTATCTACAATGTGAAAAAAGCCACCCTTAATGTGAGAACAGGCTTGGTAATTCGGTAAAAATGCACAAGTGAAAAATGGATGGCAACACCCAGTTTCTGCACCCAGCTGATGTCATGAATTTTTATGCCATCTATTCGGGCCTAGTTTTTCTTATATTGGTATTGGTAAAGATTATATTCTGAAAGTGCCAATGACTGAGCTTGGCAAGTAAAGAACTTTCACTGAGCCACAACAGCCCAAATATAAAAAAGATACCTTGAGATCTGTGATGTCACAACAACGTATTAATGCTGGAGTTCCGGCGCAATATTCAAAGAATTTAAATTTCAATGTTCTAGCAAATCAGTTCTGCAGAAGTCCACAAGTTGGAGGAAATTTCATGTAAAGGAACACATTTTCCCTAATGTTCAATTTTTTATAACTTATTATCTTAATATTAACAAAAATAGACCTGACATATTTTTAACTAAAACCAATTGTTGCTCTTTAGTTTCTCTTTAAAGCTGTCTTTAAAGGTGTGATATGAAGAGCTAGCAGCACGGTCTTGACACATCAACAGTTGTGTAAATGTGAGTTTTTCTTCACCTTCGTCTGCTAACCACATTGTATATTTTCAACATGTACCCGTACGAACTAGCTCAGCTTATGCTCCTCCTTGCCGACCTTGCTCCTAGCAACCACTGCTAACGCAGCCCGATGCCAGACTGTGTGGGAAGGGGCTGTCACTCGCCTGCCAGTGGTGGTGATGACAATGATTGCAGAAGCAAGGCACTTGATGGAAGCACTGACAGCAGCAATGGCAATAGTGTGCGTGCCGTCCGTGGGGCAGGGTGCGATGTGCGACAGATGGATGAAGACATCCTTCTGGTAGAATGCGGACTCTGCCTCACAGCAGATCTTGTCCATCATTGACACCGTTTCCAGTGGGTACTCTCCTTTGGCAGTCTCGCCGGACAGCATCACGCAATCGGCTCCATCAAGAACTGCATTGGCCACGTCGGATGCTTCGGCACGTGTCGGGCGCGGCTTGTGTGTCATGCTCTCCAACATCTGCAGGAGAGGCCCCCAACAAAGCACATGTCACTGTGCAACCTTGCAGCAAACTTGATAGCAGTACTGAGCAATGAAGATGTGGGGCCTTAACCCTGCAATTTGTATCATAGCACACTCCAGAAAAACTTGTATGCCCCGATTTATGTGGATTGTGATAAAGGAACAAAAAATATATATGGAAGTTCTAGTTTCAGTTCAATTAAGTTTTTCACCTGAATGAATACTTGTGGGGCATCACAGTTGACATGTAAGCTTTTTACTAAAATTTAGGCTACTGATACACAAATCACTGACATACCCAGTGTCTTTCTCTTGCAACCATATCAGCACCAGTCAAGAGTTCTGCCCATGTATATGTGGCCCACCAAAGCAATTCCATATCTGTAGCTTAAGCATGCAGATAATACTTATCATATATATGGTGCAAAGAAGCTGAAGGAGTGGTATGAGTAAACTTAAAAAAAAGTAAGTTTCACCCGAAAGGCGACACATTGATTGCGATAGCAAATTCGTAGACAGCTATACGAATTAAAGATAGTAGATTTATCGGCCGTATAAACTTGTAAACATAGGCATACTAACTAAATTAACAAGCATGGTGTCAGCACGCACAAGCAAACATGAACACATCTCAGCCGATGACCACGGAAACTTGCAGCACAAAAATGAATGTGTTGCGTACCCTGCTAAAAGTGTCCCACAAGAAATGCGGGGGTTCTAGGAATAAACTGTGTCAGTACTAACTCACTAACTTTGGAAGTACTAGTCTAAATGAAGAGATTTTCGACGATGGTCCAGGACTTCGCTGTGGATGTCAGTAACAGGACATACTTCCTACAGTGAAGGCCACTGCTGCTTATGGCCTTTCGCAGAGCTGCAACTACCTGTATTCCAAGATAAATGTTACAGTAATCTGCAAAAAATTTAATTTATTCTGCAACAACAAAATAGATAAGTAAAACCAGGAAATAAAGCTGCAGTTCGTTAAGAAGACTTATTTCTTGGCAGCAGACACATGAGCTCTAATTGCCCCGTGTGTCTGCTCCCTTCCAGACACTAACTCAAGTGGAGAAAGTCCTCAGACTTCAAGCTGCCCTTACTCAGTCTGTAGCAGGGGCAGTCCCTATGACTCAATACCCTGTGAAGTGCCCGAAGTGTTCTGCATTCGCGTCGGCAGCGGACGCTCAACATCTGCTGTGGCTGTGTTGAGGCCAGGAGAGAGAAATGCCGGGATACCGACAGAGTGGCCCACAGACTATGAACAGTTGATTATGGATGATAAGTTCCACAGGCCGCTTTTGTGGCTTCTTCACAAATAAGGACTGCCCGCATTTATTTAACCGTAATGTGCTGTATGGCAAACTGCATGGTCAAAAAGGAAACCTGGAAGGAGGGACGTACCTGAGTAGCACAAATGACCGGCTTGCCAATCATCTGGCACTTGGCAATCATCATTTTTTGAGCCAGAAACACCTTCTCAGCTGGAATTTCTATTCCGAGGTCGCCCCGGGCCACCATAATGCCATCAGTTGCATCAAGGATTTCATCAATCCTGCATGACAAGATGTCCAGAATGAGTTTTGATGAGCCGTGTGCGTTTATATGCACTGTTGCATTCCAAAAGTTGAATAGTTTACTCACTTGCGAACACCTTCGTCATTCTCAATCTTGCACATGATCTTGATGTCCTTTCCTTTTTCACCAAGGACTTTTCTGATTTCCTTTACACCATTAGCATTTCTGATGAACGAAGCAAAAATCATGTCCACCTGAAAAATTTTATTTTTTACTTAATGCTCAGCAAAAAAAAAAGTACTAAAAGCTGGGCAAGGTAATATTCATGCAATGTTATTACAGCATGAGAGAGACATGGAGAAAGCACACACTGCTTTATCTGCACTGTTATAACTCGTAAGACATTCAGGTTATGTTGCAGACTTTCCAAGCATACAATGCACTCAGCTTCAGGGAAGTTGCATGCTTAGACCTACAGCTTATCAGGGGTATCTACGCATTACCAGATTTAACAGGAAGTAGTCATGGACACTTACCATGCGTAAGCACTTAGCCATGCTTAAACATTACACAGATGAAGTTGTAAGCACTTACACCATACCACCTTGAACACACAAACATTCAAGAGAGAAAGCGCTTGCAAAAAAACTTAAGCTTCCCATCTATGCACCTTTCCCCACTCAGCAGTTATGTGTAAGGGAAGCACTATGTGCTATTAATTAACAGTGGTTCTGAAGGTGTTCTACCATGTCAATTGAGTTTGCTTGGAAGAGTAAAAATAAACAGATACAGCTTGACCTAGGCATAAGCAATAAATGCTTCTTTACTTCAACACTGGCATCTTGGACTGTGTTACTTCTTCCATATGTGTGCACACAAACGTGCCTGTTCGACGTCGTGGCTATGCAGGAAACAGGTAGTTTCCTGTATGCCATAGTAGGCTAGGCCACTGAGACAAGGGCCGTCTCTATACCAGTCCTTATGACAGAAAAGGGAGAGACTGCCATAGAGATTGGTGCACGAGTTGTTTTGTTCACATATCTTTCAACTTCTCTGCTTGTGCATATTAAGTTTTCAACTGCCTTTTCTGTCTGCATAAAGACATACATGTGGTTCTGAGCGCAAGCAGCAGCTGGAAAGAAAGCCTTTTACTGCATGGTGCACATATATGCATTTTATTGCCTTTTATTTGCATCCTTATTGTGTTCAAAATGACTTTCTCAGGATTGTCTATTACCCCTTTGATATGCACAATGGGACCAAGAGGCGTTTCATGCTTAAGTCTTGCCTTAACACTGGAATTGTGCTAATTTCCAGTGCTTTTACGATTTAGCACTTTATGTCAAGACATACTAGTCTCATCACCCGCTGCGATACAAAATTGTAGCTTAACAGTGTTTGTAAAGCAAAGAAGAAATAACTGTGCAGCAAGCTTTTGAGAAATCATGTGGAAATTGAAAGATGCACCTCAAGAAGTGTGAATGAAAATAATTTTATTTAGCTTTTTAAAGTCTGAAATACCAAATATGTATCCTAGTCCTGGTTTCCAGGCTCTCGAAGACCAGGGCAAAATCATTCATGCAAATTTGGCGACTACATGTAAAAGCCATGGCTTCGTGCATGTGAAAAGTATTGTACAGGGAGTGCATTTTGACTGCTTAGAGCAAGCACCCGATCCCTTCTTTTCTGTTCTTTAGGCTCTTGAAGCAATGGTTATCAGGTTGGGGAACATACACTGACCTCCTCATATTCTATTGCCTTCTGTCAGCTTGACTCTAAACTAGCTGGCTTAGCTTCACACCTTGAACAGAAACTAAAGTCTTTGCATGCTTTGTACAGTTTTTCAAGCTGTGCTCAAAGGCTAAGATAGGACTCCACACCCACCTCCTAGTTTGCCAACACCAGCTTAGGATACCTACACAATTCGCCTAGTTCATGAAAATTAAAATTTCAGAAGTACCATATTTATTTGCATAATGAAAACGCTTTATTCCGAAAAAGGTTGTGCGAAGTTGGGGGCTGCACTTATTATGCATGATAGAACTTTGAGCAATTTGGCCACCTATATATAAAAAGTAGGAGACAAATGGTACAGTTTGGCATCCGATACGGTATCGGATGCTCCGGAACAGCAGCTGCATTCTAGATGTCTTGCCTGGCTGTAGTACCGGATCGGACACCTGCACAGGTCAGTTGTTTGATCCGGTGCAATAGCCTGGCAGAATGCCTCTAATTCAGCCCGTCAGGCTCCGCAACGAATGGCGAATTTTACCACGTGCCTCCCACTTTTGTCATGCGCCGGGCGACCGGTCCGGCAAGACGGCATGGTAAAACGCCTCGAGTCTGGCTGCGGTTCCAGTGCATTGGGCGCTCTATTGGACACCGAATCATACTGTGCATCTCCTACTTTTGTTGCACGCCAGGCCTCTGATCCGAGACATTTGCCGTGCAGTAGCTCTGGAGCTACTCTGGCTGTCACTCCGGAACATCGGACACCGTATCACAAGCCGAATCGTACCGTGCATCTCCTATTTCCAAGGCAGCAAGTTCGGGATGCAACTATTACGCAAGGAAAAGTGCACTTTTTGATTGAAAAGGTAGGAGGTGCATTTATTATGCGAGTAAATACGGTATTGTGCAACTCCCTAAAGCCCCAATTAAGTCACCTTTTCACATAACTTTATCAGAGGTTTCTGGACATATCCTATGTTCACCTTTAGTGCTCTTTTAAAATGGTAGAGGGCTTGAAACATTTGAACACCTCAATCTGTGCCAGTCTTTCAATGTGCGAACAAAGCCTTACCCCTTGTTCCACACCGAACTCCAGGTCAGCCTTGTCCTTCTCTGACACCGCAGGAAGATCAACCAAGGCTCCAGGCAAGTTCACCCCTTTCTTGCTTCCGAGGGTTCCTCCATTCTCGATGTTGCAGACCAGCTTGTCACCATCTAAAAGAAGCATAAGCATTCTTTTTCTTTTTGTAACTGTTTGTGCATAAGCAGTAAGTGACACTTCCAGCTGCTGACCAATGGCAACAGCAATAACTACAGCACATCTAAATCTGTGAGCTTGTTTCTAAATTTTCCAAGTAATGCAGATGCTTGCACAAATGTTGACATTAGAAAAATGGCCTGCTTCGCTCCAATGTGCAAAGGCTTTTCTGGTCAACTTACACATAGACAAGGTCAAGAAATAGATTGAGGGTTCAGTGAAAATAATGGTCAGAACATGAAACCCAGCAAACACATCACAGAATATTGGGTGTGCTTGACCATGGCACGCCTGGAGCAGACGACAACACTCATCAGTTGTTGCATCTGTCCACTCAATTTGACCATATATGCATGTGCAAAGCCACAGAAATACAGGAATACAAGCAGGGCACTATCATGAGAAAATGTAGCGGATGCTCAGTGTGATGATGTGGATTGTGTGGCCGTGACAACAAAGAAGATACGCGTGGCCACGAAAGCAAGAGATTGGTGTGGCTCGAAATAACGGAGCATGGAACGACTTGGACGGCAGCTCGTTAAACGGCGGTTCGAGTCGCAGCCACCTTCGACCAAGTGTCCTGCGGCGACACAGACCTAATGAGGCCGATGTCCCGCTCTGCGTTTGCTGCTCACCCGGCGACCGGCGGCCTGCTGTCGTAGCAGCCTGGCGTTGCATTTGATTTGAAGGCCTCATGGCCAGTAATGTTTGCGGCCTGGGACCAAGGAGGCACCTGCCTGTGGACCAAGTGATCTGATGTGCCCGCTGCCTGCGACAACAGTGGCTAGCAAGCCACTGACTTGTACTGCAGCAGCTTGCTCTACCGACCTGCTGTACGCTTCTACTGTTTCCACGTCACGGTCGATACAAGCCACCTCGAGAGGTGCTGGACTTCCCGACTGCCTTGCGGAGCACCCACGACGACAACCGCCATGGCAATGATGATGACAACAGCAAGTAGGACGGTCGACGTGTGCTGAGGCACGTTAGGAGGTACAGACGATTATCATTGCTCTGTTGTCTGTTGAGTGAGTAAATTATCGCGTCTGTGGAGTATAGTCAACATTGTCCGTACAAAGCACCTGACTGATGAAGGATCCTGGGCCCATATTATCTTATCACACACACAAATCTAGCAGACATACACTGCATCAGCAGTATGCAGACCAGCTAACCAAGAATATAAAAAAAAATACTACAGCTGAAACCACAAAAATGAAATTCGATGAAATAATATGCACAAAGTTGTTTGATTACATGACATGTTCATTGTTTATAAAACTTTAGTCTACCTTGTACTGCAGGAACACTGAGTAGACACTGCTCTACAGTCACAGCAAGGATAATCTGCACCACACACAAAATTCACATAGCTTTAGTAGCTGTTTGTATATTGGTTCTATAGGTTGGCGTCACTGCTGCAGGTGTGTTCGTATAATTTTATGGGTCGGAAAAGTCATTGTGAAAATTCGGACAGTGACTGTACTTGTACTTTTTTTAAATCAGTTCTGTCTTGAATTATATGCAAATAAACAATTGTAAAATTAGCGGTACCAACATGACAATCGTAAACACATTCTAAACCAAGCTTATGTTACGGTAAAATCAGAAAAGTTGGCAGGTATCAGTATGTATGTGAATGGTTGATTAAAACCTCAATGGCAAGCAATGACCAAAGTCCACTTACCAATCTCCTTGACAGTGAGAGAGATGAGGCCATCATCAATGAAGATCTTGCTTCCCTCGCTCAGTACCTTAGTGATGTTTTCATAGTCCACATAGAGTGTGTTCTCATCACACTTCTCATAAAAAGAAGAGTCCGTAGTGAGTGTGATGGTTTCACCCTTTTTCAGTTCAATTTCTGCAGATGGACCCTGCAAAGTGCCAAGGACAGGCCACTATCAATATCAATTACTTGAATTATGTTGCAACAGAAAAAACAATAGACTTCAGGAATTGTAACTGTCTTCCAATGCTGAAAATATATAGCTTTAGCTTTTAAACTATTATAAAACAAAGTTGAGCAGAACAGCAAAATAAATGCAAAATTTCTTACTCACATGTCACAAGCAAAGAATAATTACACTTTCAAGGTGCGACTATTAAATACATTTTATTTAGGATATAATGATGCACTTATGGACTGGCTTCGAGCATATTTAAGCAGCCAAGCATAATACAGTCGACTTTCATTAATTCGACCCTGACAGAACCGACAAAATTTGTCGAATTAAGCAAGGTGCCTAAAAACGTCCACACCATCAATTCATTCAGCAGTGTTTGCCAGAGTCCAACATGCTCCAGAATCAAAAGTTCGCCCCCATTCTGCATGTTCAAAGCAGAAAACTTGTGCAGAAATTCCATTAAAGCTCCTAAAGAAAGAAATTTAGCGTGCACCCTATCTTTTAGCAAGAAAAATATGTTTGCACAATGGCAGCCGGTTTCCTATAGTTAGCTTTGCCCGCACTACAACTATGTCAAGTAGCAAAGAGCACGAATGCTGAGAAGGCAGTTTTGGTTTCATATCCGACTGCACCGGACAGGCAACTTACGCTCCCATTTTCTTGAAGAAAAAGAAAGGTGCGCATTAGAATCGTATAAATACCGTAATCGGACATTGTGAGATATGGCTGCTGCTTGAAAATCTTCCCAGAGCAGACCGAAAATAGTTTTTTTTTTTCCCCCACGATAGATGACATGTGTTCAACACATTCCCTGTACCCTAGGCACTGTCTAAAACTATCAGAGTGGAGTGAATTACCTGCAAGTATCTGATGCTAATGATTTTTTGCATGAACTGGAGTGTCACTTTTGCAGCTGTTAAATATACTGTCAGAGTGTACGCTTATTCACTTTCTGCATTTCTTTTGAATGTTTGGTTGTCTTTTGTTCTTATCTGTTGTACAACAAAGGGGCCCCTCTTGCTTGGACCATAGAAAGGGTTCACAGTATGCATTAAACTTGAAAGAAAGAAAGAAAAAGGAAGGAAAGAAAGGAAGACGGGTGCTGTCACTATTGTCACCAGTGTGGTCCACCATCGGGGTCAGGCCGCATGTATGGTAACCAGCAAAGTTCGAATTCATCTGCGAAGGCCAGTTTTAGGACAAAATAACAAAAGTTTGGTCCCATAAAAATGCATGAGTGTTGGCCAGGATCTTTGGTTGGAATCACGATTAACTGAAAGATTGAATTAACCAGAGTCAAACTAACGGAAGTTTACTTTATAGGCAACACATGTGTTATATGTTAATGTGCCATGTGAATTAAGAAGGCATGTCACCTCTCCACAGGTGACACGTTTAATGTATACTACAAACCTTTCTATTTGCACCCAATACACTAACCACTCTACGTAACAAAAAACTGCCATTCACCTGACTGCTAGCTGGGGAAAATTTTAGACAAACGACAGAACTTGACTAGGCCAGAGAAAATGTGTCCTGGAGCCACGCTCTCAATCACTCTTCTGTACAACGCCTCAATGAAGCAACGGAAATTGTGGCTGCTGATTTAGCCAATGAGTATTTAGTGAAATGGATATCCACAAAACTCATCCAGAATACGGCCACTGGTACCGTACTTGCACGAATCTAATGCGCACCTTTTTTCAAAGAAACTAGGTCCAAATTGGATATGAAACCAAAACAGTGCTCGCGGTGTTTGCAGCAGCCTGCCGTCAGAGCTGTCAGATGCAGTGTCCTCACCATCACAAGACGGTGGCAGAGCAAGTTTTCTTAAATTGTTGTGGGTTCGTTTTGAGCTCAACCACTATCACTTTTGATGCAATCACATTTTTCAAGATTTCACGCGAATCCGCAACAGATGCACCAGCATGTATGACCAGCGTTTCTGGTGCTGTACCAAGCTCGCTGTCTGCTCAGAGTTCCAGGAACGCTTTCGGCTGCATATTTTGACAAGGCCAATACAGTCATGTAAAATCTCGCGAATGCGATAGCAGGATCTCTAAAAGTGGTCGCTCGGAATACTGCCTTGTGTGCTTGACATCTATGGTCAATGAAGCACAAATGGTGGTGACGACATGGCACTCATTATTGAAGCTCATTTTTCGAAAAATATTCCTTGCTGTGAAGTTAAATTACAAATGTTTTTTTCTCTAATTGCAAACATGGGGGCATGCTATATCTTTAAGTAGAAGCATGTTACATACGGGTGCATCTTGCATTCAGGTGCACCTATTTCATTTCAATTCACTTTACCAGATAGTTCCGGCTGGCTACCCAAGCTAAAACCCATATAAACAGCTTGACACTGGCTCAGATAGCTGCTACAAGGCAGAGACAGCGAAAAGGACTGCAAGATGCAAAAATAATTGGTACAAGAACAAAGCAAATCAATACAAAAAGAGCAGTGCATACATCTTCAAAAATTCAAATATAACATAAACAGCTATTTCAAAAACATGAAGAACAAGAATGGCAACATATACAATAATTAAACAATGTTGAACT
Organism: Dermacentor andersoni; assembly: GCF_023375885.2. Lineage (NCBI taxonomy): Eukaryota > Metazoa > Arthropoda > Arachnida > Ixodida > Ixodidae > Dermacentor > Dermacentor andersoni. The sequence continues at coordinate 100,592,461 of NC_092818.1, read as the reverse complement.
TCACATTGTATGAAACTAAAAAAAAAAATGGGAAGAAGCTAGTGGAAATGGGTGTGCATTAGATTCAAGGGTGCGCTATAATCGTGTCAAAACGGTATTCGGTCCAGGAACCAGGATGGAAATTTCAAGTCTGCGTTGCGCAGACACAAGGTTGGGTTCCTCTAGCATTTGCTGCATTCAAGTTAACTGTGTTACGTTTGGCGTACTAGCCCAAGACTAAACGCGAGGATCATGGCACCGCCGACACAACCAGCATTCCAGCTGTCATGCCTAGACAACACCGGGTCAACCTGCGAAGTAAACCTCCATTGAAGGTGCTGCTGCAGCTCAGAAGCATTAATAACTTTGCAAATAAAAAATTTATAAGCCCTTCCACTCTGTGAAGGACGAGCAGCAAAGCTGTGGTGTGTTTTACTTGAATCGTCGGATCTATGTTGTCGTTGATGTTGTTGGCGTTGTAGGACACAGACAACGAATACATCTTTTGACTCTGGAGCGATTTATCCTATTCTTTTATAAATTAGTGACGTGTGCAAGTACCACCACATGGCAGACGGGAATTAAAAAATATTTACAACTTTACTGTGAACTACGCAATTAATGAAACTCGGCGTAATGTTAGAGTCATCTTAGTGGCTAATTGTCACAATTTGTTTCGGGATAGTTTAGATTAAACAAGAGTTACAGCCATTTTCTGTAACCATACTCCCTCCGTAGACTACTATGTATTGACAGCAGGCGGGAATTCTGTAACGTTTACAACTTCACTGTGAAATGCAACAAGTTATTGAAACTTGGCCTAATGGTAGAGTCATCTTAACGACCAATTTCAGTATGATTTTTTGCCAAGATGCCTACATTAGATTGAGAGCTACAGAGCATTCGTGAGAAACTGAAGACAAATTTTTTCATGTTGACGCAACGAGTGGACAGACAGACATCGACCACCGCCGGAGGGTAGCCATATACAGCTTCGCTGCAAAATTAAATTGTGGATTTTTAACGTCCTAAAACCGCACAGCGAGTTAAGAGGTACATCGTAATCGAGGGCTCTGGATTAACTTCAACCCACGATCTCGAGCTCAGCAGTGAAACACCATTGCCACAGGCTACCCCAGCGGGTTAGGGGGAAAAAATTGAAAAATGGATTGTTGCACAATGCAGGTCTTGAGGCTGCATGAAATGCATCAGTACATTAGAATACCCATTCTATTTCGCCCACCTTTTCTTTTTTGTTCTTTGTGCAGTGGTAAAATTGGTCGCATGTCAGCACTGAACCAACGACCAAAGGCAAAAATGGAAAATGAAATGGACTGTTGCAAAATACAGCCTCCGTTCCATTATTTACCACAAGCATATTTTACCACGAGTCAAAAAGCTGTAACCTGGGGTCATGACGAGAAAGTAAGAGGTGCAGCTTACGCCGAGCAGAAGGCCTGTGCGAATCTCTGGGCCCTTGGTGTCCAGGGCAATTGCAGTGTGGCGGGAATCCGGCTTGATTTCTTCATTCAGCATACGCTCTGCTTCACGAATATTCTTGATGGTGCCCTCGTGGTACTGGTGACAAAAGGAAAAGAAATTTTTCAACACAACGAATTCAATGGGCACTAAACGAGTCTAAAATCGTGGGCATCACAAGTTAGCTTTGTACATGTTCAAGCTCAGTGACAAAAAATGGGCACGACTGCAGAGGCATAATCGCACTTTCAAAGTGCAACTACCCCATGCAATTTAATATGAAACCCAACGAATTGATGCCTCCTCAAAGATATCAATAAACCTGCAAATGCAGGAGTAGCACTATTAACTGTTACCATTATAAATGTTCTAATTTTGGGCGCTTTTATGTTTTATTTTATTTCACGACATAGTAGTCACAAAATATATTCCGATACATAAAATTATAGCCCGGTCACTGATGTTTTGAATGGATATATGACAGTAATAATTGCTTTGACAAAACTTCAAAACGCCACTTCAAGGAAAATGAATGAATGTGCTCATTTGCTAATATTAGTGTAAGTACTGAAAGTAAACAAAAATGAAATATACAAAATATGCACCTAGTTTTTAATTCCCAACTTTTTTAAGTGAGATCATGCAGAAAAATTACTATGAAAATTTGTTGGGGTCAGTACTAACCTTAGCGATTCCCATGCTATGCAGGAAAACAGTAGCGTCGCAAATGTGAAAATGGATAAGTTCCTACTGTACACTGAGTGTTTTTACTTGTTGAAGCAGGCACCTGCTTTGTTTTTTACTACATTCTTTAGGCTTGAGAAGGAATGTTTCTCAGGACAGAGAGCATGCAGAAGCCTCCTCATACATGATTATTGCATTCAATAAGCTTTTCTGGGCAAGCAGGGGGGTCTAGTTTGTGTTCTACTTGCGCTGGATCATCCATGTGCTCTATTCAGTTCCTGTAGAGTGCTGTACAATAATGTGGAGTGCTGCATAGTACTGCTGTACAGTACCAAATAAATGCACTTTCTCAGGTGGTATTCAAAATTTAAGAAATAATACTCAACTAGTCAAAGTCCGGCCAAAGTCACCCTGGAATTGACTGTGTGCTGTTGCGAGTGAAAACCCCCACACGACGGAAATGATTGCTCATAATAATTTGTACATATGCTGTTGAAGTGCTGACAAATTAAAGCAACCCACTGAGGGGGAAATGAAGTTGCACTTGATATTTAGTCAATTATAAAAACCATTATAAAAATAATGTGCACTCATGAGCATCTACATTTCATACATTGTTGAAACAGCATACACGCTGGATCGGACAATTGAAAATCTGAGAAAGAAGCTTCTGTGTCTCCGCTGCTGCTGTCATTTAAACATTATCTTGCAGAGTCGATCAAAGCACAAATTTTGCGTCTTTTTATTGAATTGCGAGGAGCATTGGAGCCTAGTCTCAACGATATCTCCAGTTGAAGTTTTATTTGTCCAGACGCCACAATTTGCAAAATATTGTGACAAAAAGCTAAAGTCCAGTTGTCATTTCAGACGGAGCATGATGTCAAATCCCGTTACTACGAACCCCACATTAATGAATTTCTCAAATTTACGAATATTTTAAGAATCCCCACCAGAATTCCTATATCTTCAACGTAAAAATATTTCAGAACTACGAATTTCAATACAGCGCATATTTCAGAATAACGCACATATTTTATTTTCCCCTTTATAACTGAAGAACATCAGTATTCCAAATTCCGCTAAAAGTAACAGCGCCGCAACTCTCGCGTTAAACTGCGAGTGTAGTAGCTATCATCACAATGTCGAGTGCCAACGGCTTCACCACAAACTTCAAGAACTTCGCGACAAAGGTTTGGCGATGTTCACGCGAGATCGAACGATGAATGCAGCTAGCGATAGCGCCAAGAAGAAGCAAAAGCAGTTTTCGCTGCAGGACAAATTGGACATATAGCAGGAAATCAATGCAGGAAAAAAGCAAATCGACGTGTGCAGACAGCATGGCCACGGCCATTGAATAAGAAGAAAAGGCACGGCCCACAGCGTGCATCGAAAACGCCATTATCCGCCGCCGCGCCACCAGTCCGGGACTGTTGTCCGAGATCGGCATAGCAAATGCGTGAGGAATGCGCTTCCAACGCCGTCGCCCGTGGAAACCGACGCGTCCCATCCCCAGCAGCTAGAGCCCAAGGCCAAGCCAAGCGGCCAAGAATTCAACTGCGGCTGAGACATCCACTCCCATTGCAGGCTGCCTGACGCGGCAGGCCGCACCTTTCTATTTTTTATCTAGGAGCCGTGGCATGGCACTGCCCCATCGACCATCGCAACCATTTTGAAAGACGAAGACAAGATTGTCAAGCTTCGCCGGGAATCGCAACTCGCTCCTACGAGAAAACAGCTGTGACTGGGAAACTTTCAAAATGTGGACCAAGCTCTTCTCACATGGTTCAAAGATGCTAGACTGCAAAATTTTCCCATGTCTGGTGACCAAATGCTCCAAGAAAAAGCCAGTGAATTCGCCAATGCACTTGAAATAACTGGGTCTGACGCCAGTACGGGTTGCTTTGTTGCTTTTTTGTTTGCGTCAAAGGAACGGAATAACTTGGCAGGTAGACTCGGGTGAGGAAAAGGCTGCTGACAGAGAAAACACTGATTCCTGGCACAATTATCGTTTTCTAGAGGTGGCTGAATCGTACTCTAAAGAAGATATGTTCAATGCGGATGAGACCGCATGTTTTTATCAGCTCCTACCAGACCGGATGATGCAATTCAAAGGGCAGCAGTGCAAAGGAGGGAAGAAGTCGCATCTTTGCATGATAGTCCTGCTCTGCTGAAATGCAACAGGCACAAAGAAAATTAAACCGCTTGTCATCGGCAAGTACGCGAAGCCTCGCTGCATGAAAAACGTCATGTCGTTACCGTACGACTACCGTGCCAACAAACGAGCCTGGATGACCAGAGAACTCTTTTTCAAGTGGCTCATCAAACTCAACGACCAAATGAAGAGGGATGACCGAAGAATTCTGGTTGTCGACAACTGCTCTGCTCACATTGTGAATGTTTGCTTGACACACGTTCGCTTGGAGTTTCTGTCGCCAAACAACAAGTGCTTGCTGCAACCCCTAGAGCAAGGCATTATAAAGAGTGTGAAAGAATTTCGTAAGCACCTTGTGCAGCGGTTGGTTATAAACCTCCACCTAAAGCAGTCGACAGCAATCAATATTCATCAGGCAGTAGAAATGCTCACAGGAGATTGGCGAAACTTGAAGGCATCCACCATTAGCAACTGCTGGTGAAAAGCAGGGCTTGTCAAAGCACCTATGCAGCTTGAAGATAACCTGGAGGTGACCGACAACAGCCCAGGAGACCTGCGGACCGAGGTTGTGGAACTGCTGCCTGCCGTCTCTTCCTTCGACTACTACGTGAAGAGCGACAGCACAGCACTAACGGCGACGGACCTGACAACCGATGAGCTTAACTGCGTTCACGACGTCTCCAGCCATGATGATAACCCGAAGGAAGGCGGCTGTGGGTCACCAAACGCAGAAGATGAGATTGTGTCTAGCATTGATGTTTTAGTGCACATGAACAAAGTCCGCACTTTCATCGCTCGGTGTAATGACATGCCCGGTGAGGTAATGCGCAAAGTGGAAGATGTAGACGCATTCCTAATCTGTTGGGTGTGCTGCACGTGCCAGAATAAAATCACCAATTTCTTCAAATAAAGCAGCTTTGAATTGAGTGAAACATTTTTATTTGAGGGTATGCTTGTCTGCACACGTGTCTACTGCCAAGGTATGTCATTTTCATTCCTAGGTTTGTCCACTGGCTTATAACTGCAAGTTTTTCGTTACAACAATATTTCGAATTCGTTCGAATCTGAACTCGTGGCTCAAGTCTGTCCTGCATTTATACATGTGTCACCATACATTCTAGAGTAACAGCCGGTGCTTGCACACATTAAAAAATGTGATACGTGTGGGGATGCGCGACTCTCACGCGTCCCCTGATATCTTGTTTTCCCGCATAGCCCCCCCCCCATCTGCAGTGCGGCTTCGCCGCGTGGCCTGGCGCCCACGGCGGTCGGAGCGGTACAAGCGCAGTGCGAGAGATGGCGTGAGTGTTGCGCTGCCTCGGGGTTACTTGGGTGCGGGTAAGACAAGGCACTCCCTCTTTGGTTCGGGACAGCAAGCAGTGCGGACGTGCCGTGCCGCGCGTGCGCCGATGCATGCTTCTGCGAGACAGTCTCGTGTGACCGCCTTCGAACGTGCCACCGTTTGCGTGACCGTACACGCGAACGACCAGGCGTTGGGATCCAGCATGGAGCGAACATATTCGCTCGCTATCCGGTCGCAGTGAGTCGGACTTCTAGATTTGTCGCGCGCCCACCGGCATGTTTTGTGGATAACAACTCGGCTAGCAGGCATTGATCTATGAAAGGTGCAATAAATGCCCTTGTGATTGTTTGCACTACTGTGTTGTCGTTCCTTTGTCCCAAGAGCACGGAAGAGAACCCCCCATATGTTACTTGCATCATATGTGAAATCTCATTAGAGAAGACTTTTGTTCAACAATTAGCAATAACATTGAATATTTTTAGATACAGTAGGCTTACCTTGCACCAATCTATAACTTGACAGCAGTAATGACCCAATCAGGAATAGTCACCAAGAAACAAAACCATGTGTGCATGGCAATATGCCCTCTTACTGCACAAAATTGTAGTGACAACAGTGCTGATGAATAGGTGGCTCATTCCTTTTTGATTATGATTACTGAAAAGATTTAACTAGCGTGCAACTGCGTGGCTCAACCTACAGTAGCCAATAAAGAAAGGTTGACACTAACATATGGTCACCCCTTCGTCGTCCAACATCAGAAGCTGCATGCACTTATCACAACATTATAGCAGTATGTGCGAAATAGCAGTGATAGGCTGGAAGCATAGCACACATGGCATTTTTGTAGATTTTGCAAAAAAAAAAAAAAAAAAGCCATTCGTACCTCATGAGTACCGTGTGAGAAGTTCAACCTGGCAACGTTCATGCCAGCCTTCATCATGTTCACCAACATCTTCACATCTCTTGATGCAGGACCTGCACAGAACGACTGATGTTGGAATGCCACCACAATCTCACTCATCCGGTTGCCAAAATGACCTGGAGTTCTAATAAGCTGCGTTCAGCTGAGGGTGGACCAAAAAATATCCAGAACAAGTCATGAAATTTTGATGAAAATTAAAAGGTCATAATTTATGGTGATACAATCGACCAAGTTGTTCGTGGTTTAAATTGGGTTCTTTTTTCCTTGTGGACAACAGAGATCACAGATTCTGGCTTACATATATTTTTCTGGTTGTAATTAACTTCTGCAATTTCCTTCTAGTATTTGCTGCTTCTATCTGTTGTATAGATGCTTTATGATCTTGCTTCTGTGTACAAATTTCATGTTTTCTTGCCCTGTGCCATTTCCAATGTTGTTGAGAACTTCTGCAGCCATTTGTCGTGGCTTTTCACTCAACCGCCTTCATTTTATTTTTGTGCAAATGGAAAATAAATTTTGATTTCATTGCATTTGAAATTGGCACAGAAAGTTATGAAAAACCGTATGTTGTGCCAATTTCCAGTAAAGCCTTGGTACTAGAGCCAGCTGTTGACCACACAGCTGCAGATTACCGTATGCAAGTTGGTTGCTATTAAGTGCACCATATGTATTGCATAAGATTGCAGCCTTTGTATTATAAAGGTGTCAGAGATTTATTCTGTGCATCTAAAAAGTTCACACTGACAAATGACGCAGCCTACATGGCAATGAGTGAAACTGCAGAACCGTGAAGAGCTGTAGCAACCCTCATTGCATGATGGCACACATGAGTGCTTTTGTACGTGTGCGAGTTTGCGAGTGAGTACATTGACTTCTGTGGTTTCCCTGAAAGATACAAAATGCCCTCGCATGAAGATCAGCTAAATGAACAAAGAAATCATGCAGATCCAACAAACTGTGGGAATCTATGTAAGCAAAGCTTTCTGTGCTGTTTGCTTTGATTGACGATAATCATCGGTGAGTGGATGTTAAATGTTACCTTGTATGCACCATTGCTGTTTGTCTATGCAGTAGACAGAACACATGATAAGAAGTGTTTGCTTGAGGCACTTTTATGTGCCATTGTTCATAACCTCTGAGCAAGTTAGCATTGTCATTTCTTCACAAGGCACACTGTATCGCGACAGAAGCATACCATACTGTACCTTCGAATTAAATTTATTCAATTTTTCCTCAACTGCTGTCGTGTCCAGTAGTAGTGCTTTCTTGGCTTCTTATGCCGCTCTTCCCGCTCCCGCCCTTCCCCCATGTATGCGAGCTGCGAGTGAAGAGTAGCACTTCACTCGTTTCGAAACTGCATGTGTTCTACCCCATTTTCTGCCTCCTATACCTATCTCCTCCCTACCATTCTACTTACCTCCCCTTTGGGCTGTTGCACGTTAGTACAAAGCTACAAGTGCTGCAGTTTCTGCAATGCTTTCGCATTGGGTATATGCTCAGACGTCTACGGCGCTGCAGAGGGCATTGTGGCAATGCGATGGAAAGGTCCAAACAAGCTTCTCGCATTGCCTTTTTTTGTGTCACACTCCTGCCGGGTATATGCACACTCTGAACCACCTCCCCCCTGCAGCATGCAAGACAGTGACAGCAGCAACAGCAGCCACAGCAGTGAAAACGTCAAAGGAAGAGGCAAAGAAAACTTAGCTTTAAATGCATTGATTTTTTGCAGCTAGGGTCACACTTGTCTACTTCCCACTACTGATGGCGTATAATTGCTTTCACACTCGCCTAACAATGTTTCCAGCATGTTTTCAGCACACGACTTCAAACACTATCGCGACTGCAAACCGAAAAAGTCAGATAAAAAAATGTTCCACAATGCTTTTTGTGTTACCACTGCAGGATTGGACACTGACCGGTATGCTCTCCATTGAACTAAAAACAACAGCGTCAATAAAAATTGCTGTCGGTCTCTTTAAGCAAAATTTGTGTTGTATTGTATTGTGTTTTATGGCGCATAAGCAACTCAGGCTATCATGCGCCAAACACATGGTATAATATATTTCAAAAATTGGGTATCCTCAGCGAAGGTCCTTGTCCGGACAAGGACTCTGAGGAGCCCAACAAATCAAATGAAGACCTCAGCCTTCTTCTCAGGACTGAGAAAGTGGGTGAGGTGCATCATAAGATGCATGGAAAAGCTGGGTAAGAATTTTTAGAATTAGTAGTTCTGTGATATATTTCGTTTAGGATCGCTGAGTCTTTCAAAAAACTAAAAACAGATGATGTTCCTACAAGTGGTTTATCTCCTAAAAGTAGACTGGGATGGAAGGGAATGCGTTCATTGTAAAATTCAGTAAAATATTTTTTCCTTAGCCGTTCGAGTTGTGTGCACGAGAATAAAATGTGATTTACAGCGAGTTCATCTCCACATTTCTGACATAAGGGTTTGTCTTGTTCTGTCAGTAGAAAGTTGTGTGTTAAGTGTGTGTGTCCGATGCGCAGGCGGCATAAAATTACTTCTATAAAACGTTCCTGATGTCTGCATGATCTCCATTCTCCTAGAATAGGTTTTACTAAATGTAGTTTGTTATTTTCTTCGCTATTCCATGTACCCTGCCATTTCTCTTTAAGCTTGTTTTTTACTAACTTCATGCAATCTGCATAGGGTATATTTACAGTACTGACATCCTTATGGCAGGCTTGAGCGGCGCACGCGTCCGCTCTCTCGTTGCCTCTAATTCCATGATGGCCTGGTATCCAACAAAGCTTAATTTCCTGTCCTTGTGTTTGAGCAGTTATGTTATGGATTATATTTCCTATTAAAGGTTCCCTTACGTTTCTGGCTTTCATTGCTGTGATTGCACTCAGCGAGTCCGTGTAGATAATGCTCTTTTGAATGTTCATCTCGACTATTTTTGATACAGCCACCGAAATGGCATGACATTCGGCTGAAAAAATTGACGCGCACTGAGGCAACTTGACTACCTTTTCCCATTTATCTTGCACTACAGCACTTCCGACGTAAAGTGATGTTTTAGAGCCGTCAGTATAAAATGCTGTGTGTTCTTTGTACTTTTCGTCTAGCGCCAAAAATTCTTGTATTATATGTTCACGTGGAGTTTGCTTTTTATGAAATTGTGTCAGTGTGTAGTCACCTACACAGGGAAAGGTGTGCCAAGGTGGCAGTGGTTCGGGTCTCTGGGCTACATCAGGCAGTGTGTCTAGAATACCTAATTCCTGGCAAATTTCTTCAAATAGGAGAATAAGAGGTCTTATCGCATTCGGTTTGTTGTTAAAAAGCTGCTTAGACGGGCACTTCGTAACTATGGAGTAGCAGAGATGTTTTGGTAGGGAACGGGTTTTTAGGACGTATGCACATGTGAGCATGGCTCTTCTATCTGCGAGGGCTGGTTCGTTACATTCGACATATAGGCTGTTTATGGGTGATGTCCTGTATGCCCCACTTGCAAGGCGCAGACCTGAGTTATGAACTGGATCTAATTGCTTCAGGTAGGACGGTCGAGCTGAGTTGTATACTATGCACCCATAATCGAGGCAAGAGCGAACTATACTGCAGTAGATGTGTAAAAGGCAGGTCCTATCAGCCCCCCAGCGTTTATGTGAAAGCACCTTCAATATGTTTAATGATTGGGAAGTTTCCGTCTTCTTCAGGTTCTTTATGTGTGGCAGGAAGGTCAGTTTTCTGTCAAAAGTTATGCCCAGAAATTTGTGTTCACTTTTTACCGGCAATTCCGCTTCGTTCAGGTATAGTCTAGGATCTGTCTGTAGGCCACGTTTGGGCGAGAAAAGGATGGCCACTGTTTTCTGTGGGGAGAACCGGAAACCATTTCCGTCAGCCCATATTGAAAATTTGAGCACTTGACACCGAACCAGTGCCAAGTTAAAACACAGCTTTATTATTTCCAGCCGTAATCCAGGAGCAAGTGTAACAGCCATGAAAACTAACTTAGCCCTTTCATAATTAGCAGCTTTCTGAAAGATCCCTCACCTTGCCCTTTTTCATAAGCTATACCATCACACCTACCTAAGTAAGTTTATTTGCAACCCACACTGTTTTTCATTTTTGTGTGTGTGTGTGTGTGTGTGTGTAGGTAACCACACACAATACTTTTTGACCATCCTGTCCTTTTAAAGCAAAGCTTTCTTTGCCTACCATTCCATGGTTTCACCTGGTTTGGTCGGTTGCTGGTTGGGTTCTTGCAGAGTAGATTCGAATTCACTTAAACACTTATATCACTTATATTCGAACTTCGGCCCCCCAAAGCAGCAACTCAGTGCTCTAACCAATAGGCCACAACTGCACGTACACTCCTCTCAAGCCAACATGAACAAGCTCTCTGCGATGATCACCACGTGTTGATTACGATTCCCATATTGTGGCACATACTCTGAACGAGGAAAGGGCCAAGAAACCTGTCCATGTGTTGATTATGATGTTCCATACTATGGAACATGCCCACAACAGGGGATTGGACAAGAAGCATGTCGGAGTGTTGATTATGACGATTTCCATGCAATGGCACATCTCCTCAACCAAGAAGCAGAAAGTACATATAGTGCCAATACCAACTAGGTTTAAGATGACCACTGCGTGTTGATTATGATTTTTGTACTATGGCATGTACCCACAATGGAATATCGGCCAAGAAATGCGTCTGCATGTTAATCGTGATCATAATTTCCATACAATGACACATACCCATACCAGAGGATTGGCCAAGAGGCAGGTGGATGGAATATGCGCCCAGCGAGGGATCAGACAGTAAGCAGGAGGTACACATTTTGCCAATGCCAACTAGATCTTTGAGATCATGATTTCCATACTATGACCCACAATGGTGGAGCGGCCAAGAAGCAGCTGGTACATTTAAAATACAAGGAAAGGAAGAAACAATCCTATTTGTCACATTACGACACAAGATTTGTCACATTATGTAGCACGAGTACATGAGAGCACGTGCCCGCGCCAGTCTCCTTTATGCCAAAGACACAGGAATGAAATGGGCGACTATAGAATTTTACTAATGGCTTCACAAAAGCTTCAATTCACAGATTTCAACATGTGGATTGGGTCTGCTTAATTTTTTTATCATTAAGAAGCTACCACACATACACTGTCTGCTCTCTTCACGACTTATTTTTTGTTGGTGCTAACGATTTCATTGCATCTCATTTAGTTCTGCTTTTTACACCCACTCAATGTTGTAATGCAACATATAACTATATGATGTGCAACTATGCCGTAACGCCTGATAATGCACAGGCATCTGCATTCATGCTTGAGAACCAAGCATAAGGTAACACTCATGTGTAAGAGTATGTGTGCACACTAGCTTCTTTCAGCACAGAAATTTTCCAGTTCATATGATGGAAGCCATGAAAATGCTACATGATGCATTTTCTGAATGTAAAAATGCTGTTGTGACACATAGAATTCATGACTATCGCTCAATGTACATCTCCATAACTACTGTATTGGTGAGCGCCAAAATAAAAGGAAACTAATCTTAAGAGGAAGCTTTAGCTCGGGAGCTACTACAGAAATACATGGGAACTGATTGTTTTTCTCGGCAATTACTGCACAGATTCTGATGTTTGTTGCACTGAAAAGGAAGTTAAAATATAGCGACTGTAGGAAGCGGATTTTTTATTTAAACCATCAATTTTTTTTAGGAAAGTTCTCCAAGATTGGAAAATTAAAAAAGAAATTAACAATCAAACGTTTACAACTCTATTTGGCAATGAAAAATACCACAATTTATAACCTGCACCTAATACATCCAAAACAGACAAAATTGGTTCATTATAAACCACACTGAAATATACTACTATGTAATGTGCAAGTAGAACTTTTGCAAAACCCTCGTAAACATTGTAACAATTGGACGTAAACTGTACATTCACATACCAAATCGGCTTTAGATTGTCTAACTGATGCAGTTTACATATATATGTTCTTGGTTCAGAGTTACAACCACGCAGAACGTGTCACTAGCTTTTGATGAAAATGAGTGCTTCTATTTTCATTTTGTAACTGGCCATTTTAGGAAGTTTGCATTAAATCTTAGGTATTAAAAAATTCTGCTTCCTGGAGTAACAAGAATTCAGCCTTTTCCCTCAAATGCAACAAATCTCATTCAAATCAGTCAAGTGATTTTCTTAAAAGCATTTGTGTGTTTTACATGTATTTGAATAGGGAAATCTGAGATGGGCTTTGACCTAAAGCTTCCTCAATGGGATCAGCAAGTGATGCCATAAACATTCAGAGATTTATTGTCATTTTTATTTTGTGTTGCCTGACCAATATGTGTCATCTTCACCTCATTATAACAATGTTTTATAGCCAAGTTGCATATCCTTCCAAGACCCACAGAAAGCTCAAGGACCCAATTGCATTTTGAGACTTCATTGCCTACTGGTATGTCGAACGTGAAGAACCTATTTGTTCATGTACCATAGTTGGTGCTAAAAGTAACATCTCCATGTACAGTTGGCCACAAAAGTTTATGGTATGCGCATGCAATTTTTGAAAAAAGAACTGCAATGTCTGGAGACGTAGCTCCGAAATCAGTCTTAGCATGTAGCAGCACTTGTGACCTACACTCATAGCTACTTAACCTGTGTCCCATAAACTTTTTTGGCTGACTACATGGACAACGTTAACTGCCTTCCTAACATTTGTAATAGTAAAACCACTTTTGTTTTTGCCAAAACACAGAGATAAAGATGTAACAGTACCTAGTTGGTCAGCATGCTGATGACGAATCAATTTTTTTTTATTACTTCACAGTATTCAAGATGCTCTTTATGGGTGCTTTTAGCATTCTTACGACATAGGAGTCTATATCAAATTGTTGTGAATTTTCTCAACGACAGAGCAAGAACATTAAACCACTTCCATAGAGTTCTACAAGCACCTGACTTCATATCAGGGACAAATATTTTATGCAATCGCTTCCAAGTTAATCTTGAAAAGGATTCAAAGCAATTGTGCAATACTGTACAAAGGGACCTGCAAAGATATGGACAAATTACTGACAGTCAAACCACATGGAGCATTTCGGGTACAATTACGATGTCACCGCTGTCAGTACATTATGTAGCAATGTCATGGATCCCGTATATTTTTGAAGTAGCTGGATAGGTGCTTTCCAAGCATGCTAGACCTAAAATAGTTGACATTCGAATATCTGATGTTCTTGTAGAGTCCTTGCTAGCGTCTATATTCTGTAAACTTGACAAAACTCGCTGAAGAATGAAAATTCTTAATCTGTTTTGCCGCTTAAGTTTTTCATGATCCTGAAGATGCAAGAAATGCAATGAAACAATTTTCAACTAATGTCACAAGAGGTTATGGTGAGGAAGAGGCAGACACAGAAAAGTTCACATTGATGTCGTTGCAGCAACCTGGCAAGTGTACATCACTGCAACCACTGAAAGCATCTTCTGTTCCAAAATGCGTTCCAGCAGAGCAGCTTGGCTCAAACACATTACTGAAAATGCAGCGAAAAGACAACCTTTGAAAGCGTCAGGTTGCGAACTCTCTCGCATTACAGAAATGCCGGTAGGTGAAGAGACATTTGCAGGAACATGTAAGTGGCTCGAGACCGCCCAAATCGCGAACACTGCAGCGTTAGCGGAATTCGAGCGCCGACCACAACTTTACCTCTACATTTTTTTTCTTCTTCAACTGTGCTACGTTCAATAGAACGTCGGAAATCGAAAACCGTATATATAGTAAACTAAATGAAGTTTCCCTGCAGTAACGCGTGGGCGTGGCCTAACATCGCTTCGAAGCAGCGGCAACTGAAGCTCGGCCAGCTCGGCGGTCGCGAAATGCAAATACGCGCGCTCACCGATGGTGCAGATGATTCCGGTCAGTCGGACGAACGACGCCGGCTGGTTCACGTCCAGGCTGCTGAGATGCTCGAGCAGTGTGTTGGCGTGGACGGCGTACACCTGGTGCGGCTTCGGGGCCTCCACTTGCGCCATGGTCGGTTCTGCCATGCGATCTGCAAAACGGGCAGTCGGGTTCGAAATCAACACAGCAGATCGCGGAACGGGCTACCTGCGCCGTGCTCGCGAATGCGCAAGCGGGCAAACCAACGCCCAGCCCGACAGATCTCTCTCACTACTCACAGCGTGCCCAAAAGGAGCTGCGACGATCGGCGATTCAAAAGGCCGCGATGACGACACGGGCCAGGCACGAAGCAAGCGTGCGCGGCTCGCCGAAACCGCTGAGAGAGGCGCGGTGCGCGATAGGCGGGCTATTGACGAGACGGTCCACCACGCCCCGATGTTTCACCGGATGCCAAGAGATAAAGCAGCAGCAGCGGCCGCCGAGAACCTGCGCGCGGGGCTTGGACATGCAGAGCACGGCGAGCGCGTGACGGGCGCGTGGGAGTCGCGCACTGCCTGGAATGCGCGATCTGTTGTCAACGCGCCCGAAGCTTGGCGGAAAAAAAAAAAAAAAAAATAACGTGCCCGCCACGAGCCCGCAGCACGTGCACGGTGGGGGTCACACACTTGCAGCGCGCATGTGAAACTTGCCGGGAGGCAGTTGACGTGACGTCGGAGGGCAACCCGAGCCGGGGAATCGAATTCGAAAGCCCAGCAGACGTCGATGGAAAAACAGACGAGCAGTGCGAGTTGTGAGCAGTGCGAATTGTGCATTGATTGCCCCCGAAACGATCCCCGCAAGTTAGTAGACCGAGGACACGGCCCGACCGTATGAATTACATTTTTCCTTTTTAATTTCGCTCTAGCGTCTCCGCGGTCACCTTGGCTATATTTAGCGTGCGATCTGAAGCAGAGTCATGTAACCGCGCTGGCCAGTAACCTCATTCTATCCCCACATTGGAGTTCTGATATGTATGCAACCTTATACCACGGCCGTCTGCTTCAATATCCGAGCAAGCGCCCTTCACGGTGTGTGTCACAAATTCCGTCACTCGCGTAACAGTCAGCGCGCTAATTAACCTTACAAATGCACGCTGCAGCGAAATCACTGGGAAATTACGTGGCTGCAGCTTCGTCCATTAGCAATGAAGGAGCATAGTGACACGGGAACAACTTTATTTTGATAAATATACAGGAACTACAGAAAAGCATAGCATAGCTTTTTTTTTATTTATTTAATGCGACGCCGTAAAGACCGAACGTTCTGGCCAGCTCGCTTCAATGCTGAACCGCAACGGCTGCTTTCCGCGCTCAAAGCGCAGGGCTTCACGCCTTCGAACAAGTCAAAACAGGAAGAGGGTATAGTGGCGACGCTTCAGCCTTACACCGTTCGGTGTTACCCGAACGGAAGCCTTTCTGTTCTTCATGCATGCCCGAGTACGCTGTTTCGATGGGCCGACGTGCTCCGCGAGTTGTTCAGGTCTGCCGGTAGCTGAAACCACAATGCATAGCACATCCCCACCCCCGCATTTCTTTTTTGTCCTTTAGGGATTCGGCTAGAAATTTTCGCTGTGTGCGGGCCGATCGGCCGTATCCAATACCGTATGCGACTCACAAATGGCTGCGTAAGGCTGCACACGCATTGACGTCCGAGAACGTCGTCATGAAAACCGCACAGAGCTGTGCAAGTCGCGTTACAGTACACTTTTGAAACAGTTGCACCATTTGGGGTGTATATTTACCCCACAACGATAATTGACATCTGCCTTGCTTGCACTCTAAGTTTACACCCTTTGAGTCGTATCGTGCCACACATCTATAAGCGTCATCTGTCTCGTCCACTTTTTCTATCTTTAACGCCGCGAGCCCGGTACCTCCCAGTAACGAACGGCGTGCGCGTTATCAGCATGAGATAGCGTTGCGGACAGGAAAGTAGCGGGCGCGGCGTTTTCAAGAAAGGAAACGCAAGCAAGGCAGATGATTATCGTTGTGTGGCAGATCTACACCCCACAGGGTGTAAACTTTCTTTAAAGTGTGCGTTTCCTTTCTTGAAAACGCTGAGCTCGCTACTTTCCGGTCGAGAATACTACTATGTCACGACTGGCATGCTGTCCGTGAACTGGAAGTACCGGGCTCACAGCGTTAAAGGAAATGCAGGCAAAACATTATTATTGTGAGGCAAATACACACCCTAAAGGGCGCAATTAACTGTTTTAAAAGTGTGTAGGACAAGATTCGCCCCAAAAAGCGCAAGCTTTTTTAGGAGTTTACGGTTGGCGGAGTGTTGCAGAAGAATTTCCACACGCTTTATATTTATACCCTTAATGGTAAAATGTCGTACAAAACGCCCTTGGCGCGTCCTTATTTTGGGCGGTTTTTATATACAGATAACGCCTATAGTGCACCCTTCAAGGCTTTCGGGGCCGCATAAAATTCCCCACATTTCGCAGGTTACGCCTGAAAAGGCGTACAAGGGTGTTTGACATATATAGTAACAGTATGTAATGACGTCGTCGCAGAAATATTTCTGCCATATTTTTGTTTCTTTAATCGAGATGCTGAATTAACAGTTATACGTTGCTCACTAGCGCACACAAGCGTGCACATATAGATTCCGCAGATGGCCGCGTATTTGTGCAAAACACAGACGTTTGCAGTTTCGATCAGTGCCCTCGAATGTAATATGGATAATAAATACGAGTGTACCGGCGAGCTGTTACGGTGCCCACTAAATGAGTAGCAACTTGTAGCACTCGTCATCTGCCAGCTGCTGCTGTCTATAGTGTGCGTCATATTAACGTTGTTACCGTGATATAAAATTGGTGATTGTGTGTTTGCGAGTTCCGCGTTCGAAACAAAATGCTAATTTGGTCGCAAAGTGTTTCTGCTGTTGACTTCGCTTGTCTGGTAACATTCGGTGAACGGCCAGATCGTCTTTTTTTTCAACAGGGATAAACTATCGGCTTAAACGGTTCATGATGGATTACTTCCATCGCACGATAACGAGACAGTGAGACACAAACACATATACGGTGCTCACAGTTGAAAGACAGCGCGGCATGCGTGCGTCTCAGTTGGTCTCGATAACGTGCGCTGCAAGTTATTCATTATACTGGGGGAAATTATACAGCCACGAAAAATCTTACGTTACGAAAGGTGTAATGATTGGTTATTACAACCTAGAAAGACGTTTACGCGACACACCCTTTTCGAGGAGCGCGAGCACTGTGTGAAACACCGCTGCGCTCCGCTGATACCTCAAAAAGAAAGAAAAAAAAAGAAAGAAAGGAAAGGAAGAAAGAAGGAAAGAAAGAAAGAAAGAAAGGAAGAAACTCACAACCTAAAGTGAGCTTCTGAGATGCGTGCGAAAACATGAAGACGACTGCCAATCGATATATATTTGTAGACGCACCGTTTTCGTGCCACATTTGACGTCACGTGGGAAAGAAGGGATTACGCAAAAGGTCATTTTTTACGCACACGTGTAACGTTTACAACCATAAAACCATAACAGTTACGTTTCCTATCCTGCACACTATAGTGATTAGCAAGCATCACGGTGAAGCAAGAGCACGGACAAGCAAATACAGGCCTGTGCATACCTTCACAGCGACTCCTACGGATGGCGAGCATGGCTCAAATGTGAGCGTTTCCGTCGAGCCACTTTTTATGGCTGCGGAGGCGCCGGCGTACGCTCCGATCGTATCACGTACGCACCGACAAAGGGGGAAGTGGTGTATCTAGATATTGCAGCGTATGCAGCATATATTTGTCGAGTGCACAGAGCAAGGTCGCAGAGTCCGATGCTATTCTCGGGATAAGGAAGCAGAGATAAGAATGTGCCACACATTCCTGCAAACCGAACGGTCGGTGGCACGGTGCACATAAGCGCGATAAGGACTAACGAAAAGCCCGTTCGATTCACCCTCTTTTATGACGCCGATCGAAAAGCACAATTTGGAAAAGCGTAAATTCTGATAACATCGCAGGCTGAATGACAGTTGATTGTATTTTAACGTCGCAAACCACGGCTTGAGCATGAATGTCGCCGTAGCGGAGGGAGCACCAGAAGCATGCAGGGTTCATCAAAAGCAAGCAGTCATCGGAATCGCTGCGGCCGGGGATCGAGCCCGCGCACCTCTACCAGCAGCGGCTATTTTTCTTTAAGGTGCACCCAATTCCCAATGCATGCGGTACACGGGCGTTCTTGGATTTCGCCCCCTTCGAAATGCGGCCGCCGCGACCGGGATTCGATCGCGCGACCTCGTGCTCAGCAGTGCAACGCCAAAGCCACTATAAGCAACCACGGCGGGTAGACTACATTCTTTTACACCAAAATACGGCTATTTGTTGCACAAACCGTATAGTGAGCGTGTTTTGCGAACATTCGCGTTTGGCAAAGCGCCGCGGGTGCTGAGCCCGCACAGACAGCAACTTGGCGCTTTCAGCGCATGCTCGCGCTCGAGGATGCGTGCGAGCGCCTATATCGTCGGCAATTTCCGCTATCGCGACAATTGCCCGGGGGGCCTCGACCGCCACTCGCCAGCCTTGGAAGTGCACACGAAGGGGACCGCATTCGCGACTGCGTCAACGAGTGGATTATTCAACCTCTCGGTCTGCTGCAAGAAGCATTACCCCCGCTGAAGCAATGTGATGCGCCCATATCACTGTACTGCTGCTACTATACTATACAAATTGTTCGGAAGCAGCATATCCACGACAATTGCGAGACGTGTAACCCTTCCTTGTAACGTAAAGTATAGCGCGAAATAAACAATCACAACATGGGTCGCGGTGGCTTGGCTGTGTTGCGCCGTTAGGCACGAGGTCGCGGAATCAAATCCCTGCCGCGGCGACCGCATTTCGATGGGGGCGAAATGAAAAAAAAAATAGAAAAAAAGAAAACGTCCGTGTCCCGTGTACTGGTGGAACGTTAAAGATCCCCAGGGGGTCAACAATTAATCCGCGGGGTCCCCCGCTACGGCGTGCCTCATAATCAAATCGTGGTTTTGGCACGGAAAACCCCAGAATTCAAACAGAGAAGGGCACTAAAAACAAGCGATAACTCCTGCTGTTTACTCAACCGCGCATACAAGCCGCTAAATATAGATACGGTACACATGAAACAAAGAGCACGTGCACGATAGGGTGATACCACAACGAAAGTGTCTACAGATGCGCGTCAAGAATACATGTCTCTGTTAATAGACAGATTGCCGACACAATAGCCCTCAGCTCTGATATTAAATATACAATATCAGGCGTACCTCTGGGTGTTTGTTGCTTCTTTCGCGGAGCAGTTTGTTCTAGATAAACGAGATGGCGCTTTCGGCGGCTGCAGCACGTCGCCTCAGCGACAGCGCACGAATACAAAACCTTTACCTGCTTCCACCTTGCTTCTGTGTGATCAGCTGTCGAAAACGCAACTGTGTTTTCGCTACTGTGCGACAATCATGCCGGATTGACTCTTATGTATTGAAGACGTGTGCAATAGTTGGCTGCAAAGACAGTGACTGGCATATGAAGGAATGGAATGAATCTGCGTAGCCAAGTTCGCGGACCGTTGCTGCAACTGTCCGTACGTGTTACCGGCACTTCGAGATGTACGGCTTTCTTCGAGGATACAGAAATTTGCTCATCCGCCAGCGTTGTGCGTCAGCCCCGGAACGTCGGCAAGAGTGAGTGCCGCTCGTTAAACAATGACAAAGGGAGTAACGCCGCTTCTACACTCTTAGGCAAAGTTACACCCTTTGGCTTGTCCCTTCTGCCACACAACAATAATCGTTATCTGCCTTGATGCGTTTCCTTTCTTTAACGCTGCGAGCCCGGTACTTTCCAGTAATGAACGGCACGCGCGTTATCAGCATAGAGCAGTTTACACCCTTTGGAGTGCCCCTTCTGATAACGCGCGTGCCGTTCGTTACTGGAAAGTTCCGGGCTCGCAGCGTTAAAGAAAGGAAACGCATCAAGGCAGATAACGATTATTGTTGTGTGGCAGAAGGGGCAAGCCAAAGGGTGTAACTTTGCCTAAGAGTGTATGTTTCGCGCACAATATCTACAAACATCTACCCCAATTGGCACGGAATGTTACGCCCACTCTATCGCCAACGTGTCAATAAGTGAATGGGCGCACACTTGAATATATACGCACAATAAATGACAGACTGCTCCGATAGCGCACGATTGGTCGAAGCTGAATGTTTCGCGACGGTCCACAAGAGTAAGCGAGTTACTAGCGATAATACAGCTTTCGCTACAAGGTATTACAATGTCCCAAACGGCTACGTTTCAAGCCTTGCGCACAGCAACAAATCTATCGGAACAGAGCACACCCGCGAGCGATTAGGCAGAAATAATCAGATAGTGACCGCACCAAGGAAATTTACTGAGTCAGAAATGTGACAAACCGCTGCTTCAAAATATTTGCCAAATAAAGAACGAATAGAAAAACACAAAATCCCGACTCATGAGCGAAAAGTTTTGATGGCTTAGAATACAAATGTAGCCTCGCTTTTAAAACAAGCACTATATACGTTGTTCGCGCCGTTTGGGCATAGCTTTCAAAGCGCTTTTGCATGTTCTCTGAAGCTGTGGCGAAAGCTTCATGTCGTCCGCCCAGTCACTGTCTACGATGTCTGCCGAAACAGAGATTTGCTAAGCCGCACCGGCGTCATACACACCCATTGCAAACGCGAAGGCAACGGAGGCAGTTGGGGTAAGCAATGGACGCGCCACCACGTGATCGCCGCGAAAAGGGTGAATACTTCTATAAATGCCAAGAATTTTTATCATTCCCTGTATCGTGCGTGTGCTCTTTTACAGCGAACCCGTTAAGGGCTACTTTCCCCACTATCGTGTTCGCGTGTAAAAAAAAAAAAAAACCGTAGATAGTGCAGTGCCGGGCCGACTCGCGGCGGAGGTGCAGTTCGCCATTAAAGGCCGGGATACGTGGAGCGTTTTTACGGCGTCAAGTCTGCGATTTTCGCCCGACGGCGCGCATTCGACGCTACACAGCTTCGCTGGGTTTTTTTTTTTTTTTTTCTGAGGGGGGGGGGGGGGTGTACAGTAGAATGTACAGTGTACTAAAATGCTGTGCTGCAATTTCTGAAGTGATTGTGTGGGAGGTCACGGAAAATTACAGCTGTCAAGAGTAATGTTGCGATCGACGCCCAGGGAGCTCCAGAGGGCATTGTGCCCATTGACGTGGTGCAAAGGTCAGAACAAGTTTCTTGCGTCTTTCCTCTCTGCCACGCTCCTTCCATGTATATACACGCTCTGAACCACCCCAACACGGGCAATATTTCGAAGAAAAAAGAAGTTTCGCTTTAAAAGAACGCTGATTTGCACCTGGCAGAATTTATCAAAGACGGAGGTGCTAGGCCAGGGAAGTTAAGAAACCGCCACAACAAACAGCTGGAAGGGCAGGTAGTAGAATGGCCTCGAAGTCAACTCAGAAACAGAAATATAGGAATTTTAGCGTCAACAAACCGGTGAACGTTGACGAGTGTGACGATGACTAACGGAAAAGAATGTTAAGAAGGGCAGCGGAGTGATGGATACGAGGAGAGTGTGCGTGGGGTGGGGGAAAGCATGCATAAAAGGCGTTAAGAACGAAGTCGGCGGCTAATTATGGACATAGGGAGAGCGTCTCCTCACTGCCCGGTCGCTCAACGCCAGACAGCCATGGCCAGTCGCCTAGCTGAGGGTCACCTACCCCGTCCTAGCACGTGCTGCTTGCTGCGGAGAGCCCATCCCAACTAAACGTATCGGAAATTGTGTCAATAGACACGACGCTTACAAATCTCTCGGAGCTACCGGCCCTTATTTTACTGCGAACAACGGATGCCGTAATTTTCACAAAGGCTTCTAAACAGGAAGCAGCCCTTCTTCGAGGCTGTCTGCCTTATCAGTTCCCGAGGGTGACCAACTAATAATATGCGTCGCGTGATGACTACAACACCATGGTCGCAAGTTACTTCCAAACATCTCTTCAAACAAGTCAGCCAGCAGGTCACCAAAAGTGGGTGAAACCTGCATCATATGGTACTATCGACGTTTCAGAGCAAAGCTTCGTTCCTTTATGTTTAAATCTGGGATAATACAGCATGCCCACATGCAAGGCCGAAAGCGCAATTGAGTGATAGAAAACTTGCAAAATAGTGCCCGCCCTCAGCCTCTAGAGTCTGAAGGAGTACGTTTACCTAGGTCAAGTAATCACAGGGAACCGCGACCATGAGAAGGAAATTCACAGAAGAATAAAAATGAGTTGGATCGCATATATATACGGCAGACGTCGTGAGCTCCTGACTGGAAGCTTACCATTATCAATGAAAAGGAAGGTGTACAATCAGTGCATTTTACCAGTGCTGACATATGGGGCATGGACTTGGAGACTGACAAAGAAGCTTGAGAACCAGTTAAGGACCGTGCAAAGAGCGATGAAACGAAGATTGCTAGGCATAACGTTAAGAGACAGAAAGAGAGTGGTTTGGATCAGAGAGCAAACGGGTACAGACGACATTATAATAGACATTAAAAGAAAAAAATTGCGCTGGGCAGGTCATGTAATGCACAGATTAGATAACCGTTGGACCATTAGGGTGACAGAATGGGTACTAAGGGAAGCGCAGTAGAGGACGGCAGAAGACTAGGGGGTGCCACAAAATTAGGAAATTTGTGGGTGCTAGGTGGAATCGGTTGGCGCAGGACAGGGGTAATTCGATATCGCAGGGAGAGGCCTTCGTCCTGCAGTGGACATAAAATAGGCTGATGATGATGATGATGCCCGCCCTCTCTCGTAGGTAGCCGTACCACTCACTAAGAGGTCTGACTGAAAAAACGACGGTTATCTCCGCTGTTACCTGGGCGGCATCAAGTCTGGGAAAACAAGAAGACACGACAGTGCGCTGTCTTGTTTTTGTTTGGCCTCGTTTTTAGCGGTGTTCATTTTGCCAAGTCATGTAGCAGCTAGGTCATCGACATATGTACGGCTCACCGTGGCCGCGCTCCGCGGGGCGCCAGTGCGTCCGGCGCGGCGGCGCATCGAAGCGAAGCGGCGCAGGCGCACACGGACCTCGGGGAGGCGCTTCGCGTCGTCTGCTACAGCGCTGGAGCGCGCCGCTCTGGCTTTGCTGTAAAGTACACTTCGCTAGACCCCGGTGACTGAGCGACCGAGGCGGCGTTGCGCGAAGGCGCACTTCACTAACTGGAGCATCTTCTAGCTGGTTCGGTCAACAGCTTGTGAACAGCCTGCTTAATCAATATACATTAACAGAAACAAACTTATCACCACATAAATCACTTAGCATGTTTTTAATAAGTGATGGGGGTAAAAATACAGTCATTTCTTCGCGCTCTTTATTAGGCTGGGGCGTAGAGGCGACGCTTGATAGCTTGATAGTCGTGTCAGAGACGTCACCCAGCCAGAGGCTGTTCTTAATTTCCCGAGCGATGGACGTCGGGTTTGCAGCAGCCGCCGCAACAATGGTCATGTATTCAGCTTCAGTGGTCACTGTTTGCCGGGCTTTACGGGGAGCATCCGCAATTCTTCCATCCTTCTTGTAAGCCTGGACGATTCGATTCACAGTTTTCAGTGGCCTTTTTGTCATCTACGATATAACACGTTGAGAATAGTTTTGTAGGCATAGATCTACAATGCGTCGTCTTTCTTTTTCCGGTACCCGCGACATGGCTAGTTTCCGAAAGTGCACTGGGGAAATAGTATCCTGCACTGTTACAGCGTTTTTATCGCCGAAGTGCCACGGCAACCAGCAACCGAAGAAAATGCAATTCATCATGCAAGTCGACAGAAATGCGTCTAATGGAAACACCTCTGGTGTCTTTCGATTTGACGAGTCATCCCAGAATGTTTAACTCGTGAGCGGCCAGTCACTCACTTGAGCAGCCGTTGGCTGCACCGCATCACCATATTAAGCTAAAATGGAGTAGCATGACCTAAGCAAAAAAAAAGAAGGGGGGGGGGGGGGGGCTCGGCGGTAGATCCGGCTGACGCCTAGAGTCAGTTAAAAAGTAGACTGGCCCGAACATAGCAATCTGGCTTGGGCCGGGCTTGGCTTCTACAAATGTCGAGCCCGTTGGCCGACCACCGGCATGCTGCCGGCAGACGAAAAAGCTAGAAAACAGACATGTAGATTATAGATTTTCCACTTCAATTACCTATTCAAAACGGACAGAAAGGGCATTTGCATGCGGCGTGCATCGACTCCAAGGAGAAAAAAACAAACAACCGAAAAATCGACGGCGCCACATGTTTCACTCCACCTAATCAATGTAATCAAATAATTGACCGACGATTCCTCTAAATAAGAATGCGGCTTCTCGCATCAGGTAGCCGTCAAAGGACCGGCACCGCTTCGACGATTTTAACCAATCTGTGACAACAAAAATGAATTTTTTTTTTATATGATGTAGAAAGATGAAAAGGGGGAGTAAAATTGCCGCCAAATCAGTTGCTATACCGGGGAGAGCCCTTTCCTACATCGCGTAAAGCGTTCCATGCACCCCTACCAGCGACATTAACGCGTCAATAAGAAAGTCGCGAAGTAGCGGATGTCTCTTCTTGATTGCTGTCGAAGTAATATTATTGCCCTCCTTAATGGTAAAATCGATGGCAAACATGATGATGCGTGATTGAACAATCGCTCTCTAACTTTCTGTGGAATTTATTGCGGGTTTCGATCGCCTTCTTAGGTCAATTGAGCAAATTCGTTCTAGCATCAAGACATGCGCGAAATCGCACGCTAGGCTCATCACATGATGACTGCAACGAAGAGGAGCGCGCCTAATAGGTTTCTCGCTATGCACTACACCAAGTGTTGTGAGAGTAAAATAAGATGGCCCCAGCCTAATAAAGAGCGCGAAGAAATGACTATTTTTACCCCCATCACTTATTAAAAACATGCTAAGTGATTTATGTGGTGATAAGTTTGTTTCTGTTAATGTATATTGATTAAGCAGGCTGTTCACAAGCTGTTGACCGAACCAGCTAGAAGATGCTCCAGTTAGTGAAGTGCGCCTTCGCGCAACGCCGCCTCGGTCGCTCAGTCACCGGGGTCTAGCGAAGTGTACTTTACAGCAAAGCCAGAGCGGCGCGCTCCAGCGCTGTAGCAGACGACGCGAAGCGCCTCCCCGAGGTCCGTGTGCGCCTGCGCCGCTTCGCTTCGATGCGCCGCCGCGCCGGACGCACTGGCGCCCCGCGGAGCGCGGCCACGGTGAGCCGTGTTCACCCTAAGAGTGGACGAGCCTGTACATTATACAAATGCATCAATTCGTAAAAGAAATTGTTTTAATATTTTTTTTTAATAGCATAAAGATGACAGCATAATTTGATGCGAAGTGCCTGCAAAACGTGCATCTCGTTGTTAAAGCATTATTGTCCAGGGAGTGCTAAGAGTGTCGGCGTAGTATATAACCTCCATGTGTGTGTGTGTGTGTGTTGTGTATTGTGGGGATGCGCGACTCACACGCGTCCCCTTATGTGTTTTTCCGCATAGCTCCCGTCCTCTGTAATCCGGCTTCGCCGCGTGGCTTTACGGCGGCGGTCGATATGCTTGCCCGGTAGTACGAGAGATGGCGCGAGTGTGGCTCTGCTACCGCCACCTAACGGCGGGGTTACTTAGGCGCAAAAAGGAGAAGGCTCTTCCTCTTTGCCTCGGGATCGGCAAGCGGCGCGGACGTTCTGCGCGTGCGCCGATCCAAGCTTCTGCAAGACCGTCTCGCGAGGCCTACCCCGGAATGGACGAACACGATCGTTCGAACGCGCCACCGTTCGCGCGAACGACCAGACGTTCGTGTCCAGCATGGGGCTAACATATTCACTCGCTATGCAGTCGCGGCCAGTCGGACTTCCGTGATTTGTCGCGCGCCCACCGGCATGTTTTGTGGATAGCAACTCGGCTAGCAAGCATTAGTCTATGAAAGGTGCAATAAATGCCCTTGTGACTGTTTGCAAGAGCACGGGTGAGAACCCCACAATTTATATAAGAGGGGAAGGAGTGGTAGTTGTCGGCGGAGCCTTGCTTGTAAATGGATTGCTGATTGACCCCACACTCCCCGAAATAAATTTCTGGCTACGCCACTGCTATAATGCTTTCGCATTCACACACGCACGCAGTCAAGTGTCTCTGCCGAGTGCAATATACAAACGCTGAAGAGGTGTAGCGCTAAATTGCGTGTTACCTTTCAGAAGAACTTCAGAAGTTTGGCCTAGTTTGTGTTTACTGCATACTTCATAACGAAGAGTCAACTAGAATATCGGCTATTCCCGTTTGCTCCCTATTCCACACCACTGTCTTCCTGTCTCTAAACGTTATAACGTTTTAGTTCCATTGCTCGTGGAACTTTTTCTCCAGCTTTTTCGTTGACGTCAAAGTTTCTGCCCCATATGTTACCACCGGCAGAAAGCAATGACTGTACACTAATGATGGTACCTCGCAAGAATTTTTTATGGCATTCTAAAGAATTCCTGCGTAGTTTCTGCAGTCATTTTGAAAAGCTATGCAATTTCTATAAACGTTGGCAAGGGTAGTCAGTAAACCGCAGCAGCGGGTATTGCGCCTATCGTATAAGGGTTTGAACAGTGGTATAGCTGTCTGCTGCTATTATCGATAAATATCGCAAATCTGTTTATATAGTGTGACTGAACGTCATCATATATTATTGCGATAACAGGTCCTGTGCATTGCACGCACGTACAGTGAAACATTGCTTAAACACAGTGCCACAAAATATCGCTATAACGCTACACTGCCAAACTGAGCCACCAATTGAATGCAAGAGTTCCCCCCTTTTCGGTGATAATTAGAAGTTTCGCCCAAAACACTGTTCCCAAGAGACGCCGCCGTCTTAAAGATAGTTCACCTTCACCGTGACCTTAAGAAAATAGGCGAGCTTAGTTGGCTAGCGCGTTTATACATATTTTTAGTTGGACAGCGGTTCATTGCAACTGAATGTTTAGCCTGTCAACGATTAGAGCTATTACGCTAATACAGTACCTTTAACCGTGCCTTCATGCAGGATTCAGTTTCGCAGCCGCCGTAAATGATTTACGTTTTATCTGCTGGTAATCTTAATAGGCCAGTTTAATACTAGCATTTTTCGTTAAACCGGCTAGAGTGTCATATATAGCTACAAGTGGCGACGTCAATATTCCTGCGACTTTTCGCAGGAAATGACGCAATATTCCTGCGACTTTTCGTCATCTTGAGTGATCATCATCACCCTATTTTATGTCCACTGCTGGACGAAGGCTTCTCCCTGCGATTTCCAATTACCCCTCTCCTGCGCCAACCAGATTCCAGTTAGAACCTGCGAATTTCTTAATTTAATCACCCCACCTAGTCTTCTGCCGTCCTCGACTGCGCTTCCCATCTCTTCGCACCCATTCTAGCTGTAACCCTAATGGTCCACCGGTTACCTAACCTACGCGTTACATGACCTGCCCAGCTTTATTTCTTTCCCTGAATATCAATTAGAATATCGGCTATCCATGTTTGCTCTGAACCACACCGTTCTCTTCCTTGAGTGTGTGCAGCTTATCTTCCCATATATGGCGCCCGAAACGCGGCGCAGTAGATAACTAGCTGTGCCACTCTTGCGCCTGTACTGTGGCACTGTGCCAAGTAGCACATGCGAAGGCGTGCATATTCCACATGCGCCAGGCGCCGGCATCTCATCGACCGCTTTGAGCAGTCCGCGACGACGCTTCGGGCTTTCAGCAGCGGCGCGCTAGAAAATGCCACAAAGGAATGCGTTATACTCTACAGCTTCCATCACTTCACACCCAGTGTCCTTTACGTGGCCTTAAACTCCAGCGCGTGACACGTTTTGTTACGGATCTCGGCAGTGAAATTTACTTCTCGGTATTTATTCAGCGACTAACTTGTTAGGGGTATTCGTTTTTTTTTTTTTTTTTTTGCTATCGAAGGAAGAAATAATTAAGTGTCCCTTGGTCGTATTATATGCGGTATATCGTGGCACCCGACAATAAAGAAAAACAATACCTAGCAGAATAGCGTAGCCCACACAAGCAGACCTACCACGCGAGCTTAAACGTCCAGTAAAAGAAACAAAAAAAAACAGCGAATAGTCACAGAAGCTACTTAGCACCTCGCAGCTTCCCGTAAACCACGAAAAGAAAATGAAAAGCTGTCAAATTTACGGGGGTGTAAAACTCCAGTAAATGACACCTTAGGGCGTGCAGTAGCGTACAAAGAGCACCGATAACAGCGTATTTAGCTGCTAGAAATTCGCACCAATTACGGTGTAAGAAACAGTGAGGGCAACGCGCCCTGAACTCGCTCCACAGGCGCCCTAAGCGATAGGCCAGAAGATATAGCTGTTTTTGGTTTGTTATACAAAGCGAGCCTGTCAGACGGCGGTGGGGGAAGCGCCAAAACAAACGCTCTCGGCTGAGAAGCCCCCGCTGGCAAATTCCAAATTCGTGGCCGCTGCAGGAACACACAAAAATGCAGCCAAGGCCACCGTCGCCAAGTCCCTGCGCTTCCTACACTTCTATGTTTTCCTGCTGGCACCTCGCCCTGGCAGAGCAGCACTACGCAAGGGGCAGCGAACCTCTGGATCAAAACGAACAGACAAAGGCTAGTGCAAGGAACTGGCTGACAACGAGGCTACCGCTGAAGAGCCACAGTACGCGCGATGCCATAAATACTATCGCTGGGAGCGAATTCAATCGAAATGACCTTGGAAGCTTGCGCTGGTGCTTCGAATGACGTTGCAGTGTTTTAGTCCGAAACAGCGGCTTGTACTTAAAGAAAATGTTCAAGAAAAAAAATTGCCCAATTTTGTGAGATCAGACACGTCCCCCCTCCTACAACTAAGCCCAAACGTTAGTCTGTTTCTATTCAAACTTCACACGCAGAATGGTAAAGCAGACGCATGCCATAAAAAAATGAGTATACCTAGAGAAATAAGCGGTAAACATTCATTAGTAGAGGCAGCTATAAGTTAGGCTTCAACTATTCAACTACCAAAATGCATGCCGTAAGAGAAAAACTGTACTGTAACGCCGACGAAGAATTCGAAGTCCTCGTCTCAATAATGGCCGATTTCGAAATAGCAATGCCGGTGAGAAAAACAGGAACCTGTCGCAAGATGTACCTCGTAAATACGTTGCAAAGTAATTCAGGCGCGCGCAATTGCGCAAGGAACGGTAGCACAGACAAGGGGGCGTGGCGACTGGCAGGGATGCCTGCATGCCGCTCTCCCTCAATCTTGTTACCGCTTTATGCCTAACGTCAACGTACAGATCTAATTGTTCCGCAATGTTAGCAGAACTACAGTGCTGAGTGCTGTTGCATACAGGGAAGGAAGCGCGCGCGATTCATGACAAAAGCCCCCAATTGTTGATCTTGAATGCGGATGTCTTGAAAGAACACCTTTATCATAGTAAGAAATTCTGCCGATTTTGCCTGTCCGGAGTCCGAACTTAATCGCACGTGGTTATCATAGCAATGCTACAATTAGAGACCGTTGAATGAAGACCGTTTTTCAAATGCCCGGGCACAAAATGTAACGATCCGAGAAATTGTGTCAGCCGCACACATACATACACGGGATGACATCTATAACACACCATAACATCCTCCCTCAGAACGATCATGAGCGCCGGAAGATGACCGTTGCCGAGGTTCACTTAGTTTATATAATGCAAATGTATGAAAATGCTCTCAGGCACCGGCACAAAATAAATCCTGCAACTACGCGCCCGCATTCGTCCATTCATTGAGCTGTGAAATTGAATGCGGCAATGTTTCATCACGGGAATATCGATTAGATTTGTTTTTTTTTTTTAGGTTTAACGGCAATATCTGGGTCCTACTCCGTTATAAGCGCCCCAAGAAAACGACTTATGTAAATAAGATGTTGCCAAGCAGACAGCGTCGTTATGAAACATCGCAGAGCTGTGAGCAGGTCCATTAACATGTTCGAGAGAACATGATCGATCTTAACTACGTGACGGATCCAGAGGCAGTTTAGTAAAAGCGTAACTCTGTCGCGATGTTTAGAAAACACGTTTTAGAACAAAGCGGGTACCCTCGGATGTACCGGCACGGAATTCCCGATGGTAATGCCAGATGTAGAATGGCGACCTTGTCAAACACTTGAAGGAGACGAGGCGGTGCTGGTAATCGGGCCTTGTAACAAGAGCGGTAAAGAGACCAATATATTTCAGCATTTAAGACATCGTAGGTGCGAAAACTTAATTCGATGGGAACTACCCCTCTATCGAATGACGGTGTTTTCTCTTTTTCTTTTCTTTCGCGCGTGAAATAAACCGACCAGTTTCCTTAGCCAGCGCTCACGGCGTCTGGCCGCGTCAAGTGAAAGAAAAGTCAGAGCACACTCACATCAGGGAAGTGTTATCGGACGATGGTCAAATGCCGCTTATCAGGTCTTGTCTCAAACGTTGAAGCCGGCGCGGCAGTCTGGGAGGTGACCTTGCTGCAAGCAGATGCTTCCGCAACGAAAAGCAGCAGCCGCCGACAAAAGGGTAGCAGCCCAGCAGCGACGATAGCGGCGATCGTGTGCTTTACTTGTTAATGTTTTTCAACAAATGCTTCTCTTTCTTGATCACAGATGGCTCAACAGTATTACCACAATGTTTCTTCAACTTGTATTGGTTTGATTTGTTAGTTAACACAATGCAGTCACTTAATATTTCCATAATAAATAAAATGTCAGTTCTAGTGCTAAAGGACAGCATTTGTATTAATTACTGATTGCGTGTTGCACGGGCGTGCGCCGCGCCTTTTAAATATGGCGGCGCCCAGAGTTTGGATTCGCCCACTTGCTGCATCTGTCATCCGGAATTCTCCGCTTGTTTTTGCGTCATTTTGTTTAAGACAGATTTTAAAATTTTCTGTGCGACTTTCCGCGTGGCAAATTCTTTCTTCTATTGACACTTTTTTTCCCTCTACGTCTCGGTGGAGAGCGCCAGCTCTGACTACGTGCTTATATTTTCAGCGTGTCTCATCGTCCGTTCTGCATTGCACAACGCTTTTATTCAGCGCCATGTGCCACATCTCTGCCGCAGTTGCTTCCTCCAAGCCCTCACGTGGACCATGCGCCAGCTCGAGGTCACTCATTGCCGCGTGTCCCGGAGTCCGGCGAGGCGAAAGCTGACGCGCCGGCGCCGGACGGAGAGACCTGTTGCTCTCTCCGCACGCCCCCTTGCCAAATGCCCCTCCCTCTCCTACCCGGGAACTGCGTGCTTGGTCGTTGATTGCCCATCTCGACTGGGCCGGGCTCATCCAGTCTGTCGTGCGTACAAATAGCGAACCCGTTATCTCGGATCTTTCTTGCGGTAGTGGCGCGTCGCACGACCGTCGACACACGCATCGCGAGTCTGCACGGAGCTCGCCCCCCATCCGGCATACCGGCACAAACGGACCGTAGAACAGAGCGCACGCGACGTGGATACGTCGACCTCCCTGCGATCGCACCAGAAGATGGCAGACCGCAAGCTCAACTTCTCGGCAGGACCTTCAGCCGTACCGCTGGAAGTGAGGACTTTTAACAGCCCTGCATATCTGTGTGTGCAGCAAGCTTCGTTGCTACTGATGACGGCGCATGCGAGTTTGCTGTTGGCTTTTTTTAAAAAGCCCGTCAATCTCTTTGACAGGTACTTCAAGTGGCGCAGAAAGAGATGCTGAATTATAAAGGATGTGGAGCCAGCGTTATGGGTCAGTTGAAGATTGTATTTACTTAAACGTGCGCGGTTTGTTTTCAGTGTATTTAAATGCATCATGTGCTTTCAGTGAAAGTTTTGTCTGTGTACACGTGGTACTTGCAAGTATAACAAGTTCTGTATTGTTTTCAGCTCCGTTGCTGTAGCGTTTCTTTATTTTTTATATTCTTATTTTTAGAACAATTAATTTCCACCATTTTAATATTTCAGATTGACTTCAGCATTTCACGAAATATTAGAGGATCTTCTCTTAGCTTAATTGACAAGCTAAACTGTATTGCTTCATTATATTTGTGCAGTTGTCTTGAGTTTAATGTTGAAATTTATGTGAGCATCGTAGTTATGGAGGTGGCATCATTTTACAGAACTGAGTCACCGGTCAGCTGAGTTTGCAGAAATTGTGGAGACTGCCGAAGCCGACCTAAGAGATCTGATGTAAGACCTTCTGGACTCTTTTTATCTTTTACAAATAGACAGGTGACTGCTAGACTATCTCTAGGAAACTTCCTCTTTACAGTTATCTTCATGTGACGCACCTCATCGTTATCAGTGATAAAAGTGCATTGCCTACACTTTCTGCTTCGCCACGGACATTCTAGTGCTCCTAGCCGTTTGCTGCATCAAGCCTTGTACAGGAAAGCATGGACACAGCAAAAGACATTTCCACGGTCTTTGCTGTTAAACACCGGTCTCCACTACTGCTGCTTGGCTTATTTCTTCATCTGGTTTCACATTACTAAGACAGTCACTTGATTACTTGTTACCATTTAACTTAGGCTTCTCTTAAGACAAGCTTGTTCTGATCACCTTTTCATGATCCTGTTGCATGCCATATTTTCAGCACACTGCGCATTTGTGTGTTTAGCTGACTTTTCTCTTTTTTAAGAACCTCCTCAGTGTGATCAAAAAGATAGCAGTAGCAATTTGATGTTCCTCACAACCACTGGCCATTTGGCATGACGATGTAGCTTTTGCTATAAAGCTATCAATAAAACGTGAAACTGGCACTCAGTTTGTGGCCACGTCAACTTGCCAAACTGCTTGCATTGCTGAAGCTGGTCTAGGTCAAAATTGACAAGCGCAATACAATCCACTGTTACCTCAACTTGTCATCATCATCATTTACTAACCCTTAAAGGTCCCTTTCGGGGCATTACATACGCTCAGGAGGAGGGGGGAAGGCAAAAACAGAAATAGAGAGTATTCATGATAACAAAAGTGGTATGGATGTTAAAGGTAGAAAAAAAAGAAAAGACGTGACACAGGTGTGAGCAAGGTGATAGGTTTGAAAATAGGCTGTTAGTAACTGCTTAAATTTGAAGCCATCGTGCTCATTAACTATTGATTGTCACACTTTGTTCCAATGCTTTATTGTGATGAAAGATTTATGAAATGTGGTGGTAGTTCCATGAAGACGCTGTACACTTAAGCTGTTGAAATGTTGAAAGCTTTAGTGTACAGCATCTTTATTGGATTTTATTTAGAGATGGGCAGGGGAATATCAACATTTCTGAATATGAATAGTAAGTATTGAATATCAAATTGAATAGTCAAACGCAGACAAATATATTTACAGAGGCAAAGCTTATTTCAATATAATAAGGTACTATGTCTATACTGATTACTGCACAAAAAGACAAGTCTATCAGGAACCAAGGATCGGTTGCAAAGATGAGATCATTAATTGTCACTAAAAGACTGCACGAATAGCCTCTCAACAAATGGTTTCAAACATGCCTTATAAGATTAAATGACTACTGTATGACTAGTCTTTTAAAAACATCACATATATACAGTTGTCACAAAGAGATCAGAAGGTGGGAGGGAGGGGGGATGTGTTTACAGACGGACATGTGTAGTAGGGACATGAAAATGGGCCCACTGCAAGGAAAACGTCACTGGTTGTAGCGTAAAAGATAAAATGGCTACAAGACTTGAGTGCCAAAAACACTCGATCACTGTCTACAACCAAAATCATAGGTTGCCATGTAGGCTTCCACCACAAACTGTTAACAGAGCTTGCATTTCCAGATCACGGTCAGGCGCGTACATACTCTGCCCTTGTTTGAGTGTGCTTGACCATGATCTGCTATGCATAACCAACTTGTCCAAAAGTCAGTGCTCTTGCATTGCCCCATTTTGTTTCTGTATTGTTTCAAAAACTTTTATTGTTTCACATCTGATAATTTACAACACTTTGTTTAGTTTACGGAGAACACTAGCCAAACTTTAATGGACAGTTCTGATGGTTTAGAGATATTTGGTCAATTTTGGACATTTGAATATACCAAATAGTTACTTTTCGGATATAAATTGAATATTACTAACTAATCGTATTCAAAACTCTGAATGTTTGCCCATTCCACCTAATATTTATGAAAAAGATCCAGCGATTGTGGCCTTTGCCCTCAAATTTGGCATTTTGAAGTAGCCATTGGCATCCTTAAAGGGAGACATGATGGTTTATTGCAACAGAAGAATGTCAGCTACATGGTACCACTACTGTAGCCACATCCTTGGGTATTCTTGAGCGTCTCTAGAACAGTGCGAAAGAACAGGACAAGCACAAAAGTTACAGAAGACGGCACTGACTATGAAAAAAAATTTTTACCCACTTTATATCGTTTTCTTTAAAAAAACATGTCAAATTGATCAGCACTGCCCTGTGCCACCTTCCTGTCCATGCCATTCTTTCACGCTTTTCAAGAAATGATCCAGTACCAACTTACCCGACCTTCAGTGCTTCTGCAGTTTATCACTGAACACTTTAGGTGACATGTGCCTGATGTTGAGCTGCAGAAATAAAGATGTGTATGAATGTAAGTATCTATATGAAACACGGTCATGCTCTATGCAGGGGCATTCCTTCAAACTACAAAGTAATCTTCATGCAAGGTGGAGGCACTGGCCAGTTCAGTGCCATCCCACTCAACCTGTGTCCACGAGGCAAAGAGCAAAAGGCTGACTATGTCGTCACAGGCACTTGGTCAGCCAAAGCAGCCAAGGAGGCTGAAGCTCATATCCAGGTCAACAAAGTCCTTCCAAAGGTTGACAAACACGTTGGTGAGTAGAATAAAAATGTCACTGAAGTTCATTTTAATTTATGAATTGTTTTTATTGCCTTTAGAAACAAGTGTGGAAGCTTCAGCCAGTTGGTTACTCATGGCAAAAGGAAAACAGCACAGAAGATGGGGACACAGAAAGAAAGACATGCAGCGCTTAATTCCAACAATGTTTATTGGTGATGCAAAAATTATATATAGAGGCGTCCACAGAAAGAAAAGGAAACAGAGTCAAAAGCATTTCATGACCCATGAGGAAGGAAATACCACTTCAAAGGCCACGTGTTAACAATGCACAAGGTACATGAAAACACTTCAGAACTGATTCAGGTACGTAATCTCAGAAAATGGCAATGCAAAATGAGAAACTAACTGACACATGAAATTGTAGAAGCCGACTACATTAAGAAGCTTGACAGTGTGTGTGTTAGTTTTTGGTCATCAGGTGAGATAACATATCTGAATCAATTCTAAAGTGTTTGCATGTGCCTTGTGAATTTTTAACCTGTGGCTTCGAAGTGGTATTTCTTTCCTCTTGTTTGATAAGACACTTTTGATTGTTTCCTTTTCATTAGCACATATATATATGGTCTCGGCATCACCAATAAACATTGTTGGGAAGTCTGTGCCATGTGTGTCTTTATTTCCATGCCCTTGTCTTGAGCGCTGTCCTCATTACGCTTGTTCAGAAAGGTGGAAGGTAACCTCGTTGTCAGGCCATTTATGCCTATTTATATTTTTCTTGTGCACCTCATCACTGACTTTACAGGGTCTAATGGTAAAGTTGTTTTTGCAACATGGGTCGGAACACATTCTTGGCTA
This sequence comes from Dermacentor andersoni, assembly GCF_023375885.2. Taxonomy (NCBI): domain Eukaryota; kingdom Metazoa; phylum Arthropoda; class Arachnida; order Ixodida; family Ixodidae; genus Dermacentor; species Dermacentor andersoni. Next base: position 100,556,404 of record NC_092818.1, on the reverse strand, counting down.
ATTGAGTGCAAGATGGCGCATTCAACAGGCCGATTCAAAATGAGATGCTTGGAATTTAGCTGTGAGAGATGGCTTAGCACTAATAAACAGTGTGTGAACACGAAAAGCCTGAGGCTGGAGTCCTGTGAAAGCTTTGTCTTTTGATAATCTACTTGTAATTCAGAACTATACATACACTAGAGAGTGCAATAGAGTGTGCAGCGGTGGCGTAGAGGTAGAACATCCGCCTCGCGTGCAAGAGGACCGTGGTTCGAATCCCAGTGCTGCGCAATTTTCCACCAGATTAAAAGAAATAAATCTGCGTGTTGATAAAATTGCATAAACAGGCCTGGAGTGTGGCCTGATCCCGGTGACCAGAACTGGTAACGCACTCCCTCACCAGAGCAGGATTGGCCACTCTGGTGCAGTACTTGGCCACTACCTCCTATATGAACACAACAATCAAACACCGGCCCTCAGTCCCCAGCAGCTGCGAAGCAACTGACCACTGCAGCGATCAGACCTGCGACGCAGCAGAGGGTGTTAAGAATCCCTGGTTCCGGACAGGCCGCCATTGGAATCTGAACCTGGCAACGTTTAACGCTAGAATGCTATCTCGTGAGGCAAGTCTAACAGTGCTATTGGAGGAATTAGAGGGCAGTAAATGGGATATAATAGGGCTCAGTGAAGTTAGGAGGACAAAAGAAGCATATACAGTGCTGAAAAGCGGGCATGTCCTGTGCTACCGGGGCTTAGCGGAGAGACGAGAGCTAGGAGTCGGATTCCTGATTAATAAGGATATAGCTGGTAACATACAGGAACTCTATAGCATTAACGAGAGGGTGACAGGTCTTGTGAAACTTAACAAGAGGTACAAATTCAAGGTCGTACAGGTCTAGGCCCCTACATCCAGTCATGATGACCAGGAAGTCGAAAGCTTCTATGAAGACGTGGAATCGGCGATGGGTAAAGTAAAAAAAAAATACACTATACTGATGGGCGACTTCAATGCCAGAGTAGGCAAGAAGCAGGATGGAGAAAAGTCAGTGGGGGAATATGGCATAGGCTCTAGGAATAGCAGGGGAGAGTTATTAGTAGAGTTTGCAGAACAGAATAATATGCGGATAATAAATACCTTCTTCCGCAAGCGGGATAGCCGAAAGTGGACGTGGAGGAGCCCGAATGGCGAGACTAGAAATGAAATAGACTTCATACTCTGCGCTATCCCTGGCATCATAGAAGATGTGGATGTGCTCGGCAAGGTGCGCTGCAGTGACCATAGGATGGTAAGAACTCGAATTAGCCTAGAGTTGAGGAGGGAACGGAAGAAACTGGTACATAAGAAGCCGATCAATGAGTTAGCGGTATGCGGGAAAATAGAGGAATTCCGGATCAAGCTACAGAACAGGTATTCGGCCTTAAGGCAGGAAGAGGACCGTAGTGTTGAAGATATGAACGACAATCTTATGGGCATCATTGAGGAATGTGCAATAGAAATTGGTGGTAACTCCGTTAGACAGGATGCCAGTAAGCTATCGCAGGAGACGAAAGATCTGATCAAAAAACGCCAATGTATGAAAGCCTCTAACCCTACAGCTAAGAATAGAACTGGCAGAACTATCCAAGTTAATCAACAAGCGTAAGACAGCTGACATAAGGAAGTGTAATAAGGATAGAATTGAACATGCTCTCAAGAACGGAGAAAGCCTAAAAGCAGTGAAGAAGAAACTAGGAATAGGCAAGAATCAGATGTATGCGTTAAGAGACAAAGCCGGCAATATAATTACTAATATGGATGAGATCATTCAAGTGGCTGAGGAGTTCTATAAAGATTTATACAGTACCAGTGGCACCCACGACGATAATGGAAGAGAGAATAGTCTAGAGGAATCTGAAATACCACAAGTAATGCCGGAAGAAGTAAAGAAGGCCTTAGGAGCTATACAAAGGGGGAAGGCCGCTGGGGAGGATCAGGTAACAGCAGATTTGTTGAAGGATGGTGGGCAGATTGTTCTAGAAAAACAGGCCACCCTGTATATGCAATGCCTCATGACTTCGAGCGTACCGGAATCTTGGAAGAACGCTAACATAATCCTAATCCATAAGAAAGGGGACACCAAAGACTTGAAAAATTATAGCCCGATCAGCTTACTGTTTGTTGCCTACAAAATATTTACTAAGGTAATTGCAAATAGAATCAGGAACACCTTAGACTTCTGTCAACCAAAGGACCAGGCTGGATTCCGTAAAGGCTTCTCAGCAATAGACCATATTCACTCTATCAATCAGGTGATAGAGAAATGTGCAGAATATAACCGACCCTTATATATAGCTTTCGTTGATTACGAGAAAGTGTTTGATTCAGTCGAAACCTCAGCAGTCATGGAGGCATTACGGAATCAGGGTGTAGATGAGCCGTATGTAAAAATACTGAAAGATGTCTATAGCAGTTCCACAGCCACTGTAGTCCTCCATAAAGAAAGCAACAAAATCCCAATAAAGAAAGGCGTCAGGCAGGGAGATACGATCTCTCTGATGCTATTCACAGCGTGTTTACAGGAGGTATTCAGAGACCTCGATTGGGAAGAATTGGGGATAAGAGTTAATAGAGAATACCTTAGTAACTTGCGATTCGCTGATGATATTGCCTTGCTTAGTAACTCAGGGGACCAACTGCAATGCATGCTCACTGACCTGGAGAGGCAAAGCAGAAGGGTGGGTCTAAAAATAAATCTGCACAAAACTAAAGTAATGTTTAACAGTCTCGGAAGAGAACAGCAGTTTACGATAGGTAGCGAGGCATTGGAAGTGGTAAGGGAACACATCTACTTAGGACAGGTAGTGACTGCGGATCCACATCATGAGACTGAAATAATCAGAAGAATACAAATGGGCTAGGGTGCGTTTGGCAGGCACTCTCAGATCATGAACAGCAGGTTGTCATTATCCCTCAAGAGAAAAGTATGGAACAGCTGTGTCTTACCAGTGCTCACGTATGGGGCAGAAACCTGGAGGCTTAAGAAAAGGGTTCTACTTAAGTTGACGACGACACAAGCTATAGAAAGAAGAATGATAGGTGTAACGTTAAGGGATAAGAAAAGAGCAGATTGGATGAGGGAACAAACGCAAGTTAATGGCATCATAGTTGAAATCAAGAAAAAGAAATGGGCATGGGCAGGACATGTAATGAGTAGGGAAGATAACCGATGGTCATTAAGGGTTACGGACTGGATTCCAAGGGAAGGGAAGCGTAGCAGGGGGCGGCAGAAAGTTAGGTGGGCGGATGAAATTAAGAAGTTTGCAGGGACAACATGGCCCTAATTAGTACATGACCGGGGTAGTTGGAGAAGTATAGGAGAGGCCTTTGTCCTGCAGTGTGCGTAACCAGACTGATGATGGTGATGATGATGATGATACATACACTTCCTCTCAGCCATGGAGCTATAAAATTTTGGCTTAGGTTGACCAGTGTAATTCTGGAGGAGGAGGTCATGTCATGGAGGTCATGATACCGGACATGTGAAATTTGTGTACCAGGGTTGCCTGGCATAAAATGACATGTGACAACAACAGCCTGCCCCCTCCCTCATTCAAGTGTGTTCCTTCACCCGAAAAATATTCCTGGCTACGCAACTGCTTGACTTAACATTTATATTTCAGCTGGCAGTCATCAACTGTGTGCTGGAACATACTTAAAGTGAACTGGAGTGATGACATCCAGCTTGCTATAGAAAAATAAGTATTTAATTACACCCCTTCTCCTCCCTTTTGTTGTCCTTGTGCAGGGGGCATGCACACGTGTGTTGAGACGTGATTTCTTGCTTTGTGCAGGCATTCCGCCACAGAGTGAGTGGAAATGCAGCCCAGATGCAGCCTACCTCTACTACTGTGACAACGAGACCATTCATGGTGGGTATGCATCTTACACTGGAGTGGAGAATAGGAGTGCTTATTCTTTCTTTCAAACTTCATAGACACTTTGCTTTGTTTTTTTTTTTTTTTTGCACTGTGAGCCTGGCTGCACAAAGACGTATTGTGTAATGCATAAATATGGGGCATTTAATGCAGTTTAAGCACATTAACAGTGAAAACGACACATGAACATGGCTGACCTTTCTTTTCTTGTCAGCAGCTGTATCAGTCTCTATTTGGTTACTTTGTAAGTACTAGTCTCCTGGCTGCGTTATGGTTATGCCTGCAGTTTTAGAACATTCTTGTTTCTTCTGTAGCTGGTGAAATACAGAGCTGTTTGTGTATTTGGCGATTCTGTATAACCTGCACTATGTGTGCACACATCCAAACAGTGACTGCAATAAGGATTCTAGAAACATCAAATGAAGTAACCAACTAAACTTAAGGAAAGTTTTAAGCAAGAAATCGTTATAAAGTAGCATTAACTGTAATTTGCTAGAGCTCTCATAGTCTGTCTGTGCAAACATAATGCTCATCTGTTTGACCTCCTCGTCTTTCCTCTCCTTGCTTTCTCTCTCTCTCTCTCTCCACAGGGTGGAAGATTATAACCTTTAACAAAAGGAAATATTGCCGTCCACCTAACTGTCGTAAAACATGTAGGGAACCAACCGCCTCCCTAAAATTCAAACTTCGTAATTGTTCTCGCTGAATTTCAGCAATCTTGTACAGCCTTGCCAATTTCACAGTATCTCTGCCTTATCAAGAACCAAGCTATGACTGCTTGTGTGGTGGTAAGGTGCATTGATGTAGTGGTCAAACCAGAAATCAAACCCTTATCTTCAGCCACTTATCAGTAAGCAAGTGAAACTCAAAATCCTCCTGCACTGGTTGTGTTGGTTGTTGAATCTGCATCCCCTTGATGACAAGACTGCTGCTGTGCCAAAAAGGCACTGTACACTGACAAGAGTGCATGTTCATAAGAACTACTGATGCCTGCAAAGCCTGTGACTTATGCTGAAGAATGGAGGACTTTGTGCTGACAAAGGAAAAAAGTGACCCTATTCTCGTGAGACTCCTTTACATTAAGGTTTTGACTGCCAGGGGTCTTTGTTTTTTTATTTTGTTTTCTTTTTTCTCTCTTGACTGCTCCCCCGCTTTGCAGGGCTTCTTGCAGATATTGGTTGAGCGCACATTTCATGCTACATAGGATCTGGTCTTTTGTTGTTGCATTTTCCCATTTTAGTATTTGTGAGCATTTAACAAATTCCTTTGTCTAGACAGACAATATTCCAGACAGATGGAGTTGCCACACTGGCTATGGCCAAGGCTGTTCTTCCTACCCTCTGTAAAGGCCAGGTTTATTCTTTTTTTTTCCCCATGTTGGTTCAGCAAGCAGTTTATGCTACAGAAACTGGTTCTCCAGCACTGTTTTTTTCTACTTGAGAATTCATCAATAGTTCATGAATCTCTGTGTCAAAATGCCATCGTGGAGGATATAAATCTTATTCCTTCCTCCAGGCTTGCCACACTGGTGCACCATGGCTTCACCATGCAGGTTCACCAAGCAGCAAGACAGAGCATTGAGATATTTACCATATTTATCTGATTATGAGGCAAAGGTGCGGTTGGGGGACCAAAGAGAAAGATCTGAAACATTTACTGACAAGTGTTTGCCTACAAGCAACATACCAAAAAAAATTTTCTTGCCAAGTTTAAATATTGAGTATCAAGTTTCTGGCTAAATGTCCTTGACCAACACTGAATTGCAGGCAGAAAGCATCATTTGTTAGTTTGGAGAAGAAACACGGGATGAAGAAAAAGTTTGGCATGCGACTTGCTTCATTTTCAAAGCGCTGTCCGAGGAGACAGAACAATGTCAAATATCTGGCCGCAGTGGTGTCACACACGTGATGTAAAGCAAATGAAATGTGCACCTATGGTTCCCATATGATGAGAGCTGCCTGTACAAATTCCAAATGAAGCCTTAGGTGGCTTGGGGTGAAGCGCACTTGCAGTTTCCTGCCTGGGGTTCTCCCCCTATTGCTGAAAAAAATTTCTCCAAAATATATTTGCTTATTCTTGGTGTGTTTTGCACATTTAGATAGAAAATAAACATTTTCTTCTGGCCATTTATATATCTCGTTCTTAAAGGGGCCCTGAACCACCCCTTGGGCTTGGTGAAATAACATAGTCCGCAGGTAGCATACGCTGCTGCAAACATCTCAGCCAAGTTTTGCTGTTGTATGCGGTGTGTGAAGCTTGCAAGCGGATCGCAAAATCGTGTTTCTCTCAAATGCTCTTTAACAGAAAACCCTGTCCTCACTTTCTTCTAACGCACTATTTCATCATCGGATGCACCATTTCGTCATTCCCTTGGAAGGCTGCTATTGGCTGATAGCTGACATCAAGCTGCGGTTGGCTACATGGCGTAGATACCGCGACTGCCATGAGGTGCCGCCATGAGTTCACTGGCTAAGTGTACTGCGGGTCGCTGAGGACAACCGCGTTTGGCTTATGTTTAGCACGTTGTAGGCACTAAAGGCACAAGACATGACACAGTGCAGGCCGTGTTTAATAGCCAATAACTCCGCTTCTGCTCAACGCATTGAAGTACTTTTTGCGGCAAAGTATTTCTGAAATAGCCTATTTTCACTTCAAATGCCTTTCTCCATTTCGATAAAAAGTGGTTCAGTGCCCCTTTAAAGGTTAAGTATGCACACTAATATAAGGCAATATACAGTAGCCTATAGATTATTCAGGTGCGGTGGAGATTGCTTGAAAATATTGAATACTGCCACACCCAAAAGACAAAATGGTGACCATGAAATAGGGGGGGGGGGGGGGGGAAGTGGGCTTGTACATAAGGAGGTGGTGAGAGGGTGGGGTTTCCCAGGAGATAACGAAACTGGATTGGTGAGAACTTCCCCTTGAGATGTGGCTTTATGGCAGTGCATGCTGCAATGCCGTGAAGCCACACTATACGGCAAAATTCGCACCGCGTTTTTACTGTAGAATTTTTCAAATTCTCGGTGCAGACTATACGTGCAAAAATAAGGTAATGCTTCATCTCCCAAAATTAGTTGGTACAATTTGTGCTGCCATTTAAAATCTGCATTGCCGGAAATGTAGTGCTGCTGCTGCTGCCATATTAAAACTGTGACTGAATATATCAATCAGCCTTGCATACAAGGCAGGGGATGACTTTGAGGCTAAGGATTCTGTTAAAAACCACTTTATGTTCGGATAAATGCAACACTCTACCTGCAGTCAGAAATTTAACAAGCTTTGTGTGCTTAGATGACCTCTCCAAAATGGCACAACAGGTGCACAGTGTTCCTTTTTGCACAAGTTGCTTCTGGAGAGAAGGAAGCAGGTGCACTGAAAACACAACACAAGCATACTCTGAAGTGGCAGTGGAAGGGTTAATGCACATAGCATTCAGTCCTTTTAAAAATGAACGCTAAAGTGATTGCGTAAATGTTTATTCATTTCGGATATTGGATACATGCAGAACTGTACGAGAGTGGTTTAATCATATTCTTGCTGTCAGCTTTCGTGAAAATCCAGGATGCAGTAATCAACATGACAACCTACTGCACAATGTTACACCTTCAGTTTTATGTTATGAGACATGACAGTGTTGTTACTTTTGCCACGTACACGGAGATGCTGTCTTCATTGCCTAACCATGACACCTAAACAAAAAAATTTATTTTTTACATTTGTAATATATCCCAGCCAGTAATAACCAACATAAAAAGCAATTATGTCCCTGAGCTGTCTTCAAGTCTGATGAGGCTATGGTTCACCAGTGAAAAAGGAGCTGGTGCATTGGGTGCCAAAGACATGTGACTATTGAGCATACATTGTTTTCTGTCAGTTTCTCAGCATGCAGATTCCGGTGTGGTCACATTTAAAGGATTTTTCTTTTTAGTCTGTGCCACAAGTTATTCCGGCGTTCTGGTCGGCTGTCAGTCCCATTGGAGGAAAAAAATACATAAAAATAAAAGGAAGTTGCAGGTTACTGAGACTTTTTTCTCTCCATACATCAACAGGCGTCGAGTTCAACTTTGTCCCCGAGAGTGGATCTGTGCCCTTGGTGTGCGACATGTCTTCCAACATCTTAACAAAACCTGTTGACGTGTCAAAGGTGTGTATGGCTTTAACGTGATGCGATGCCTGCCTAGAACGAATTTCTAAGATTTCAGCTTGTTAAACCTGCAGCTGGTATGTTCAGTCGACTTATTTACATTGCCAGCTGCCATGAATGTAATGCTGAAATTAGCAGAGAAACGCTTCTTTAGCTTGAATACTGGGAGAGAGGGCATATGATTCCAGCATGTGCCACCTTGCAATTATTTAACTTAAAAGTGATGATAGATCTTCCTGGAATGGAGTAGAGAGGGCAAATAGAAGGCTGTGTGAAATGTATCCAGTAAAATGGCTTAGCTGATGAACAGGTGAATGCATAATGCTGCAAATTCCTGAACAAACAAGCAAACTCAAGTTATCGGTGTTTTTTGTCGCTAATCAGTAATGAAATTTAATTATTTCTGTGGAAGAATAAATGTACAATTAAAGGGCTTTTTTTAGTAGCTTGCATCATTAAAGGGAAACTAAAGAAAAGAAATTATTTCTTCTATATTAGTAAACTACCCTGCTACAATATCAAAAACGCAACTCTTACTGTGAGAGGAAGCTTTGCAAGCCAGAAGAGGTGCAGAAAGGAAACAGAAGTGGCAACGCCGCCTTGAATTTCCCAGGCTAGTTCACCGTGGCATCTTAGATATTGACGGTGTCTGCTAGGGCCTAGTTAATTCTTTATCAGTATATTGACTGCATTGTGTTCTGAAGGAGCCAAACAGTGAATATGGCAAGTTTCGTAAACTTTTACTTAGCCGATGAGGCCCAAATTAAAAAAAAAAATGCTTTGAAGTCCGTGACGTCACACTGACGTACTGGTGTTGGCGGTTTCGACACAACATTCTATAAAGGAAACTTTTACCTTCTAGTAATCAACCTATTACAGAGAAATTAAGAACAATAGTTTTCAAAGAATAAATTATCGGGCTAAACTGATTTACTGTATTTCTTTAGTGTCCCTTTAACATGTAATACTACTGACAAAATGGCATTGAGGGGAATGCAAGGCCATTCCGCTACCTTGTGTTACTACACATGCGGCGGTAAATGCTTTGGTTCTGAAGCGGTTAATATACATTTGCCATCTCTGTTCCTGAAGTGCACAGAGACAAACTTGAACAGAACAAAAATAAGCGAAACTCGGTGTTGTAACGTAACCCATGCCCTTGAGCTTGCGGAAATTATGGGTGTGACGGTGCATTTACTAGGACTACATTTCATAGAACTGGGCCTACTTTGAGTGTACGTTTGCTTCAGTTTTGACTGAATGTCTGGATGGTTTGCCTCTTAGTATGGCATCATCTTTGCTGGCGCCCAAAAAAACCTTGGCATGGCTGGCGTCACAGTTGTCATTATCCGAGAAGACCTGATCACCCCACCATCGGCCCACTGCCCGAGTGTGCTCAGTTACAAGATCAATGCTGAGAACAAGTCGTTATACAACACACCTCCCACATATGCGTGAGTATAAGCGCCTTGCTCTACATGTAATAACATAATAGCTCAAATCGAGCAGCACATTGAGACATTCTCTTACAAGTTTTAAGCGTTTTGTGGAGCTTGTAGGCTAAATGAAAGACAGTAATATCGCATCTCATACAATTAAGGTGACCACATTTCTATACACTAACTATAGTTTTCTTTCTTTCCTCTTTTGCTACTATGTGTAAGGTTGACATAATTTGAATCATTGGCAAATGAATACGTGGCACTGCAAAATGGCATATTCATGTTATATTAGTCCTAAATTAATTAAACTCTACGATTTTACATGTTATTACTCTAAAGAACTGTTCAAGCTTTCCGCATGTGTTTCATTTGTTTAATTTGCACACACTAGGAATGATACATCTGACTGATTGCCTTGAAGTACTCTAGAGTGCTCTGGCAGCATGCTTTACATTCAGCTGTTTCATTCAAAGTGCCATTCTCTAGCTCAGAATGGTCAGAGGCACTCTCGCCTTTGAGTTGGGAGTGCAACCTAGATCCAACAGAACTCCAGTCAAGTGATCCCACTGATTGCTCTGTGAGCATCTGAACATTCGGCTTGAGCAGGTTTTCTGTGGCTGGTCTCAAGAAGGCTTTGCGTCACTGCAAACAGAGTCGAAGCACAGTAGGAACCAGACAATGTGCCATTAGTGTTCATTAATTCAGATTCTTGATCCAGCGTCAGTACTTGGTGTTGTTGTTTCTCATAAAAAGTACTCCTGGAGCAAGCTTGTGGTTTGGAATTCAGGTTAGCAGTTTGGCAAGTGTATTGAAAGAGCTGCATTTATAGATACATGAACAAATATTATACTTTTAGCATTCCTATTGCACCTTTGTGCTTTGATAACATGATGAATAAATTACAGTTTATTAGCATAGCATAGCAGTATCGGCTATTAGATTGAATTTTGCGTACAGAGCTTCTTTTGCCATCTGGTGGCTGTTTGTAGGGCCATGGACCGATAGGGAGTAATACATTTTTCAGAATAAGCAAGCATAAGTCACTGCCTCGCATTACAGATGAAACTGTAATTTTTAAAAATGTGTTCTGTGATGATATGAGTGAGTGTAGGAGTTTGAGCATGACAAAAGTTGCTTTTGATTGCTGAGCAGCATCTACATCCTGGGCCTGGTCCTCAAGTGGGTCAAGCAGAATGGCGGTGTAGGAGGCATGGCAAAGCGATCAGCAGAGAAGTCCAGGCTCATTTACGAACTTTTTGACCAGTCTAATGGCTTTTATGTGTAAGTCTTGTATTTCAAGGAAATCTTTACTTTCTCTTTCGCGACGTCTCCTTGCAACCTCAGAGCCACAACAAAAAATGCAGATGGCATGTACTCGGCTGTGTTTTAATGCTTTGCAAAGCCACCAGAAAGGAGATGGCACTTGTCATTGACTCACTCGAGCAGTTTGCTCGAGTGAGTCAATGCTACATTTGTACTACATTCGTGTATTCACTAGTAAAATTCCTTTCACATGCTACACTTTTGACTTTTGCTACAAAGCACTACATTATCACATGTGCATGTTGGTTCAAATGCAGCTTCAGTTGTTACTGCAAATAGGCTACACTATCTCAGCTGGTTCTGACCTGTCTCGCGGTCTTTTGCCGAGCACCATTACTAAGCAAACTTAAATTCCTGAAAGAATATGAATGCGTGCACACATTTCTCTCATACACACCTCTACATGAATAACACATTGGGTAGGATGACACAGTGTGGTATACTTTGACCATGTCATGATCCATAGTACCTCCATGTGGTGCCGCATGCTTCTGTGACAGCGATCATACTGAAGGCCATAAAGCACTGGGCAGATTTGCATGTTACAGAAGATGAAATAATTTTGATAGCATTGTGCGAGTCTTCGTAATGCAAGCACAGCCAGGTAAACAGTGCCAGACTTGACATTTTACTATCACGGCAGCCCACAACAGTTATGACTTGGTACGGATACTCATATCTCTAGTGCATCTGTGGTAATTAACAGTTATTGAACAAAAGATGTCTCAAGCTAGCGCCCGAGACATTCCTTGCTCAACCACTGTTGATTACATTGTCTCCATCTTCCTGTTAACCTCTGTCCTGTTTAGTGTGTCATTATGGCACAAGTACTTTACAAGACTTTGTTACAGGCTGCCTGTCTTGCAGCCACTAAAGTATTGTCTTGGGCTGAATCCAAGAGGTGCTTGACAGTGCTTGTTCCCATTTATGCTACAGGTGCAACGTGGATCGTGCACATCGAAGCCGTGTTAACATTCCATTTCGTATCGGAGGAGCACAAGGCGACGATGAGCTTGAAAAACTTTTCCTCAAAGAAGCCGCCAAAAGAAACATGATTCAACTGAAGGGACACAGGTAAGGTTGTGCTAGGGCATTTTTGTGCGTGCCTTCTCACGTCTGCATCTAGTGTTCCTCAACTTAAGTGCAGGAGCCTGTTGGGTATTTGTGCTCCATATGGGCACATCGAGGTCTGCTACTATGCCGACACTGCATGTGCAAGCACACAGCACACTTGTCAGCTGCAAGTCCTTGTTGTTCTACTCGAATGACAGGTTACATAGCAGTAGTTGTAAAGTTGTAAAACCCTCTGAATTCTTGCACTTGAATGCATCTGTCTGGCTACCCATATTTAGGACCACAGCAAAAAAATTCCAAAATACAGTCAACAATCAACTTTTTTTATATTCCCAATAGTTTGGACGTCTTCGCAGCACCACCGTGTACTCCATACTAGAGCCAATGTACAAGGACATCTGAAATTTTGGACGCAGAAACCTTTCACTACCTGATTTATCTTACGTTTTGCCATGACCACAGGTCTGGATTGGCATTAATTGAAGCCATCCGCCACCACTATTTCGTTATCTCGCAGCCTCAAACCAGCACACTCGCACGTCGACTCCACTGGCAGCCATAGCCGCCATGGCGATTTCTGTTTGGCCACATGCTGTTCGATGCCGTGCTTTTCATTGAAAGGATTCGCCGCTTTCGCCTGTTGCACTGACTACCTTCATCATCTTTGTGGATGACTTTGAAGCCATCAGCAGACACAGAAAGCACTACCCTAGGTCGACGACAAAGAAGAAAGCTGCCATCATCGAGCAAATTGAAAGAAGCCAGTCTCAAGCCTATGTGAGCAAGTTCGGCATATTCAAGCAGACGATTCCAAATTTCCTAAAAAATCTTGGAAGTGGCAAAAGTTACAATGTCGATCTCAGTCTTCTCTTGGCATGCTTTCGGACTTGCGGAAGGCAGTGACAAGACACACTTCGCAACTGTTTTGCCATGCGGGCTTCACACTGGATACTGAGACGGCGATCCCATCGGATGATAATGGCAAGGTGCCTGACAGTCCCCTTCCATGGACTTTGTGATCGACCTGCGTGCCGCCGGTGTTGTGATTTCCACTGAGATAACATTTAAATGTTTCACTGACAACGAGCTCAACGTCTATGCAGTATTCACAGACGATAAAATTGTCCATCAAGTGATCGTCAAGGTCAAGGATTCGGACAACTGCAAAACTGAAGAGCCAGTGCCTGTGCTGCTGACTAGCTTTCAGTTGCCACGAGCACTGATGACATTGCCATCAGTGTACAGTAGTGACCCTAGCCAAATGCAAGCAAGCATTATCACATGCAAGTGGAGCGCAGAAGCAAATCAATGCAAGCAAGCATTATCACATGCAAGTGGAGCGCAGTACAGAAGCAAATCAATAAATTTTTCAAACCACCAGGACAGTAAAAAGCAGCGTTCTTGAAGACCCCAGTTGGAAGATAGCCCCGGCTTTTTTCAGAGCCATCTCAATGATGCATTGGCAGAGTGTCTGCTACTCTGTCATTGACTCTCTCCATCTGAGAAATACCTATAAAATTGTACATTTTCTGCATGTAGTTATTTCTTCAGACATTTTCACGGTCCCTAAGGAGTCCCAAAAATTTGATGTTGACTGTAAAGGTATCAATTTGTTCAAGGAGTGATCGCAGTTTTTCTACATATTTTTAGGGAAGTTGCCCAAGATGTCATACGCGACATAGTGTTGCTTTGATCACAACTTGCACATCTGCATTGGAGACAAGCTACAAATGATGGGCTCGGATTAGTGTGGCAATTATCACCATGCTAGTATAGCAGCTTTGCCAACACCAATCATACGTAAACTCGTAGAAAACATGGATTTGTAAAAGCAGCATTTCCCTTGTTGGCAGTTCCTGGAAGAAGCTCACTTAATTTGAAAGATACTAGTTCTCCAATACATGTCTGGCCTGTCTAGCAATATTTAATCTGCTACATCGGGTTGTTGTCCAGTTCCCCGTAATGGGTGAATGCAATTACTGATGCAAAAGCATCAAATGGCTTATTGAGCGAAAAAGCAGGCGTCAGGCATCTGTGGCAGTGAAACAGCATCTAAATTCCCGTTGGCTGCAGCATCACGGCACGAGCATGCCTCAACAAAGCAGAGCGGGCGAAAGGAAACACCTGCTGCTGCGCGCCGTGCGAAGGGGCATCACCACAACGCCAAATCACCCTTGTTCTTGAAAGCCTGTGTTATCCGCACGTTCCTTGTCCACGCAAGCTCTCGTCTGCATTCTAACATGCTCGATTGCCCGCGAGGAGTTCATAACTCGAGAACCGCTCAGCAGCGTTCAATTGGACAGTAATGCTTTCGCATTCACAACTCATGGGAAGTGCTTAGGTGTCCTCAGATTTTTTTAGGAAAAAGCGGGCAATCGAATATAGGCAGTCTTAACTGTGGGGCAATGCTACTGTTGCAGAAACTAGTTCAGAGCTGAAGTCCGCTGTTTCCCCCATTTTTTTTTTTTTTTTCCTGCACTATTTTGTCAGGAAGGCCACAGCAGGTGACGGTGCTGCAATGGTTCTTCTGCTCAGGTTTCCAAACTAAGCTTGTTTATTGATTTCTGTGCAGTTATGTCATGTATTGCTTGTATAACTGCTTTGTACGCATTATGCACGCTGGGCTTAGAGGCTTGTTTTAAAGCAGACTTCTTTGCCTACTTTCTCGGGTTTGACGTGGCTGCTGTCTGCTGGGTCGATTAGTATCTTGAAGGATGCGTTTGATATATATATGTGAAGGTTATACGTGCACTGAGTGCTATAACCAGTGAACGGGCTTATATAACTCTTGTACACTGACTGACAATAGTAGTGCAGTAAACACACCTGTTCTGCTTAAGAAAAAAAATAATTTCTGCATAAAACTTGAAAAAGTAATGTAACAGATGTCTCTTGAGCACACTGACCTCTTATTGGAATGACTCATTATATTCAATAGATTCTTTGACTCACCTTATTTCCATTGGTTTATCGATTCAGTATGTGCCTACTTTTAGCCAATCCTCCAGAATGGGTATGTGCCAGTGTGACACAAATACAGATTCCTTAAGCATAGCAAGACATGTATCATACTTCTCTGTGCACACTTGACATCAATGCACAGACATCTCACACTGTGCATCTGCCTGATTAGCTTTTTTCATTTTGGCATTGCATGTGATCAGCGTAGTACATAAACATAAACATTGCATGAGGTTGCACGCTGCACAGGATGAAAGTAAACACACTTGTATGCACTGCCATTAGTTGTATAGGATTTAATTACGTATAACCGCTTCACATATGTTCCAACATGTATGTCCGATATGCATAAATTCTTTTTATTTGTGTACGCTAGCTTCTTTGTTGTATCTGCCCTATGTGCTAATGCTTGAAGAACTTAAAAAATGTCCTAATTGTGTTCACCAGCATCGTTGAGTGGCTATGCCTTTTGATGTTGAAGTCTGCAGGAAACACCTGAAATTGCAGGAGAAAAGGCCACAGTGAGGCTGTAAACGGGAAGCAAAGCCAAGCTCTGCACCTTGCATTGTCCAGGCGCAAGCCTGTTTGCACCTGGGGTGCACGCAAATTCGGCCTTAAAACTCAGTCGTAGCTTTCTTCGTTTTTACAATGCCCACTAAGTTGCTCTAAAACCAGGAGCTTACAACTGATAGGAGGTGCGCTATTTCCTCAGATGTTGGTCACAGCTTATAGAATGCAGTTGGGATGACAGCAGCATTCTTTTACTGCCTGCCATTTGTATGTGGATGAGAAAGAGTGAGTTCAACCACAGCCATATTCATTTCTTCAATGCTTGCACCAGTGATGCTAAAAGCAGAGGGTACTTAGAGGGCACCACTTTCCCAATAGTAAGTCGCAGTGTATAGGGCACAATTAGGGGTCGCATCACCTCTTTTTCATTGCATGTCATGCGAAGCAAAGAAGAAACAGCAGCGCATGCTCTAGCAACAGGCTTACAAAACATTCGGTAACATGGCACCGCCTCAGTGCAACACTGGCACCCACATGGCGGAGCAGCTGGTCAGGCATGCTACAAAAAAGCAGGAGGCAATGGCTCACTGCATGGTAAAACTTGTCCTTGCTGCAGCGATGATGCAGACGGAATGTGTGGGAAGGTAATGCTACTGCAGTGGACCATCGACTCACGCATTTCAGAGCAACTGGGCAGCCATTGACAGTGTGCCAGCATTCGTCGGCCTGCTTCAATTATGTTTGTACAACTAACAGTCACCCTCAGCATTCACTGCAAAGTTATATTCATCAAATTGTAGATTTTGTATCTGTTCTGTGCAGCAGTGCATCTCGTCTTTTCGGGTGCAGAGAATAGTTTGAGACAATTAACTTGGCCATTTGGGTCCGCGTTTTATGCACCTGCATGTAAGTGTGGCACCATGCACCTAATCTGTGTGCATTATACTTCGCAATGTTTCTTATTTCTGTTGCATCCATTTTTCATTCCAGATCGGTTGGTGGCATTCGTGCATCAGTTTTTAATGCCATGAGCGTGGAAGCACTCGCACCATTTTTGGAATTTGCTAAAGAATTCGAAAAGGAGCACCATAAATAGCTTCAGCATTACGACCATTCCATGGAAGCTGCACAACAACGGAGTCACATTCCCAGACTATTTTAGGGTGGCCACAGCAACTAGTGCTGTGGGCCCTAAGAATACGAGTACACACAGTGTGGATTGTTACCGCATGCATTTTACAGTTTATACAGACAAGCAGCTTATTAAACAGTGCCTTGGAACTTTTCTTCCACAGTGACTGACTTTTTCAGCCTAACAGGGAATAAGAACGAGATACCTTTTCCATGACAGTTTTTCAGTACATTGCTACGCAACGGCGCCTTAAGTAGATGAATAAATTTTCCTCCATAGTGATTTACTCCATTTCGAGCGTTCTGTTTTTCAAACTGTAGACAGTGTGAAGAATTTTTTTCTGTGATGCACCTGTATACCATTAACTGCAGCATCTTGAAGGTCTGTTTACTCAAATGGCTCATATGCTAACTTCAGTAATGCCTCCCTTGGCTGCCCAACTTTCAGCCACCATGCCACATCTACTCCTAATGCAGCCACCCAGAGTGCATTAAACCAATCAGTAGCAACTTTGTGTTGGCCTAATCATCATTCGAAGAGTCCTTGAAGAGCTTTGGAAGCAAAAGCCAGCCCTCATGATTATACCATGAATTAGAGTCTCAAGCCACCGACAGCTGTAGCAAAAGAAAAATCCATGCTTGTTTGTTGCCTAATGCAAGATGAGACTATTGTGAAAGGTGTCGGCTGGCTTTCCTGCATTGCGCAATTTTTTTAATGTGGTTGACAACACATAGTTGAAACAATGTTGCTCTGCACCTCATGCATTATCCTGGCTTTCATGTTATATATGATGTGAAAGAATGCACAAAGGACCAGTTGCAGAGTAACCATCATTTCTTCTATTTTTTGGTAACCATCTTTTGGGCATTTACACAATGGGAAAGCAAGGTCCAAAACTTGCAAAGGGTATAATGTGACATGTAGAAATTAGCCAAGGTATGCTGGTGTCCTTTAACTGAAATTCATATTTGGGTCATTCTATGCCATACGCATCAGCCAAAAACTATCTTTGAGGCATGGCAGTCTCAGGAACTCCTGCAACACTCTGCTGAGAAAAATGCCACGAGCATGAAAGGTTTCCCGCTACATTAAGCTGTGTATTGCAGTGAAGGTGCACTGCTAGTCAATGGTGCTTCATGGAGTAGAGACCAAACCTCTTTAAAAAATATTTCTTACCTAAAACAAAAATTACTCCAATTAAACATTCCAGAACATCTTGCTAGGTGTCCTCCTACGAAGCACGCATTTTAAATTTTTACGTGGACCACCTCAATGTGAAATTTACAGATAAATTTGAGACACAAATGAAATTTATGCTACTTGTGGGCGAGAATTTGAAAGATGGTTCTTATTTGACACTATAAGCAAGTTCAGCAATATGCATCATGAAACTGATATTGTAACAATTCAGCTTTTAATTTAGCTTCTCAAATTTATTTGGCAGGCTAACGGATGTTACTTTGGCTTCCTAGCTTATCTGCTACACTGTGTAAAGCAGTCTTGTAGTTCATTAAATGCTGACTCCACAAGTTCAAACTGTCACGTTAAATAACTGCCTCAAAGCAGTGAGAACACTATACTCACTTGCATCTCCCGAGATCTTCCCTGCACAGATCTCAACAGAAGTAACCAGCTTGAAGCTGGACACACCCTTTCATTTGGTAGGTGAAACCATCGGGAAGCTTCAGTACTGCTATTTAAAATGACAGCCAATTCAAAAGTGAATTACAGACTATGACATAAGGAATAGGTCAACAGCACTAGACACAAAAACTGCTAAATAAATTTAACAGATGTAGAAGCTAACCCATACATTGTTAATAATGCTATAACCATTTTTGAAGCTTTCAAATGGACCTAAGCCTATTCAAACTCATTAAAACCAATGGGCTCTATATAAATGGTAATGTATATGACGTATACACAAGCTGTCACTATTTATTTAGCATACCCTCAGGGTCATTACAGCATTATAACAGAATTTTCTATGAAATAAAATAAAAATTGTGTGCACCTAGGTACATTCCCAAGCAGTGGGGAAGACTAAGACGACATTGGCAGCAGCTGGAGGCACCAGAAAAAAATGTGTGAAACTGCACTGTGTGGTGCAGTTTAGCCTCCCCCACTTGGATAACAGAGCCAGTGATGTAACCATCTGTGTACCCTGGTATGGCAGTGAAGCTTGACCCAATTTACTACAATGGCGGTACTTGAGAAATCATGGTAGTGTGTCTTGTTAGATTTCTGGATGGCACAAGATATACAGAAAGCGTTAGCTCATGCAAAAATAAATGCTGCACAAGTCATGATCAAAGAAAAAAAGTCTTTACTGAGAGAATGCAAGCACATGCTCCACTGAAACATCAGTACTGAACAATGGAAGCTGCGGGCACACAGTCGTTCACTCCAACCGCGCTCGGCATGCAATGGTAAACCTGCTTAATTAGTAAGTGCCAAACACAACCCTGTTAATTAGCAAGAAAGGAGCAGATTTTTATGCCTCTGCTACTTTAATAAATCATTTTTTACTGCAGTTATACAGTAGGCAAATGTTCAATCCCCTGCATTGCACTTTCAGGAAAAGTATCCCAAGGTATACAAACATCTGATTAATACACTGTAATAATTGTTGCTGAGGTGTGGTTACGGAGTGGGTGTGGTAGACCATAGTGCTTCCTTTTACATGGATAAAAATCTGCTCATAGAAAAATTTTTGTTTGATTGCTGCCCAAGGACCCAGATTCAAAGTGACACCTGGATACCATAGAAAGAAAGCAGTGAGGCAGTGCTGAATACCAGAGGATGCAACGGTTGACTCGGTGCAATCTAGAAATATAACGGGACTCATTCTGACAACGGGAAAAAGATAAATAGAAGAACAGACTATAAAGATTATTATGACAGTTATTATTATGCTTCCTGCAAGAAAGAAATAAAAGCAATCTGTCTTCTCTGAAATTAACATTCTCATTCCGTTTGCATCACCACAAAAACCCAGCTAGCTGCATTCATATGATGTACCAGAAGTTTTCACTTTTAACAAAAAAACATAGAAGGTCACCAAAAAGGAATTCAAAATGCGCCCTTTGCCTTCAGCACTTCATCCAAAGCATCCTCCATTGGTTTGTTGGTCCCACGGAGTCCATGCACTACTTTCTCTGCCCACCCGAAATATTCCTGCACTCGGCTGCGGCTCCAGCCTACTGGTGTGCATCGCTGGAGGTCCCGCAGGTTGTACAGTTTGTCGGCCAGCTTCACAAGTTTTGCCTCTCGACTGCAACCTGATGCATGCTCGATCTGCAGCTGCTTCCGCACTTGCTTTGGCAGGCTCTTGTCATCTGTCACTTCTTCTACGATGGAGCGCACTTTGCTGCCAAAGTTTCGCTCAATCTCCTCAAATGTAGTATCTGTGTCTTCAACCGTGTCGTGTAAAATTGCAGCCTGGTAAGGCGGGCGGGCAAAGAAACGTGCAAGGATTTCACAATGTGTACTATATTGAAGATTCAAGCATTAACGAATTGTTGCTGATACACTTAATCAGCTGTCATGGCTGCAATAACCTTCAACAGTTGGGCATAGTTCTTTTTATTATTGAAAATGAAAAGCACTCACTATAGCAAAGAACAAAAGTGAAACTAAAGTTTTCATAGGTACACAGAACTGTAGCCCCAGGGTAAGATATGTGATTATTAAAGGACTCTGATTTGAAATGCACAAATCAGTGATTCAGATTTTAAGCGTAAAATAAGCAAACCATGAGAACACTTTGAAGGTGACAGGTTAGGGCACGTGAGCAAAATCTTTACTGTGGCATCAAACTAAATGCAATTAGATTCACTTTTTAAACCCATTGCAAGTCGCACAATTGTGCCACTTCAGCTGGATTACTTGATTATGTGGACAGTGCCTGCACAAAAGATATGTGACTGATTAGTAAATGAAATTTTACCAATTAGCTTTTTAATTGACTGCTTCCTGGCACATGTTGCAAATACAGTACTCAAGCTGATAAGGCACATTCACATATAGGAGCACCATTCTTTAGCTAATACCAGCCTCAAGATATCCATCCCCAAAATTCCGAAGTGTATAAGAAAGGAAATTGTATGGAACATGAATGCAACTGGCACACAATTTGAAAATGGATAGCTTGGAACTGCAGCTGGGGATTGACCGACTTGTGCATCTGTAAGTGTGCTCTTATGTGAGTAATTCAATAGCGACAATTTTTTTTATTATTACAAACATGGGCACGCAAATAATGTCTGGCCCTTCAAACAATCCGGCATAGGTGCCGGAATCGCTATGCCTGCCATAGAGGTGGAATTACAAAAAAAAAAAAAATATGAAAGGAAATAAAGCAAGCGCCACTTCTTTAATGCAACACGTACACGTACAAGGCAAATTCATATAACTGTTTAGTGCACACTTCTATGATAATGTGAAAAGAGCAATAGTGCAATTAAAGCCCCTGATGAAGGCACAGTAAGTGCAATCCACTTGCTACGTCACGTACGCTACATTAATGCCTATTGTTTAGACAAAAGGTCACCTACTTTAAAACTTAATACACGGAGCAGTCACGAGCTCCATTAAAGGTAACAGCTGCAATATCAGTAATAGCCTGCGTGTAACAACCATAAACGCAGATAGACATGCTGTTTGCTTACACTCAACTGGAAGAACAATTCTTTCACCTAGAAAGCTGACTAACAAGCGACAACCGCTAATTCACGAATGACCGCCTGCTCACGTACCTGCAACGTTGGGATATCGTAGACGTTTGCTTCGTGAGTAAGGATTCTGGCAACACCTGCATGGGAAGCAAGGGGTGGGGGTAAATCACTACCTGAAACTTGTCTGTGAATACGAAATAAACTACACAGTGCAACTACTCACCGATAGGATGGTTGATGTAAGGTGTTGCATCTTCGTCTTTCCTGCGCTGTTTCCTGTGCTTTACAGCAGCAAAGTTAACTGTTTCAATCAGAGCCTTTGCTATCTGTTCCTCCATCGCGTATTGTCTCCTGCGCTGGCAGCGATACACACCGCTGGACGCACGTACTCTCGAGTCAGTACGACTTTCACACAATGCTTACCTTTTCAAGATACCGCAACCTGACGTCTACACATCATTTCCACCAGAGTACACGTGTGTCTTCAACCTTCAACCAACGATACAGAATTACGCTGTCGCCTTGCAGAGTTGCAGACCGCACGCTCGCTCACAAACGCGTGCGTCGCTCGCGCGGCGCGCCGCTCCGCCGTTGGTCGCACTTCCGGCTTCCGGTACTTCCGGAGATGTCGCTGGCGTCGCACGACAAAAAAAAAAAAAGTTTGTTCTTTATTCTATGACAAAAACGACAAACAAACGTCCGTTACGTTGTCACAGAAACCACAGAAACGCCGCGTGTTTGGGGCCGTTTGCTTTGAGTGGTTTTTACAGCTATTATAAAGTAGATTGTTTTCTGTGCTGTTACTACACGCTGCTGCTGCTACTGGCTGCTACTCCGATCTTGAAGGCTCTCTGCCGAGCGTCGATCGTTTGACAAGGCATTTCGAGCGTGCCATGGCCTGGGATTACTGGACAGCGAGTGGGCCACATATGGGCGACATCGCAGAGAGCTTGCGTGTCGGTAGCATCCGGAAAGCGTTTTTAGAATTGCTAGTAGGTACGGCGGGGCGTAGCACTTTTGACGGAGCTCGACGTTTCTGCGCAGGCGCGAGGAAGAGCGGGCGCGAGAGAGAAAATCTGGGGGCTTTTGCTCCTTGAATATATGACTCAGCCTAGGCACTACGGAGGAGGTTTATTGTATTCGTTTGTCCCCTAGACATGCCGGCATTGCGGAGTGCGGTTGGTTTATACGCACCGCCGCTGGCTGCCCGCGCGGTGAGGCAGTGGGCGCGGACGCCGCTTGGTGATCGCTGTGTCTGAAGAGACAATGTTCTGACTGGTGTTGTATAAGTCGCGGGTCGCTTTTTTCGTCGCGGCGATAGATCGGATTTTTTACAAGCACTGCTCCAGGAGGGCATGCATGTAACCGGCAAACGGAGGCGGCGCAGGATCTGCGCGGGGCACCCAAGCGGTAGCGGGGAGATCAAAGATGGAACCAGGGCGACCCGTGGGTTGGGGCCGCAGAGGCCGAAGCGTGCCAGGGGGTGTTCGCATAAAAAATTAGCTGTCCGCGACAGCGGGCAGCCGATCTTATACTCCCGATCTTATGTCCCCGTTGCCGCTTTGGTGTCCTGGAAGCACCGCCAATAATGCGAAATAATGACACGTTGTTTTCATTAGTAAAAACATGATCGAATAAATATTATCGCCTCGAGCCGCCAACTTGCGGTGGTAAGTTCAGCGCTACAGCGCCCCGCGACTTCTGCCAGCACGCCTAGGGACAAGCGCATGCAGCGCGCGCCAAGAAACTCCTCCGTAGTACCTAGGCAGAGTCGTATTTTCAAGGAGCAAAACTCCCCACATTTCCTCTCGCACCCGCTCTTACTCGCGCATGCGCGCAAACGTCCGTCGTCTCCGCAAGTGCCGCGCCCAGCTGTACCTACAAGCAGTTGGAAATACACGTCCGGGAAGCCTTCAAAGAACGCACGAGTATTTGAGGGGATTTAATGGTGCAAAATTTGCCAATGATCTAGCGCAATTTCATTTTCACCAGTAAATTGTGCGCACGCTGTTTACTGAAGGTATCAATGCCATATAGTATGCTGTGCGTGCTCTTGCGTGCGTAGACCGCTAAAGCCAGTTGCATTATCACTTTTCAATTCAGTATACAATTATCAAGCAGAGCTCACAAATTCGCTGCAGTATGCACAAACTCCTACGTGGTCTCTGATTTCCAGTATAAAAACACAATTTTGAACGAGGCCCATAAGCAGTTCTTTCATTGCTGATAAAGCCTTACTTGCAAGCTATGATACGGGGTTTACAAAGCCGAACACGTTTTCAGTTAAACTGAATGTTGGTAAAAAAAAAATTACTTAAATTTTCTCTTAATGTTTGAGTGTTAAAAACTGAAAGATGATTACTGCATAAATATTATTAAACAAATAAAGGAAGTGAGCAGCCAATAGCACTATCCTTCAATTGTAGCTATATGTTGGGTAAACTAATAAAATATGATATATAAATATGCTGGAATGTTTGCATTATTGGGCATATAAAATACAGACACCAACTACTTATAGTGCATATATAACTGCCTGTAAACAAAGTATCATTTTGTGAGGTCATCATCATGAATTGTGTTCTCAGGTTTCAGTTTTTGTTTATTGCTAGGAATTATTCATAGCTGTAATAACTATGTTGTCAGCTAGACACATTCATTTAAGCACCTTATAATTACAACTCAAATCAATGTGGTTACAAAGTCTAATCTTAGCGCTTTAAATTAACAGAAAGTAGTACTTCCAGGAAAAGTGAGAAGCCATCATAAAAACCACTTACCTGGCTTTATTCCTGAAAGTTGAGCCTTCACATATTGTTGAGCTTGGTTAGATGTTATGGGCACAAAGCTTGCCTCGATGCAAAGCACAAGGCCTTGTGCTCTTGTGATGTGAAACTGTTTGTAGACATAACAGCCACAATTTGCAAGGTAACAAAGCTGAATGGACTTACTGAAATGTATGGAATATCCTGTATCTCAAATGACAGATGCTCAGCACAGGCAGTATTGCTAATAAAATAAATGTGTGTGCATGTGTGTGTGTAAGACAAGGAGTAAAATGAGTCAGTATGACTGTCCATATAATCCTGTCTATATGCCAGCACTACCTAGATAAGTTTTTTTTTTTAAAAGCCAGGTAACAACTATATCAACCTTCTCAGCACTGCTGTCCACCATATTCTTCCTAGAGCAGTCTTAACTTTTGACTTTTACAATAGAAGAGCAAAAAAATACTGACAGCATTGCACGCATTCCGCCTTGTCCATTTCTTTTATTATTAGGCATGTTTCATGATTATCGAATAGAGAGGAATGTCTGATTGAATTTAAAGGGTGAGTTTGGTCTGATTGGTTCATCTTAGTAGGTTTGAGAAACAGTTATTAGTGACAGTTGTGTTTGTAGTAATGGTTGTTGTTAGCAAGCCCTCATGTCGGGTCTTTCTAGTGTGTGTTGACGATTCTTGTGCTGCTTCTCACACCTTTCAAAATATCAACTTGGAAAGAAAGTGACTGAATTTGCTATATAGCGAAAGCAATAATGCATGAAAGAACTTTAGCTGCAGGAAGTCAACAAACAGCGATCCAGGCTGTGGTAGCAGTGCATTAAACCTTTGAAGAGCTTGTAGCATTTGTTTGCTGGAAAAGGGTGGCTTATTACTGTTATATCCTAAAGTTTTAATCTGAGTTTCTTTTTATTTATTTATATTTTTGTATTTGCCGAAGCGCTGGCAACACGAATGCTCCTATTTATCACAAATTTTATTTACTTTTAACTGATTTATGCTGTCCATTCAAATTCCTTACATGAACTTCATGGAAAAAGCCTGTAAGTGTTACCATGTTGAGCCCTAATGTTCCTTCAAATTTGAATTACCATAATTCCTCTTTTTCTTTTTTCGAATTCTGCATTTCTCTATAAGTTGTATTCTGATATATCTAGTGAATTAGGACTAGTAAAGTGCTAAATAACTACACTTTTAAAATGATGAAGTGAAGCTGGACTGTTCTGTCAGCCTAGCTTGAGTATTTTTTCTCAAGAGCCCTTTTATGATAGGGATCACGAGCAGCTAGGCAAGGTTGCATGACCAACATGGGTGAATCTGCAGGACAGTATGTGATATATTTCATATATCTCGACAAATTGTACATAAAGAAATATTTGTTTACAGAAATCACAAACATTGTAAATTGTTAAAAAAAACAGTAAGCACCTCATTGCATTCACTATCTATAAATCGCACAGCAAACAGACTAAAGCAGATCTATAAATCATACATGTAACGCTTACATATATACAAAAGCAAAAAAGTGTGACCGGGAATTAAGTGGCAAACCATCCTTACATTATTAACAACTTCCTGGCTTTGAGCTGCATGTTTACAAACTTGTGATCATCACCAACATACTGAAGCGTGCTGCATACTAGGAGAGGAATCAAAGAAGCATGATTAGCATGCAGGTATAAAAGGCATGAAAATTTAACAAATTGTGACTGATACTGACTCTTTGATAGTAGTGAAAAACGGGACAGTCGTAACAATTCATTCATTATTTTAAATTCTGTACACCACACACAAACACGACCCCACTTTTGTAGTAATCCCTACAAGAGATTTAAAACTGAACTAGTATATATAGTAGCAACTTCCACACATACTTGCATCATACAGATGTAGTACAAATATTTAAAAAAATTTAGGACATCAGTAAAAGAGAACCTCTTGCATAAAGAGTCAAACTATTGGGCCTGTTTGATTATTATGTTGAAAAACAAAAACAAAAAACATAAAAAAGGCAAATTGGCTGCACAGAATGGCTTAAATGCTTAATCAGCACACACTCACACTTTATTTTCCTTACTGTAATATACTGCATATCTATGTCTTATAACCTATCCCCTGGCCCATACGGAATTCGCACCACCGATGAAAGGCCTCACAAAAGGGAATAAAAGATGTCCATACATATAGTACTTCCACACTTTTTCTACATTTATCAATGCAAAGCAAAGCTATGTAAGCAATTTTGTATGCTCAGTAATTACAGTTGCAACTGGTACTCTCTGCTGAAGCATGTTGCAGCTTCACAGCAATGCATCCCACACTGCCATAAAGTAGCACATCAGTGCAAAAGTTTGTGAACGGCCCATATACCCATATTGTATTTAAGCTTTTTGAGTTCTCGATGCAAGTAATGAGCATCAAAGTACAACTCTAGTTTTTAATCTAGTCACTTTGGAATTCAAATGCATCAAATGCATAGAATCTGAGCCAATGTTGCATGCTAAACACAAGGACCTCACAGTTATTCCTACTGGTAAATTCGGAGCGATCTTTGCTCGAGTGAAAAACATTGATTTTTTGGGTGAATCATATGTAAGGTCTGACATTATTGCGGTAAACAAATTAAACTTCTTCAGATATACTAATGAGACATGTGATCCTGAGCTAAATAAGCAAGCATATGCATGTCCTCATCTCTGGGATAGAAAGAACTTGCTGCAGGTCGACCAGTACAAAATTCTTTTACTGAGCTTAAAAAAAAGAAGAAGCATCGCACAGGACATGAAAGCATAAAAGATGGTAGCCAGCATGAGGCCCTTCTATGTGACAGTGTCATTTGCGTCACATTCTGTTTCAATATCTGTAGCAACTATCTTGCCCAAATCAGCTTTTTGAAACTCTGATGCATAATGTGCACTGCGCTATAACAGAAAGAATGTGTGTTTATTGCAGCAGTTTCTGCTACTAGCTCCTGCACGAAAAACAACACACACTTATGACTTTGCTTGTGGCTGAAATAGGCTTTGAATAGAAGCTGTACCTGAACCAGTGACATTGAAACAGGACAAAATTGTTTGTGAGAAAACACACTTGTTAAAATTACTGTTCCCTTACTTGTTTAAAATACAGAGCTAGTCTGCATGCATATTTCCAGAAATTCTAAAGTGCATCAGTAAGCTTTATGTTTCAGTGATGTTAATTTGTGTATGCACAATGGCTGAATCATCTCACATTTGGGGATGGAGCTCTCATCACCAGATTAACCTTACACTTTCTGGTATACAATTGTGAAATGCCAAAGCTAAGCGCAGAGCTTTCCGGATGTGAAAGCAAATGCGGCGGTAAAGCTTGTAACTATAGTGCTAATCATGTTCTTGCTCACTGTTTTGTGGAAGTGGCACTGATTGTGTTAACTGTATGCGGGCAGGTTAACAATATCTATAAAACCAAGCAGTATCAAAGATTAGACATACTCAAGAACATGTAAGTAATCATGTCAAATGCTGTGACAAAAAAAAAAAAAAAGTTAACCTGACTGGTTTTTGAAATTGTTTACAATGAGTGCCTGCATCGGAAGTGGTGAAGAAGCTGTGCGCTGTAGTAGCAAGAGCAAATTGCATTTGCATGTATTGTCAACTGAAATATCATGAAAACTATATTTACAAGAGACAATATTTTTAAATACCTTTCAACAAAAGCTGGTATAACATTACATTACTGTGCCTACCTCCCACAATTCTAAGCAGCTTTCTTCCTTCCTATTTGATATAGCATATGCAGGCCTTCATGACCATCTTATAGCACTTGCGTAGCTTGTAGAGGTGTAAGATGTACCCACATCAACGACAAAATTTTCTACAATGGTCAAGCAGAACATAATGTACCACCAGTAACAAAACAACACAAGTATACCCTGCTATGTAA
The DNA here is from genome assembly GCF_023375885.2 of Dermacentor andersoni. Classification (NCBI taxonomy): domain Eukaryota; kingdom Metazoa; phylum Arthropoda; class Arachnida; order Ixodida; family Ixodidae; genus Dermacentor; species Dermacentor andersoni. The sequence continues at coordinate 100,528,539 of NC_092818.1, read as the reverse complement.
ATGAGATGTCTGAACTTGCATTTTCTTCTGCTGTGAGAACAAATACTGCTATGTAATAATAATAATATATATATATAAAAAAAACAAGAAGCACACAAACACGCTTGGGCACAAGTTTTGCCTATGGGAGTAGAGACACCAAAATTATGACTGAACTTTTCTTCTCTTTGAAATATTCAATAAATCTTTTCTTCATCCTGAAATAGTGTCCCGAAACGGCATTCACGGGGTCACTCACTATGAATTACAATGATGTACAATTGTGCAATTATTGAATAGCTTCTTATTTTTTTTGCACGATGCAATTTTCTTTTCTGCCATTTTCGAACCACTCATGACAGCTGCAAAAAGGCTGTGTGGCATGCATGGTCTCCTGTTGCAATCCACACAGAATGCACAGATTTGCACGCTATAAGAACAGTGGGAAATAAACTGGCAAATTTGCTAGTTCACTGATATCGTGAATCTATGTGAACTAAAGTAACACTTTCAGGCCTGTGGTGACACCATGCAAGCCATGATGCTTAGACGCAACATCACACAAGTGCTTGCCTTCAAGAGACTTAATGCATTTGGTACGACAAGATTAAAGATGAAAGGTTCTCAGATGTTTCAGAATCTGACATTCATCACAATGAATAGTAGTAGGGCTTCTATTCTCACAAGAAGAAGAGATGAGAGCTGGAATCTTGATGTCTGTACCCCTTTAAAGGCTAGTGGCTGGCCTTTGGCACAAAGAAATTATATATATATATATGTATGTATATATTGAGTGCAAGAAAGAAAAGGGGAGTACTACCCCTAGGCAACCAGCATTTGACTGATTGGTGCTTGAACACTGGGCAGAGTGAGACTCAAACAGTTCCGGGAACATGACGCTTTCAGTCAAGGTGAGTCGGTGCACGCATAAGTCTGCAGGCACACAGCAGGGCCATCAAAGTGGTGCACTGCAGCCATATAAAAATGTGTAGTACTCGACAGTACTATGTACAGTGTTGTGCAAACTCGGCCCGAGCAACGGAGCAGGTCGGTGTCAAGTCCTGAAGTTCCAGTCATCTGTGCCAACCATTAAAGAAAAAACAAAAAAACGAGGAAACACAAAATGAGTGATGAAGGGGCAGTGTTCGAGGACAGCCCGTGCGAGGTGGCTGATGGTGAGTTTTGAGATGCTCCCTTGTATGGCACACTGTGGACTCCGTCTTCTATGCCACAGATGATGATGCTGCTGCCTTCCTCGGGAAGCTTGGTGGCTGAACACAGTCTGCTCGTAAAGTACACTGTTTTTAAGTCCTTGATGTACACACCACTAGGAGTCACTTGACCATAGACAGTGGCTTAATTAGCACTCAAACTCTGATGCTGTTATTGCGTTGAGGTCTTTCATCAGGCCCTCAAGGTTTGCCATTTCTTGAGTGAGTTCTTCATTGTTGAAGGGTGACTGGAAAAGAATAAGAACAAGACTTTGTCAGTCATCGGAGTCATGAGTGTTTCCCAGTGCACTAATACAGCACAACAGGTTACGAAAACTGAGAAGGAGAGACAGGCAATACCTTCAATTTTCAGCCTACTGTAATGTTTGGTACTTCAGATAGGTGCACATTTGCATAAACCATCTGTGCTTATGCAAATTATGTTTACTCCTACATGTTTGCATTTATGTTTGTTCTTCGAGTAAATCAAGTCACAATAACAGCTTCACTGTAAAATAGCTCAATTCTCAGGCATGCTTACTAGCAGGTATAAAGCTAAAGAGTTCATCTAAAGGATGAAATTTAATGTTTACAAAACTACAGAAGTAACTCTATTGTGGGATTTCCTATTGCACCATGAACAGGTATTCATAACCAGTATGTCATAATTGTGTTCATAACCACGCCTTCATTGTAACAAAAATTTTGATAGGCTTGGCACCTTCTTTCGTGCAAAACCAAATAACGGAGCACTCCTCCTATCTCACGTAAAGCATTAATCTCTTTACCATTATTGCATCACTGCTATGCTATTGTTTATCACTGCATGTTGATATTGCCAACTATAATCAGTTCACCTAAGCCTGCAAAACTATTTTGCCACTATCATGAAAATAGCATGCTATTTCTAACAATTATGACATTTATGGTGCTAATTTGCAATACCCACATATATTATTCCACGAACATTACTAGCGAGGCCACTGTTGAAAGAAGCTGCCATGTCCGTGCAGGAAGACCATTCCATGAATGACCACTTTTCTTCTTTATGGCTATTGCAAGCATGTTTTGTAATTTGTCTGAAGGCTTCCTGCACGTACCTATCGGCCCTCTGCTATTTACTGGGCAGCCAAACAACATATTTTGAGTGGCTATGGTAAAACAAACAGTTATGCAAAATAACTCCCTTCACAGCAGCATAAAAGAAATGTCAGACATACAGCCAAGTCTTCCTCCTTCTTGGGCGTGTGAGCAGCGGAGGTGGAAGACGATGCATCCCTGTTGATGCTACGTGGTGAGGCTACCACGCGGGACTTGAGTGCCGACTGTCGGCCAGGGCTCTGCTTGCTCGAAGGCCCCCCAGATGATGTGGACGTGGCTACAGAGGCTTTCTTGTGCGGGCTGCCAGTTACTTGCTGCGGCCGTACTACTGCACCAGTGAAAAGTGAAAAAAGGCTACAGGTTAAGGTGTGGAAAAGAGTAGCGAAAAATTGCGTGGCCTGTTGCTGGTGGCATAATGTGCGACGTCAAGGCTAAGCAGTTAACAGCATTTTCTCACTCTATACATAGCAAAGGAGACTTGGAGTTATTTCACAACTTGTCATGTGTTGGAAAACCAGGACGCCAATGAACCACAGTTTCTTAAGCAGCGGGTCTCTCAACTATCACCCCTCTCTCATCTTGGCTAGGAACCAGTGATGGTTGCAGTAGAGAGTATATGAATATCAAAGCTATCACATGGACCACATTGGTGGAAGAGATGCCAGCAAGGGTGGCCATGCTGACACTGGTGGTCTGGCTGGCACACTGCATGCTTTGTTCCACTAGGGTGCCTATACCGTGCAATCTTTGCACACTTTAGCAAACACACATTGGCTCTGCAGCATAAGTAAATTTTGCTGGCCGACCCGCACTTGAAGCTTTGAAGCTTCAAGCTTGAAGCTTGAAGCACAGCCCACTCAATATTTGACGAAACAAAATTGCCAGCCTTGTAGCAGGCCTGCTGTTGTATTCCGAGTAGTCCAAAGCTCAGGAGAACAAGAACTCTCTGTTTTTACACCTCAGAGTTCCAAAGTGATAAGAAAGCAATGGGACCCCAGCTACAAAGCTAGGAAAGATTTGGTCACATGCTAGTTGTACCACTTACTTTTGATTAGGGGTGCGAGAAAAAATGACAAATTTACAATTAGCATATTTGTACAATTGCAATCTTCTGGCCAACCTAAGCACATGGTGCTTGATCCATTGGCAAGACAGCTAGTGTAGCAAAACCTCAGAACAGCCGATACAAATACATACTGAAATCGTTTACATTATACAACAACACCAATGCAAACACTATACAAAAAAATGTACGTGCACAAAGCATGAGTCTTGTGCAGTGGTGAGAATGGCCAAGAGCATTTTGGAGCAGATTTTGTAGAAGTCGGCAATTATGATCCTGAATGATTATCGGCCGGACACTATTCATGCACGTCAAAAATGGTTGCAGAGTACCAGCACACATCCCTGCACGTATTCTCTCAAAAGATAAACCACGTACACAATGTCTAACGAACAAAGTACGACCATACCGCAGACACACTGAGCTGATGTGCACGCTAGAAACATAAAAAGCTGTGCATCCCCAGCAGCAAAGCAAGCCATACAAAGGTACAAAAAACTCGAGGCAACAGTCATGTGGTATGCTGGATGGCCATTCGAGCAATCTTAATTTGGGCCTGAAATCGTCTAGCTAGTGAAATGGCTGAGCTAAAAATACGCTACATTACGAGCATACAGACATAAATGCGACCCAGCAAAGGAGCCACTAATAACATGAAAGGGGGTAATTAAGTTTCAGCATGCTGAGCGTTCAACCTCCATTAAGGAACACCTCTCCCACCAATGCGAAGTACAAATACAGGACGCGCTAACAATGTGGAATGGGCTGAGCGCACACAGCTAGGCCCAACAGAACTTCATCCTAAAGCTATACGCAACCCTTGAATATGGTGCACAGATTTTCCTAATGACAAACTGCAAACATGTGTGAGCACGCACTCGATTGAATTAGCTCAGTGACCCTTGGAACCCCTTAGCTCATTTAGCGTTATGAACTGCAGGAAATGCGAAGGCACTCTCTGCATGAGGTGGTG